>NC_083318.1:22593129-22901911 GCF_963455315.2 Globicephala melas | reverse complement strand
CAGACACACACAAAATAATGTTCGACCACATTATACTTTTGATTATGAAAAGGTTTCCTCTGTAACCTCAAGAAATAGACCCTCTGGTATGCACTGTATATTACAATGTCACTGTTTCTGATGAGAAGTAAGCACCTATTGCTTTTCCATTGAAGGTAACATCTTTTTCATCTCATATTTTTTCTTCTGTTTTCTTTTTATCCTTCATCTTCACATGTCTGACATGATGTCTCTAAGTGCGGTTAAATTTGTATTTACCTTGCTTCAGGTTCACTAAGTTTTTTGGATATGTGGGTTAATATCTTTCAAAAATTTGGGGAAGTTTTCAGTTTTTATGTGATCAAATTACCTGTTTCTCTCTTCTGGAACTTCAATTACCCACATGTTAGATCCTCTGATGTTGTCCTACAGCCTCTAATGCTCTGATTTTCCTTCCTATTTATTTGCCTTCAAGTTTTATGAATGGATCCACTAGAAAATCCAAATGGACAACTAACATATGAAAAAGTGTTCAACCTCATAAACAGCAGAGAAATGTAAATTGAAAGCAAAATTAGATACCATTATACACCACCAGAATGGCTAAAATTTAAAAGGACACAAAATATCAACTCTTAGTTTTGATGTATAACAACCAAACTACCTTGATCCTGTATAATGCCAAGACTTCTCTTTGAGAACTGGATCCCAGTCTCTTATATGTTTCCAGCAATTGTCACTACTGCATGGTAAGTTTTTTTCTGTCTCTACTGGATCATACTAATTATAAAGCAAAACCAAACCAAAATTCTTCTCTTAATCCTAAATCCCTCTCTGGTAACTACCTCACTTCTGTGCTTGCATTTACACTCTCTTGATGATATCATTTGGTATCATGGCTTTAAATATATCTGTATCTTGATGACTCACAAACATACTTCTAATTCTGATCTATCTTCTAAACTCCAAATTCATACATCTATCTCTATTCTGCTTGGATGTCTTATAGTCATCTGAAACTTAAACTCCTGATATCCACACAATCCTGAAAAAAAAACTTCTTTTGGTAGTAAATGGCAACTTCATCTATCCAACTGCTTAGTCCAAACACCTTGGAATGGTCCCTGACTCCTCTCTCATACCTCAGAGCTATCTTTCCAAAAAGAAAAAAAAAAAAAAAAATGACAGCTTTACCTTAAAAATACATCTAAAATTAAGATCACTTCTTATCACCTCTAGTCTTTCTATCCCATGTCAAGTGATAACTGTTCACTCTGTTTTACACCTTACATTCCTATAATCTGTTTACAACACAGCATGTAGAATGATCTTTTTAATACTTAAGATTCTGTCACTCTGCTTAAACTCTCCAATGACTTCCCATTGATTTCAGAATAAAAGCCAAAGTTCTCATAACTTCCCATAAATCTCTAATGATCTCATCCTCATCTCTCTGACTCCATCTCCTGTACTCTCTTTATGTCCTTCATGAGCATTAAGAATTTTATTGTATAAACCAAAACCACACAAATGTTATTATCCTGAAGTAATATCAGACAAGGGAAAAAAGCATTATTCTAATAAAAAATAGTGAAGAATTTCAATTATATATATTTTTTTACTACTTTTTAAAAATAAGAAATAAGTTGTTATTGGCCTATATTTAATCTTGATGGTAAAGATTAAAACATTATAAAATAAATTAGCTCTTCATTATTTATTATATCTCTAAGCATCTCTCTGATGTGATTTAAATATAAAATCAGGGGCTTCCCTGGTGGCACAGTGGTTAAGCATCCGCCTGCCAATGCAGGGAACACGGGTTCAAACCCTGGTCCAGGAAGATCCCACATATCGCAGAGCAGCTAAGCTCGTGCACCACAACTACTGAGCCTGCGCTCTAGAGCCCGCAAGCCACAACTACTGAGCCCACGTGTCACAACTACTAAAGCCTGAGTGCCTAGAGCCTGTGCTCTGCAACAAGAGAAGCCACCACAATGAGAAGCCTGCGCCCCGCAATGAAGAGTAGCCCCCGCTCGCCACAACTAGAGAAAGCCCACGTGTAGCAACAAAGACCCAACGCAGACAAAAATAAATAAATAAAATAAATAAATAAAATATATATATATAAAATAATAAATAAATATAAAATCAGGTCTGAGACTGAAATCTTGCATCTTTAAGTGAACACTGAAATCTTCTTTTACAATATTCTCAAGTACTTAACCATATGCTATTTTATAAGGATTATAAATAATATTCACCAAGAGTCAAGATTATGTTTTCACTAATATCTGTGGATAGAATATATAAATTGTTCTATTGGAGTGATTTCTCCATTAAAATAAAAGAATTCTAGTGATAGTATTTATAGTATTTCCTCTTAAATCAACTTGTAGAAAATGTTGCCATCTCTCAATGTCTGTTGTATGGGATCTTAACAATAGAGTGCTCATTATTCTATACTGAAATAAAAAGGTATGTGTGAAATAATAAGAAATATATACAGTGGTCCTTCCCCCAGTTCCTAACACAGAGTCCCATAAAATTCTGGTCATCTCCTGAGTGACAGGGGTACTAAAAGCATCTTTTGTTCTAACATTTGGTCTTTTAAACTCAGTTCCTGATCAAATAACTTCTAAGGCCCTTGGAATCTCCAGAGTGATAAGTGTCTTTTTGCACGCTAAGGAGATGTGTGGTGACTGGGGGTCCCTATGTAGTTTGGAGATGGGGTATGGTCACCAGAAAGACCAAGCCATGATTAGAAGCTTAAAACTTTCAGCCCCAACTCCCATCCTCCACGGAGGGGAGAGAGGCTGGAGACTGAGTTAATAATCGATTATGCCTACATGATAAAGCCTCCACAAAAATTCCTAAATTATGAGGTTCAGAGAACCTGCAAGTTGATGAACAGACCCACGTTTCTGGAGGGTAAAACACTCTGCTCCAAAGGAACAGAAGCTGTGCTTAGGACCCTTCCAGACCTTGCCCTATGTACCTCATCATCTGACTGCTCATCTGTATATTTTATTATATCCTTTGTAGTAAACTTGTAAACAGAAGTGTTTCCCTGAGTTCTGTGAGCAATTATAGCAAATTATCAAACCTGAGAAGGGGACTATGGGAATCCCTGATCTGCAGCCAAGTTGGACAGCAGTGTAAATAACCTGGGGACGCACCACGTATGATTGGCATCTGAAGTGAGGTGTAGTCTTGTAGGACTGATCCCTCAACCTGTGGGATCTGCACTAACTCTAGGTAGTTAATGTCAGAAGTGCTTGGTGTGGAAAACCGTACATTTGATGTCAGAAATGTTGTGACTAGTAGAGAAATAGTTTTCCTTTCAGTGTGATTATAAGATTTCAGTAGTGAAATTGATATATTTTTAATTTATTCAACCACTTACTTATGGAGCAACTACTGTGAGCCAGACACCACACTCTACTCTGCACACACAGCAGTGTGGCAAATAGACACAGGAACTGTCCTATCAGAGCTTACAGCAGAGAATCGTCTTACCCTTTTGTAACGTTCACATTGCTGATCCCGCCAATAGAAAAATCTGAAATATAGAAATATTATACTGAGAATTTCAACTAAGAAAGACATACCGCATCTTATCCATCTAAGTTGTACTCCATGATTAGCACAGTACCTAGCGTGTGTTAGGCCCTCAGTGACTGTAAGACGAGGAAAGTATATTTCTTAAGGGGAGATATATTGTCTTGTTTTATATCTCAACCACCTAGCAATTTACTTTTAAATTTAGACTCCTGTAACAGATCAAACACATATTATTATTGCCCAAACCCCACTGACAACCAACTTTACCATTCCTACTTAAACTTTCATTTTATTACTTTACCACATTTTGACAAATAATGTCACTATTAGTAAGGAGAAAGAGGGAAAATGATATTTCTTGAGCACTTGCTCTGGGTCAGACACTATGTAAAAACTCAATGTGCGGGCTTCCCTGGTGGCGCAGTGGTTGAGAGTCTGCCTGCCAGTGCAGAGGACATGGGTTCGAGCCCTGGTCTGGGAAGATCCCACATGCCGTGGAGCAACTAGGCCCGTGAGCCACAATTACTGAGCCTGCGCCTCTGGAGCCTGTGCTCTGCAACAAGAGAGGCCGCAATAGTGAGAGGCCCGCGCAGCACGATGAAGAGTGGCCCCTGCTTGCCGCAACTGGAGAAAGCCCTCGCACAGAAATGAAGACCCAACACAGCCAAAAATAAATAAAATAAATAAAAAATTATTCTAAGAAAAAAAATAAAACTGGGTTTAACAAAACATTGAAAAAAAAATACTCCATGTGCATTATGTCATTCAATCATCATAACATCACAATGAAATAATCACTTTTACTCCCCATTCTACAGATGGGGAACTAATGATGGTAAGTAGTGAACCCAGATTCTCAGGCTTTAAAGCTTGTACTTTTAAACACTACAATGTCTAATCCTAATATTCATTATTT
Source organism: Globicephala melas (assembly GCF_963455315.2). Classification (NCBI taxonomy): domain Eukaryota; kingdom Metazoa; phylum Chordata; class Mammalia; order Artiodactyla; family Delphinidae; genus Globicephala; species Globicephala melas. The sequence goes on along the minus strand of NC_083318.1, from coordinate 22,897,452 downwards.
GCACATTCTTTTTAAGACATATTATTTTCCTTCAGTAAAGCTAGTCTCCTCAATTAGATGAATCATAGGTCCCAGTTTTCCTAGTTTCACCACTGTTATGCTTGTTACCTGGCTTAATTATTAATAGTGCCCCCTTTTACTTCCAAAGGTATCTGAGTGTGGATGATAAATCATATGGTCTCCTTAACTCTTATTTCATCTACACCTGAGTAACCAGTCCTCATTATTGTTTTGCCCAAGTGGAGCAACTTCTCCAGAGAATGACATTTAGAAGATCCTCTTTATCTCTTCACCAAGTCACTTTCTTCACCTTTTTCAGAGAAGAGCTTGACTAAAGTTTTCATAGAGATGTCTTTGATTAACAACACAGCATGATGGCATTTTTCTTACTTGAAAATCTCTCAGTTATCTAAAATAAGACTCTTGATTTATTAAGCAGCATTTTAAAATTGTTTGCCTTAGTACAACTTTTACATTTTATATGATCTGATCCTGGACAGTATGCTGCACTGTTTTGTTTGTTCATTTATTACCAGCATTATCTTTTTCTGGGGAAGCATTTAAGTCAGTTAAAATAAAAGATGTAGGCAAAGTAGGTTAGAAAAGGAAAATCTGGATCAAAGAGAAAGAAAAATGTAAATATGGTAAGAGCAATTGTCAATTGCTGCTGTGGCAAATTATCACAAACTTAGTGACTTAAAATAACACAAATCTATTCCTATACAGTTCTAGAGATCAGAAGTCCATCACAGGTCTCATTCTGCTAAGAGACAACTACCAAAGTGTAACATAGATCTAAACGGAATTCCAGGAGGAGAAAAAAAGAACGAAAAGAAGAAATACTTGAGCAATCATGGCAGAATATTCCAAAATTAATGTTAGACACCAAACTAAAAGATTAAAAAGAATCTACACCTAGGCATATATTCCAACTGCAAAAGAGCAAAGATAAAGAAAACATCTTGAAAGAAGCCAGAGGATAAGACATGTTATCTATACAAGAGTAAAGATAATAACTACACCGGACTTCTGCAAAACAATGCCAAGAAAGGAGAGTTGAGTGAAATACTTAAAGCATAAGGAAAAGAACAAAGCAAAACAAAACATTTACCTAGAATTCCTTACCCTACAAAATTACCCTTTGAAAGTGAAGGAGAAATAGACTTTCTCAGACAAATGAAAATTAAGGGTATTTGTTGCCTGTAGACCTGCCTTGAAAGAAATGTGAAAAGAAGTTCTTCACAGAGAAGGAAAATGATATAGATCAGAAACCTGAATCTACATAAAGACAAAAAGAGCACTGGAGAAGGAATCAGTAAAGATATAAAAAAATTAAAACTTGTACTTTTCTTATTCTTAATTGCTCTAACATTTGTTTAAAATAATAATAGCAACAATGTATTCAAATATATATATACATACGTATATATATGCACCTGTCTGCTTATGTGTAAGTAAATGAGTGACAGCAATAAAATAAGGGACAGGAGGGAAGAATTAGGATTATTTTGTTCTTATAGGGCACTCACACTATCTGTGAGGTGGTAGTATAATACTATCAGAAAGTATACTTGGATTAGTTGTAAATTATTACAAATTCTGGGCAACCACTAAAAAAATTTTTTTTCAAGTATAACTAATATGCTAAGGAAGAAGAGAAAATGAGATCATGTGAAAGTCTCAATTAAAACGACAAATGGCAGAAAAAGAGTGAAAGACAAAAATAGGGTCAAAGAATAAGGGCAATGAATAGAAAACAGTAACAAATATGGTAGATAATACTCCAATTATAGCAATACTCATTTTAAACATCAGTAGTCTCATCATATTGATTAAAAGACAGAGATTGTCTTTTAAGTGGAACAAAAACCAAGACCCAATTATATGCTGTCTATAGGAAACCCACTTTAAAAGTGAAGACACATAAAGATGAACAGTAAATCAATGAGAAAGATATACCATGCTCGTACTAATCAAAAGAAAGCAGTAGCAGCTATGTTAATTTCAGACAGAGCAGACTTCAGAGCAAGAAAACTTGTCAGGGATAAACAGGGGCATTATGTAATGAAAAAGTGGTCAGTTCCTCAAGAAGACATAACAACTGTTAATGTGTTTGCACCTAACCAGAGAGTATCAAAATATGTGAGGCAAAAACTGATAAATTGCAAGGAGAAACAGATGATTCTGCCACGAGAGTTGGAGACTTCAACACTCCTCTATCAGAAAGGGACAGATTGAGCAGGCAGAAAACCGGTGAGGACTTAGTTGAACTAAGTTGATATCACCATCAATCAACTCGATATAATTGACATTTACTGACTATTTCATCCAACCACAGCAGAACAGACATTCTTCTCAAACTCACTTGAGACCACATTCTGGACCATAAAACCCACCTCAACAAGTTTAAAAGAACAGAAATTATACAATGTCTGCTCTCAAATCACAATGGAATTATGCTAGAAATCAGTAACAGAGTAATAACTGGAAAATCCCAGAATAGTTGGGGATTGGACAACACACTTCTAAATAATACATGAGTCAAATAAGAAATCTCAAGAGAAATTTTAAAAATATTTTGAACAAAATGAAAATGGAAACACAACTTACTGTGAGATGCAAGGAAAGCAGAGCTTAGAGAGAAATGCATAGCATTGAATACATATACTAAGAAAGAAGACAGATCTAAAATCAGTAATCTAAGCTTCCACCTTAGGAAACTAAAAAACATTTAAAATAAAGAATTAAAATTAGAACAGAAACCAATAAAATTGAAAACAGGACATCAACAGAGAAAAGTCAACACAAACAAAGGCTGGTTCTTTGAAAAGATTAATAAATTTGATGAGACCTAGCCAGGATAACTAAGAGGAAAAGAGAGAAGATACAAATTACTAATATTGGAAATGAAAAAGGAGTCATCACTAGAGGTCCCATGGACATTAAAAGAATAATAAAAAGTATGAACAGCTCTGGCTCAAATATTTGATAACACAGATTAAATGGACCGATTCCTTGAAAGAAACAATCTGTCAATACTCACAAAAGAAAAAGCAAACAACAGGAGAAGACAAGACACAGACCAGGAGAACATATTTGCAGAAGATTTATCTGACAAAGGACTATTATCCAAAATATACAAAGAACTCTTAAAATTCAGCAGTAAGGACTTCCCTGGTGGCGCAGTGGTTGAGAGTCCGCCTGCTGATGCAGGGGACACGGGTTCGTGCCCCGGTCCGGGAAGATCCCACATGCCGCGGAGCGGCTGGGCCCGTGAGCCATGGCCGCTGAGCCTGCGCGTCCGGAGCCTGTGCTCCGCAACGGGAGAGGCCACAACAGTGAGAGGCCCGCGTACCGCAAAAAAAAAAAAAAAAAAAAAAAAAAAAATTCAGCAATAAGAAAAACAACTAACTTAAACAATAGCCCCAAAATTTGACCAGACATTTCACCAAAGGCAATATACAGGTGACAAAATAGCATATGAAAAGATGTTTAACATTATATGTCATTAAGAATTTATAAATTAAAACAATGAGATACCACTACACAACTATTAGAATGGCAAAAGTTTAGAAGATTAACAACACCAAATGCTGGCAAGTGTGTGGAGCAACAGGAACTCCCATTCATTGCTAATGGGAATGCATAATTGTACAGCCACTTTGGTAAACACTTTGGCAGTTTTTCAAAGCTAAACATAATGATGTGTCAATGTAGTTCATTGACTGTAACAAGTGTACCACTCTGGTATGTGATTTTGATAGTGGGGAGGCTGTTGTGCATGTGGGGACAAAGGATATACAGGAAATCTCTGTGTCTTCCACTCAATTTCTCTGTGAACCTAAAACTACCCTAAAAAATAGTCTATCAAAAGATTAAAGTAAAATAAAAATAAATTTTAAAGAAAAGATTTCCATGTTTGCTATAGATAGAAGTAATGTATCTGGATTAATTAATAGAATGTTTTAGCTTTCACATTTTCATTACTTAAATTTTCAGTATCTACACACTATTCTATAAAATAATAATTAAAAATAAGCATTGCTTCTGATTTTCATGATATTAGACTCTGCATTATTCATTATTTTTAGATCCTAGAATTTTATAAGATAAAAAATAACTAAGTAGAGATAATATATAAGAATAATTGTAGTAGCAATATAGGAGTAGGGGATTAAGAGGTACAAATTATTATGTATAAAATAAGCTACAAGGATATGTTGTACAACAAGGGGGGGATATAAAAAATATTTTATAATAACTATAAATGGAGTATAACCTTTAAAAATTGTGAATCACTATATTATACACCTATAACTTATATAATTTTAAAAATTTAAATAACTGAGTCAAAATAAAGATAGTAAAGGACTAAGGGGATATATAGGTCTCACCTCCCCCATCCCCCCAAAATCAGAATTTGCCAAAAAAGCACATTTTCTTCTATATACTCTTAGAGGATATTCTAGAACGTTCTCCAAAGCCATAGAAGGACTTAAATAAATATTTTATTCATTAAATGCACATTGGGATTCACAAGTAAAAGAAATGTCATTGCTCCTGAAGACAACATGTCTAGATAAATACTGATGCCCCATCCCAGAAAGGTATAAGATCCATTATCAATTAATTATTAAGGACCTACCTACTGTGTGCTCACCCATCATAAACACTGAGTGTGATATAAAGACAAGACATGGCCCTGTTATCTTGCAGGGAAAGGGAAGAAATAAAGAAGGCTTTAATATGGAGATCGTATATGAATTGCAGAATGGGTGAAACAGGGAGCACAGATTTATTAATTTAAATATAATTGTTTATTTTGAAAAAGAGGCGGAAACGCGCGCGACCCCTGAGCAGTCTGCCTGGGGTGCTGATGTGCGCTTGCTCTGCACCGAGTCCCAGGGGCAGTTTGAATTTCGCTCCCTGAGTTAGGTCTCCTGATCCTGGGCTTGCGGCACAGACTGGAGGGGTCTCGGCACCTCGTGACTCCACTGAGTGGGCGCTTTGCTCCTGGACCCGCACTAGAGGCTTAAAGGATGGCCTCCTCATTTCTGGTACAATTATGCTCTCATATTAATGAAAAGATTGGAAATATTATAAAAAAAACCGTCATTGAGAAATTGTGGACTGTATTAAAATAGGAGATGAGATCATTGCAGTAAATGAACTTCTAAATAAATTGGAATTGGAAATTCAGTATCAAGAACAAACCAACAATTCACTCAAGGAACTCTTTAAACCTCTTGGAGAAGATTGTAAAGATGTGGAACATCTCAAAGAAAACATTCCTTCCCATTTGCCTCAAGTAACCCAGAACTTTGTAATGGATCAGATCTTGACCCTGAACAACCAGTCAAAGATGAGGAACCTGCACCCACAAAGAAGCCCCCCAAAGAGCAAAGAAATATTAAAGAAATGTCATTTATAACTTCTGATGAGTTTAATGGCATTCTTGTGTACATGAAATCCCACCTAACCTATTGTCAAATTAACGACATACCCTAACCTATTGTCAAATTAATGATGTTATTAAAAAAATCAACAAGGCAGGGACTTCTCTGGTGGCGCAGTGGTTAGAATCTGCCTGCCGATGCAGGGGCCACAGGTTTGATCCCTGGTTCGGGAAGATCCCACATGCCATGGAGCAACTAAGCCCGTGTGCCACAACTACTGAGCCTGTGTTCTAGAGCCTGTGTGTCACAACTACCGAAGCTCACGTGCCTAGAGCCCGTGCTCTGCAACAAGAGAAGGCACTGCAATGAGAAGCCCACGCACTGCAACAAAGAGTAGCCCCTGCTCACCACAACTAGAAAAAGCCCACGCGCAGCAACGAAGACCCAACGATGAAGACCCAACGGAGACAAAAATAAACAAATAAATTAAAAAAAAAAAAGAAATCAACAAGGCAGTAGTTAGTAAATATAAGATGCTACATCAACGAGAAAAGTCTATGAGTTCTGTGGCCAGAAGTCTCTATCACAGATTTATTGATGAAGAAATGAAGGAAACCAAAGACCATTATTTTGTAGTGGAAGCTGACATAAAGGAGTTGACGGCTTTGAAAGTTGAAAAGAGGTTTCACGTAACGCTGAATATTTTACAACACTGCCGGAGGCTATCAGAGGTCCGAGGGGGAGGACTTACCCGATATGTTATAACATAAGGCCCTTTTGAGCTTCTGAACCAGCCAACGGTAGAGATAGAAGCTATTCCTATCGTTTCCTTACATGTAATTTCTTTATATATAATTTCTTTAGCTTTTTCATTTTCTTTTTTGTTTGTTTCTTGTAAAAATAAAACTTAAATAATGTATATTTTTAAATCCACTTTCTTACAGTAAATATTTAATCACCTACCATGTAAGCCTCTGTTCTAGGCATACAATGGAACCAAAAAATGTTCATACTTAGTTTTGGTGTTTAGTGACAGTGCTGCCAACCCCAGGAAGACAGGTGCAGATGTGATAATAAAAGTCAAAGTTCAAGAAGATGAGACCAAGGACATCCAGGCTCTTTAGAAGTAAAGGTCATTAGTGTCTAAATTCCACTAATGATATTTCAGTCTATAGGGAAAAGTTGGATTTGGAGGCAGCCCACCCACGTGGTTATTCTGCTTTCCCATATGTGGTTAAGGAACAGCTTAGCTGAAATACATTCAGTGTAAATCAATCTGTAAACATCGACCTGTAAGGAAATTGTAATAAGAGTATATTGAGATGAAAAAGATGATAAAATAAGATGTGTAAGCAGATTGATAGTGGTCATGGAAAACAAGTGGTTGGATTGTAAGAATTTAATGGAGTTTCTCTTCCGCACTTGGGGAGACTGTTAGTCTATCTGTGTCTCAGTGAGCATTCTGCAGAGAAACAGAACAGTAGGTTATCCATCTAACTATATCTGTCTCTATGTCTATCTGCCTATCTATCATCTATCTATCTATCATCTATCTGCAGAGGTTTATTATGAGGAATGGGCTGATGTGATTATGGAGGCTAAGAGGCCCCCAGATCTGCCGTCTGCAAGCTGGAGGCCCAGGAAAGCCGGTGGTGTGATTCAGTCTGAGTGTGAGGGCCTGGAAACAGGGGAGCCAGGCCAGATCAGAGGAGATGAGATGTTTCAGCTCAGCAGTGAGGCAGGAAGAAAAAGAGCAAATTCCTCCTGCCTTCCTCCACCTTTCGTTCTGTTCGGGTCTTGGATGGATGGGAGGATGCCCACACACACAGGGGAGGTCAGTCTGTTTCACTGAGTCCACTGATTCCAATGCTCATCTCATCTCGAAACATCCTCAAGGACACACCCAGAAACAATGTTTAATCTGGGCGCCCATGGCCAGTCAAGTCGGCACATAAAGTTAACCATCACAATCTACGTCCATGCCGTCTGCTTGGCAGGCTGATCCTCGTAGCAGAGAAAAAATTGTCTCACCAGGCCCAGCTGCCTGGTTAACACTGTCACTGTGATGATCACAGAATACATTATGGGCACTGCTCATTTATTGTTATCCTTTCTTTCTCCCTAATTTAAATGCAGGTATATTTAATTTTTCATGTCTCAGTTTAATTAAAAATAGTGGCATTATCGTTTACGTTTTTAAAGTCTTGCTTGTTTTTTCTCTATGAATCATTTTTCCATATGTTCTCTATCAAAAACATTTTCTCTGTTTAAGATTTCTTTCCCTGAAACTCGTATTGAACAACTGTGTTGGTAAGTTTAATTCTTGTGGAATGGATACTGAGTCTCTGTTTTGATCATTAGCATGTAATCAATACAGTTGGTAAAACCGTATTCCTCAAACACTAATAAAGACATTAATTTTCAAACAATAAATAAATATAATCGTTTATTTTGTTTTACTGTATTTATATGGAAAGGATTTTTTGTAAAGAATAAAATAAAAGGTTAAGCTAATGGCAGGGCTCCCTTCTCTACCTACTCATGAAGACTCAAAACATATTTCTTATTCCTAACTTCCATAAGCAAAGACTGGTTATAAAATTATCTGTGCTATAAATCTTTTCCGTAATATATAGGCACTTATGTTTACATGTAAATACATATATATAAATTACATGTCATTGAATATATGTGAATAAAAGAGTTATACTGATATTAATATATATCTAAAATATAGAGGTATATTAGAAAAGTCTGAATGTATATATAAAAACCTTCAACCGTGGTTATTCCTAGATGATAGATATAATTTTATTTGATTATGGGTCTTCCTACTTTATAGTTTTGTTTTTATTTTCCAGTGACCATGCATTATGTTCATAATCGTGAAAAATAACAAGGTCATAAAAATACTCATTTCTAAAATTTTTAATTTATAGTGAAATAATCATAGTCCACCATGAAATTTACAGTAGTTTCTTTAAAAAAATAAAAGCAGACGGATAGTAGTTAAAGTTAAAACAAAATATTTTTAACACAAGTCTCTGATTCTTTCAAGATCTGAATATACAAACTTGAACTAATTGTAATAATTTTGTAAACCCTGTTATTTAGAAGAAAGAAGAAAAGATGATTACATATATGATATGAATTCAATAACATTATTATTTGCAATAAAATTGCAATTTGAAAAAAAACACATGAATTAACTACTTAAGATTTTTTCCTACATGTCTGTGAATACTAAAAATAAAAGGAAAATAGAGGAGAAAAAGTATTTTGTTTCATTCATATTCAACTACTATTTTATGCATAACTCTTCAATGATTAAAGAAATGGATTTTGACCAGAATAGTTATAATGGATTATCCCACAGCAGGAAGTTAGTCAGCCCCTGTGATCCATTCTGCCCACTTTTGAAAAACAGTTAAGCAGTAACTTTCCTGTCCTTTATTAATTTAATATGACAAACCTAATACAGTGGCAACATTCGTGGACATGCAATGACTACCCAAAAGTTTATGACACAAATTTTTATGAACTGCATGTAAGTTATTTTTAAGAGTTTGATAATAATGTCAACATTTGGAAAGTGTTCTCATCTTATTAATAAACACATTGCTTGTTCTCACAAGCAGGGCTAAATAACAAGGCATGTTAACAAAAGACCTCATCAATTTAAAACTCTAAATATTTTTGGTTGTTTTCTTGGTGTGTGTGTGTGTGTGTGTGTGTGAGTGTGAGTGAATTTAGAGACATGTTAATAGAACAGTTAGTCATTTTACTGAAAAATTAATTTAGAAACAAAACCTTATCCCTGATAAAAAGTGTGTGCATATATAATAATAACGGTGAAAGGTAAATACATTTAAATAAAACTTGCACACATGTACACTAGCTCTCTACAAACTGTTAGTTGCACTTTAAATTACATATAAAAATATAGTTGTAACTCCAAAAGCTATTTTAAGTCACAGCAGAGATTTTTGTGTCTCATAAATCAGAACCTTTTTTTATCCCTCATACATTTTTATTACTTTATTAGGCATGTAACAGGGTGAAAGAGTATACAAGCCGTTAAGCCCTGTTAACAGGCCGTGGTACGCTTGTATTTCAGCTCCACGAGGCTTCTGTAGTTTTGGCTTTTTTCAAGCCTTCTGATATTCTGTGCATCACAGACCATATTTGATTAAGAAAAGCATGTTCCTGAAACATCTGTCTGTTTAGTTACATTCAAACTGCCCCTTATGGATACAACATTTTCTTGGAATCTTTCTATTCCTGATGGGTGCCAAAGGGGGAAAAAATATACTCTCAAGGTCACCAGAATTCATTAAATACAGCTGACAATGTTATGGTACAGGGAGGAAAAAATCTTCCCAAGTTTGTATACAATATTATATTCACAAAATATTAGTTTACTCTTAAAGGAATCAAGAGAAATACCAAGGGAACGAAGCTATAAATGGTGACAGATGCTGCTCAGCTAGTGTGGCCCTCTGCATCATGTGGGTGCCAGAATGTAAAGCAGGTAATCCATCCCTCAGGGCACTGAGCAGAAGTCAGATCATGTGGCCAGGCCAAGCAGGATGGATTTAATTAGGAAGACTGCAGCAGAATATTCACATAATCACCTAAAATTTCATTTTGCCCAGTTAAGCACTAGTTGTTTTCAGAGCTCACTCTGAAGAGTGAGGAAGTTTCCAAAAGATTACCAGAACTTGTCTCATTAATTCAACCCCAAAGGAGGGCTGGGACTATGTGTCTGGTCACTAGTGTTGACACTAATCAGGGCTAAAGTAGGCAGAGGTAGCACTGGCTGAAAGAAAAATCCCCAAACATTCAGGCTTCTTGAAAAGTGTAATGGTACTTTACATACAGCTTTATGGGACTAGCAGGTAGTCTTTGAGTACAAGGATGACCTAACTTTTTTTTTTTAATTAAATGTCAACTGCTCAGTGATATTTACCATGGAAACTCTATTTAAAATTATAATTCTGATGCCCTGTACCCTGATTTTTTCTATTAATTTATTACCTCATACTATATTACTTAAACATTATATTAATTTTTTATTGTCTATCTTTTCTCCACTAGAATTGGGAATTTTTTTGGCTTCATTTACTAATATATCTTAAGTGTTTAAAATAATACCTGACTCATAGAAGAGGATCAATAAAGAGCTGTTAAAAGAATGAAGCTTCTGAATTTTGAAGAATTTCCTTTGGACTCTCCCCTTTAGAAAGGGCTCTGCAGTGAAAAAAAATTCGGGAGATTTATCAAGTCCAAATGATGCTTTCACCAGCCAAGTATACTAAGCTCTGTGCTCTCATTACATAAGGAAACCCAGAGGTCAATGGCGCATCACCTGGACACTAAGGACAATCATAGCTGGAAGGAACAGGTCTCCTGGGAAAAAAGCAAGCATGGGAGAGCAAAGAGCAAGCTTCACCACCTCGTAACTGTACATATTTAGGCACATTTCTTAACATGTTTTAGCCTCAATTTTCTCAAAATAAGGGTACTACCTACTTGGCAGATTTACTGTGAGAATGAAATGAGATTACATGTGTAAAGCATTTATTGAAGTGCTTGGCACATTCAGAAAATGATCATTCCCTTGCCCTCAAACTCAAGTCCACAAAAATTGAATTCCTAGCCTTTTCTACCACAATTAAGTCCTTGCTTAGAATCTCAACACACAAGACTGAAACCTTGACTTTTTAACTGGGTGTCAGTACCCATCCCCTATGTCCCTGCTACAGACCACACACTACCCTGAGCCTCTTCCCATTACTGACTGCAGGGCTCTCCATTAACTTGCTTGCTGGCCCTCTGCTCAGGTGGACACACTGCTCATTTCCTGAGCAGCTTAAAGAATCTCAGCCTCAGCTCTTGGGTCACCTGTCCTTCCCTCTAAAGGCTCATCCCTCAAGACACCAACCCTTAGCACTGCTCCATGTTTCCACACAAGATACCTGTTTAAAGAGAACGATACCTCACTTTCTTTCAGCCCTCCAGGTCACCCGGCCTTCCTCATCCCAGCCCAGTTTGCTACCTCAGGAACCCAGGGTCTAAAAGGACCTTCACTTCAACAAAATGCTCAATGTATTTTGAAGGAAAATAATTATTTTTGATTTAAGAAGTACATAGACAATAGTTCCTGAGATTGACATCTAAAAAATTAAATTTAGGAGGAAAGCAGAGCCAACAATCACATGGAGTTGTTATAGTGAACCTGCGGACGGGGGATCACGGTCATGGGCCTAGACTAGTTGCATTTCCAAAGTGTTTCTCAAAACCATCTATCTCACTTGACATTGCTTCATCCACAGCCTCAGTGTAGGTTCTAATCATCTCTTACCTGGACTACACTCATTGATTCATAATTGGGCTCACTGTAATCAGTCTTGACAGCCTCTAATCCATTCTTCACAGAGGCATCAATACCTAAAATGATCACCTGACCTTCTGTCTGGTTAGAAACCTTAATGACACCACAGTACAAAGTAAAACATGTGAACCAATGATCATCAAAATGTTATTCCACCAATTGTTTAATAATTCATGATTAGGAAAGCACAGAAATTGACAGTAAGCAGTTAAGAGGCTTTTATAGCAATTTAACATTACTTAATACCCAAGCATGTGGTTTTATATTTTATAAACATATCAGTCTACATCATTTTGGAAATTTTAAAATAATAATAAATAAAACTGATAACTCATTATAGATAGTTGAGAAACCCTAGTCTAATCTTCTTTACAAGACACACAAAATCAATACCGACCACCCATCAGTCTCTCCAGCTGTGTCTTCTGATTTCAAACTAAGACTTTTATCCAGCAATTTCAATCCACTTATAGTTCACTACACCCGTCCGTTACAGAAAACTGTAGCAAGAGGCTGTATGGCAAAGTGGTTAAAATATGGATACTAGGGCTTCCCTGGTGGTGCAGTGGTTGAGAGTCCGCCTGCCAATGCAGGGGACACGGGTTCGTGCCCCGGTCCGGGAAGATGCCACATGCCGCGGAGCGGCTGGGCCCGTGAGCCATGGCCGCTGAGCCTGCGCGTCCGGAGCCTGTGCTCCGCAGCGGGAGAGGCCACAACAGTGAGAGGCCCGCGTACCGCAAAAAAAAAAAAAAAAAAAAAAAAATTATATATATATATATATGGATACTGGAGCCAAACGGTATAGGTCTTAATCTTAGCTCTGTCACTTACTGGCTATGCGGCCTTGGAGAATTTACTTCAACATTCAGTGCCATAGTTTTTTCACATATAGAATTAAAATAGTAACAGCTGCCTCATATGTTCGTTGGGAAGATGAAACAGTTTAAAGCACCACTTAAAATAGTGACTGATTCAATAAATGTTGGGTTTCTTTTTTTTTCTATTATTTTAGCCTCCATTCCTTCCTGGCATGTTCCCTCTGCCTTCCTCTAACTTTGTATCTGGCTATTTTCTAACCAACTTTAAAGACAAATCCGACTTCATCTTCTCCATGAGGCCTTCCTTGGTTTCCCTAGGCTGATTTGTGTGCTTGTTTTGTGCTGCCCTACCACCCTGAACCAACACCTCCATCGTGGCATTTACCACATGGTGTAATAACTATCTCCTTATGTGTCTGTTTCCTCTACCATAATGAGAACGTAACACAAATGAAGTGCTGAATCCATATTAACAGACCCCATAAATGTACATATTTAACCGATTCCACTTTGATCCTTAGATGGATCCCTGTTCACACTGTCTTACTATTTCGGTCAAGCATGGCTTCCCAAAAAAAACCTGGATGGGAAGAGGTACCTCTGGTGCTCAAGTAAGATAACTTGGCCTCAGAGCTTCTTGTTTTGACCTCCCTGCACTTAGCATTGGCCTTGGGAGTTGAGGCAGAATACATACAAATCCCAAAGAAACTTGCCTAACTATTGGATTCATACAACTTGGCCCACGCCGTGAAAACAGGCCTCTTCTCTCATCTTATTCTTCTATGGTATTATTAATATAAATGGTGAAGAGAATGAGATTTACAATTTTCTTCATAATTAATCCATCATTACTTCTTATTATGCTTCTGACCATAAGTACAATTATTTGGGGAAGCAAAGAAAAGCTCTAGATTTTAAACTAAATTTTTAAAAAATGAGTCATCCATTAACAATGGTTATATCACTCTAATTAATTAGATTCAAAGGTGACAATGTTTTCAAAAACTTCTATTCTCATTATAAAATAGCTAAAAATCCTAATTATCAATGACCATATAAAAAAACCTGACATTCAAACACCATTAATAACCATAATGAAATCTCAAATGATCATGCTACTGCAAGCCTCTTCATAATCTTTATTGAATAGAACCTAGAAGAAAAACAAAGATTAGTCTGGGTATAGATTTCTCAGAAATAGCTAAATACCATGCAAATTACAGTATATGAACAGTTGCAAGGTTATAAAGAAATTAGGCCTCTTGAGGAAAAAATAAACAAATGGAAAATACAATCAGCTCAAACGATAAGAGTACTTTTAATTATCCAGGGTAAAGAAGGAAGGGTAACAGGACCAACTTAAAACTGCAGACAATCTAAAATATTTTAGCAATTTATTTCAAGCTTTCTTATACCACTAACTTACTTCTAAAAGGCATGAACAACTAATAGTGCATTTGAGTTTAAGCTCTTTTCTGTGGTCTTATTCAGTGTTTGATTATGTGACAAGAGCTAGAAGACAACAAAATGTGTGGGAAGAAAGGATGAAGAAAGCCCAAGTCTGGCAGAGCCACACTCTGAATCCTGAGACTGAAACGCATTTTCCTACCTACACACTCACAGGCTCATGGTCACATATACAACATTCTGTAGGAAAGTTTAGAGGAAAGAAAAGTACAAGAATTTTGAAAATCACATCTAAAAGATCCTTAATACTATGCACAATTTTCGAAAACAGGCTTTTTTCATTGCTACTTAATTTGAGCAATTTCCATAAAATATTGAATGATGTCCATTTAAAGATGCAAACAGCAAAAACACAGGTAAAATAATTCTAACTTCTCACTCTGTAACATAATGGTGATGAAGAAGTGAAAACAGTCAAAAGAAAGGCATCTGAATAATAGGAGAATCTTACAGATGGTTCTTATTTCAGAAATTATTCTTCCCTATCTATATCTAGGGGTATTTATTAAACTCCTTCCAGGGCAGCAACACTAAAAAAGTGTTTTGCATGAGACACTCTTGCAGTCGACTGATGCAAATGTTAATCTGTGCTTCAGGATAATCACACCTCCAGGGTTTTAACATTATGTGTATCTGTGCAGATCCAAATCATATATCATTTAGAGAAATAATAATGTGGTAGTTGGAAGTTGATGAAACCAAAGGGAAAAAATGTGTACTTTAAAAACCAAATGCAGAAAATGTTCAGGTGCAGAGACCAGGCAGTTTACAAAATTAGTTCAGCAACCCTAATAGCAATAAGAAAGGATAAAATACCAACACAAATTATTGGTGTCGAAAAAGCCGTCATTAATGAGATAAATGAGATCCAACATAGGGAAAGAAGAAATCACCAACCAAAACAAGAATGGAAAGACACTTCAGGTCATTCCTGAATTTGGGTCATCCCAAAACCTGGGTAAGGAGGGCATGGTAATGATAAGGGCATTGCCAGCCCATTCTCTTCTCAATTAACAAAACATCATGGTAACCCCCTAATTCAATACATCTAATGTATGATTTTTAACGGTTGTATGACAGACCATAAAAAAAAGTACCGCATTTATTCAAGCCTTCAGTTATTGATAAACATTGAGAGTTTCTCTTTTTCTTTTTTGCTGCTACACTCAACGAGACATTTATAAATCTTGTACACATACACTAAGTCCTTTTACTTTTATTTGTATAAGTCTGATTACTCCAAATAGTTCACATGCTATGTGGGATCTTACTGCTCTTTTTTTTTTTATCCTAAATGTATGTATGGAATGGAGGGAATCAAAAGAATTGAATTAGTAATGACTTGATTGTTGTAGGAAAGTTCAGCAATTTCATGAAATAGACCTGCAGAAAAGCATTAAATTCAGCAAATTCTGTTTACTTAGTGGGTCTCTCCTTATTAACTGGTGAGTGTGTTTTCACAAAAAAGAAAGAGATGTTCCTCAGATAAAGGTTGAAAGGTAATAGCTTTAATCTGACCCGTTTTAGGATGCCACACAAGAATTTTCATAAACTGGCTTCTTTCTAACTCTACTCCCATTTTTCTTCTCTTCCCCAGACTTGTTCTATGTACCAATCATAGGAACCCACTATAGTTCAACAGATACCATACTTTTTTCACAAATCCACTTAGCCAGTGAAGAAATCATTTCCTCTTCCTGGAACATCAGGTCACTCAACCCCCCTCTTTGTTTCCACCTGGCCAACTCTTCCTTGGGCCTTTAAAACAAGGTTAAGGCATAAAATAATTCTATTACCAATTAAAACTTCAGATCACTCAGGATCCTGCACCCAATTTCCAAAGGAGGAAGGGGGAGGTTACCACACCAAGCAATTTTCTGACACCAGCTGGGTATCCTACAATTTAACTCATTTCTGGTACTATTTACCCAGTGATAGCATCAGATGCACAGGTTAAGGGCTCAGTCCTACAAGACTGGGCCTCTCCTGCCCACACACTTCAGATGCCAATCACAAATCCAGGTTGTGAGCTGTGATTCTGACTAACAAGCTGTAGATTGGAGGTTCCCACAACCTCCTCCTTGGTTTCTATTAATTTGCTAGAGCAGCTCACAGAACTCAGAGAAACATTTTACTTACTAGATTACCAGTTTATTATAGAAGGATGTAACTCAGGAACAACCAGATGGAAACCATGCATAGAGCAAGATACATGGGAAAGGACTTGGAACTCCCATGCCTTCTCTGAGTGGGCCACTCTTCCCAAATCCCCACCTGTGCCCCAACCCAGAAACTCTCAGAAGCACATCCTTTTGGGGTTTTATGGAGGCATGACTGACCAAATCATTGTCCATTGGATATTGAACTCAATCTCCACCCCCTCTCCCCTCTCCAGAGGTTAGGAGGTGGGACTGAAAGTTTCAACCTTAAATCACCTGGTTGGTTCCCCTGGCAACTAGCTCCCATCCATAGGTGCTTTCCAAAAGACACCTCATTAACATAACAAAACACCTTTCTTGATCTCATCTCAGGAAATTTGTTTTAGGAGCTCTGTGCCAGGAACAGGATGAAAACTAAAAACACCTTTCTTCTTAAAAATCATAATATCGTGATATCATTCTTTTTAGAAGTCCACTGGAATACAGATGGGATAAAGGTCTCCTCCTGGATAGCCATACCTAAGTAAAGTTCTATCTTCCAGACAGAACAGTATTGCACTATATTATAATGCTTTAATGCCTTGTCTGTCTCCCTCACAGGATTGTGACTCTTGGAAGACAGGGTTATGTGAATTGTCTGCGATAACACCGTACTTAATATGATGTAGGCTTTCAGAAGTGTTTTTTGATTTAATTGGAAAGGAGAGTAATAAAGAAAGAGGGGCAAGAAAAGTAACTATTTAAACATGTACGTTTAGAGGACATGTACAGAAAAAAAAAAAAAAAGGCTAAGTTGACTGAAAAAGAGTCCTTAAAGAAGTAAGTAGAGAAGCAGGAAAGAATACAACTGTGGGATATTAGAGTTTGAAAGTGGAGAAGTAAACATGTCAAGTGCTACAGAAAAAAGGATGAAAGAAACAAAGGAAATCAAGAAAACAGGGAAATACTAAAGAAGGTCCGAAGTGGCGACACTGAGCATATTTAATAGCCTTAGTTTATTGCGAAGGGCAAAGGCAATAGGTGTTTGCAGCTCTGGTATCTTGGGACAGGAGAGCCAATTAAAAGAGTTTTAAAGAGGACACTTAGGGGTAAGGATGAGGCAATTTATCTTAAGTAGGATATAAGAAATGAAAATAGAGGCTGATAAACAACTAGATGGGATGCAATGGAGATGCAAGCTGGTAATGAAAAGGGAAGTCTGGACAGGATTTCTGCATGCCCTCCTTTTCCTCACCCTCCACACCACCGCCTATCCCCCCACCTCCCTACCCGATTTACCCTTGGATCATAGGTATTCTAACAAGATTGAGCTTCAGTCTGTCTGGCAGTGTTCCTGGACATATTCCTTATAAATGGAGACGTCTATCCCAACAAAAGTTTATTCATCATCATTACTATTCACTAAACCCAGATTCATTTGTTACAAAATATAAAAATAAAATTAAAATTACTATTAATAATACAGTACAGTACTGCAGCTACACCGGATATGTTATGTTTAGGAAAACAGGAATATTTATGAAGAGCTAACTGAAAGATACATTTATGTAAAACACTTCACATATTTATTCGTAAGTCAAAAATATATACATGGTTACAAAAAATATTTTACAGAGGAAATGAGATTGTTTTCTTTAATGTGACAGCATTATAATCTCCCTGCAGGTGATAAGAAGTGGAAAAACCACAACATAAAGGGAAGTCCTCATAGGAAATGATCCCTGATCAGGAAAATTGGTTCTGCTAGATAAACATATAAAATTACTCTAATTATTAAGTCTCATACTTTGTAGACAAGAATGTCTTATTTAGAAATGCAGCTACATAAAAATTGGAGTACTACTATGTATGATATAGAAAACTGTATTGATATATTTTCCTTTACTGCAAACTCTAAAAACCAGAGCTTTCAGGCTTCCCTGGTGGCGCAGTGGTTGAGAGTCCGCCTGCCGATGCAGGGGCCACGGGTTCATGTCCCGGTCTGGGAAGATACCACATGCCGCGGAGCGGCTGGGCCCGTGAGCCATGGCCGCTGAGCCTGCGCGTCCGGAGCCTGTGCTCCGCAACGGGAGAGGCCAGAGCAGTGAGAGGCCCGCGTACCGCAAAAAAAAAAGCACAGAGCTTTCATGCTAAAGACTAGTACATTATTATTAAAATAATAATAGTTTTTACCCTCCTTTTGCAAAGAGCATAAGTCAGAGACCATCATTTAGTTTCTAATAAACACTACCACCCATGATTGAGATCTAAAGGTGAAAGCTTTTATATACCGTCTCCAGGCTCTTGAGCATTCTGGGCTCCCTTCATTTTCTGTAGAACAATTTGTTCTTCCTAAGTACAGCATAGCTTGGTGTGACTTGGTCATTTGACATCTATGGTAAGAAATATTAAAGTATCATTATGTTTTACACTTAGTGTCAGTCAGAAAAGCTTACTATAAATACAAATTAACTGGATCTTTGTATTCAATGTCTTAATAGTCCAACAATGGAAAAAAAGGACTGGTGGGTAAAAACTAAAAATCATTACAATTTCTCTGAAATCATCAAACCACACAAACACACTGCTAAGCAATACAGATTCAAAACGGTTTTGAGATTATAGATTTGTCTTATGCCTCTGTAATTTTCCCAATTTGCAAACAAAGAAAGAATTAAGAAAATGCATTTTAAGACAATCATCAGTTTTTTTCTGTGACACACTAGGTATTTTAAAAATTGACTGGGAATCTAATTGCTTCATTATTCCCTAAAGCATATTTTTCAGTTATAGTATCATTCTTTCGGTAGTTTCTGGTTATTTGTTTTTTAATAAACTTTAATTTTGGAGCAGTTTTAGGTTTGAAGCGAAACTGAGCAGAATTTTGTGAGACTGATGTGACCCGGATCTTTTTCTAGCTGGGAAGAGTTTTAAAATTGTGCTTTCCTGAAAGGAAATGAAAAAAAAGAAAGACACATTTTGCCTTTTTTCTTATCCCCAGGTTTAGATCTTGCTTGAAGTGGTCAATTTTCTTAATGTCAACACTTTATATATGAGACAATTTCCTGGAATCAAAGAAAACCAGAGAACCTTAGAGAGCATTATCATGAAGCTTCCCTCTACGGTTTATCTTGCAGAGCTCAGACAACAATGCATATAGAGCAGTAACTCTCTTACCTTAGAGAACTAGGCTGCTATTGAAGAGTAACAATGCCACATCCTCCCAGAGTTTTGCTGAAATGACTTGTATCATAGAGCCGCTGGAAATAAAAATATGCTGACATCTCCCTATTCCTGGCCTTTTACTTAATTTAAAGGTTGTTGGAGAAAGGGGAACCAGCCAGAGAGACAAAAATGGAATGAAAAAGAAGTTTGAGAAAACATACAGACTTGGACCATGGACATCAAGGACAAAAGAAGTAATGGTGAAGAAAAGGAAGTTTGGTTGAGATAGGTTAAAATCAACTAAAAGTAAGCTGAAAGAGATTATTAGCTTTGTCGTTGATAACTTTTGTATGAAACAGTGAAAAAAGAAATGAGAAAGTAAGGTGAAAAGTAAAGGAAATAGATTGCCTATAAGTGTGGAGAACTGAATGTGCTTTTTTTTCTGCTTCCTCTAAAGAAATCTTTAAATGAATTAACTCAAAGACAAAGACAACGTTTTGGACAACAGAAAGCAAATGGTTGAGGGGTAACTGATGTAATGTAGAGAAAGCTGAGCCATAAGTGCCCATCGAGGAGGCTGACCAGACGAAGCAAGCTGTCCGGGCTGCAGAAAGCCTCCTGAAAGGCTCAGGGTTTGAGCCACAGAAACGGCAGGGGATGAATGTGGGTAGCCTCAGTTTGAAGTCTACATAGAAGTTAGGTTACCAAACTCCCTTCTCTCATCCTCCACAGACAACTACTACCACTCCCCAACCAGGCAAGAGATGAGTGGTTTATTCCTCAAGCAAAAATAAAGCAGAAAGTTCCAAGTCTCAGAAACACTAAGAAATATATATTAAAGCCACAATGTGTTTTTCAGGACACATCAATTAGAACGCGTAAAAAGGACTGATGATAGCAAGTGTTGTTGAGGAACCCAGAACTCTCATACATTATGGGAGCATTTAGTGTTACAACTTTGAGAAACATTTTGATTGTTCCTATAAATTTAAACATATGGTATCTTGTTATGCTCCAGCAATTCTACTCCTATTTCCCCCAAAGAAATAAAAATACACATCCACAGAAACACTTGTATAAGAATATTTATAGCAGTTTTGTTCAGAATAGCCCAACTTGGAAACAACCCAAATATACAACAACAATTCAACGGATAAACAAATTATGATATAACAATATAATGGAATAGTAGTAATAAAAGGGAGCATGTTAACTATACACACAACTGTATGGATGAATCTCAAAAATATTATACTAAGAAAAAGACAGAAAACAGTATATATTATGTGACTCCATTTATGTGAAAATTTTAAAAAGGCAGGACTACTCTAGAGACAAGCAGATATTTGGTATTGTCTCTGGCAAAAGTTGAGATGAGAATTGACTGCAGATGGGCATGAGTGACTTTTTGTGGTAATGTAAATCTTGAATATGGTGGTGGTTACACCATATATGCCTATAGGCATAAGTGTTTATCATAAAAACTAAGCTGTGCTTAAAATGAGTGCATTTTATTATGCATAAATTATACTTCACTAATGTGAATTTTTAAAAACAGGTCAGACTGTTATATATACATATATTATATATATTTATTATATATTTATGTCTTGCATATATTTCTTTTGTGACAGAGGAGATGTAAATATTTTTGAAGACTGAAGGAAAAATACTACTGGGAAACATGTTGGTATGAGCAAAAGGAGGGAAAACTGATGGACCATGGTCCTGGACTTGATGGGAAGATTCAAAACCATAGGTAGAGGGGTTCGCCTTACACCAGTAATCTCTTTAGTCACCATTCAGTTTATGTCAGAATCTGTTCTTAGCACCTACGTACATTATCTCAATTCATCATTATTATAATCTTATGATATAAGCATTATGATTCCCATATTACGGGTAATAAAACTGGATTCATAAGATTAACAACTTCCTCAAGGTAACACATCTACTAAGTAGGGTTATTTCAGTTACTTTAAGAATCACATTTTAATAGGAAAAAAAAACATATGCTATTTGTTGCATTTCTCCTTCTTTTTCTACCCCCAGTAATTGTTCCCCACGACCTCATTTCTAATCAGCTCTAAATTGTACTCTCCATATAAACAGCATCTGGATTTACAAGTCCAACAATCTAATTGTTATTGACAGAGTAAAAGTGGGATCATTTTCATTAGCAAATTTTGATACTAACAAAGTAAATGTAATTAATGTGCATCCAGGTACTCAAGCCCCAAATTTCAAGCAAAAATGTTTTGTTAACTAGTCTGATTGGAAAGATAATATAGAAAAGGGAAGACACCTAATTAGTAGAAAAACAGAAATCTGGAATTTGCAGACAGTGACTGCAAAAGACAGGTCTAATGTTACTCTATTAATTTGGGGATGACATGTTCTGTCCAGTCCCAGCATAGATAAGTAAACAAATGTGAATGCCTAGAGATATAGTGGACTATAATTGTGTAATTATTGATTTAGAACCAACGCAAAAAGGAGAAATAGCCTACAGAATGGGTTTGTCCTCAAGACTTAAAACACTTAGAGCCATATATAATAAACACTGGATGTTTCTATACCTTTTAATGGGTGCCTCGTAATAAGACTTTGGTACTAGCTAATGGCCCACACTACTTGACTATGAACTTGGTGGATATTTAGACAACTGCAATTTGCCCAGAGGTAGGTAGAAACAGTAATGGAGATAATTAGAAAATTATGTCGCTTCTTTATAGTTATACAGGGAGGAGATTGTAAGAGCAAATACAAACTTTAAAAAAAAGAAGTGAGACATAGGCTTAATTTTTCTTTCAGAAAATAAGAGACTCTCTCCTCCCTCCTTTCCTTAGAGCATTTACTTTAGAAAACTTGTAATTCCTTTTTCTGGTTTTTTTTTTTTTTCGAAATATATGTAAATCTCTTTAAAAGCTACATAAGCCTCTTGAGAGCACTAAGACCCAGGAATGAGTTTCTCAAGGACCTGGGAACCATCTTTGAAATGTAAACATCAAGGGACATAGCACCCCTGCCTCCCAGTTTCTGTGGCTGTAGGAGCCTAACTCGGTGGGCACCTTGCTCCAAGCTTGTCATAAAACTATGAGACATCTATTTTTCCTTTGATTCAAGTCAATTAGCTAACACAGATGGTCACCCCAGTTGCCAGGTGAATCTAGGATGAATGATATGTGACAAATGGTGCTGTCAAGTCCTCTTCCTTGAGGACTAGTTATTGTTTACCTTGAGAGTACGTATGCAATAGCATGTATCTGCCTGGCTATGTAAAAGGGTAAAGTCTCTTTCCATCTGTAATCTCTTAGCCAGTTGCCTGTGATGCACATCAAGGTCTAGTTAAATGCTTACTCAATTGAAAAAAAAATTCCTTTCTTTCTCTTCTACCTTTGTGGAGAGTTCTTCTGGGTTGGGAAGAATTTTCCCTTGACAGGGGGTCATGGCTATTTCTGTTTTCTACATCTGGATACCAGTTTTAAAATATTTATTTCCGATTTTCCTGAATTTCCAGTCAGCTAGAGCAAGCATTTCTATTTAAATTCATTCTCTTAGAGAGAGGGAGAAAAGATGGAATAGAAATCCAGGGGGAAAACAAGCAAAATGTTGGACATCTTTTCTCCTTTGACAGCAACCAGAGGATACTTAAGCTTGTACCTCACCTGCCTGGCATTCATCTGATGTGCCTTTTAAAATACTCACCCGCATCATGCTCTTGCTATTTACACCAAATATTTAACAACCATTCACTTCCCCTTAATTTTTTTCTCAAGCACCAATACAACGAAGAAGGAACCTACACAATCCCTTAAAGAACAAAGCTATGTAAAACATTGCTAATATGTTACTTGACATCTGAAATCAACTGCTTCTTTGCCCCTAACTCATTTGGTGCGTAGATTGTATCTACCCTGTGTTGATGAATTAGCAGCTTTTATAAGTGAATGAAGGGATAAGAGAAGCTACATAGGCTAACAGGCCGCATACACACACACATGCACGCGCACACACACACACAAAGCTAGCAAAGCTAGAATATTTTGTGCAATGAAGTTTTTTTTATATAATTGAAAATAACAAACTAAATTATCCACATTATTGTAATACAGTATTTGTTATCAGTTTGTCCATCCATTTAAATATGCAAAAACTACACTTTCCCAATGCGCTGCTTCTGAGATATCTGCCATATTAGCTCAGTTCAATTAAACAGTTGGCATCAGCTGCAGCTTTAGTAAACAGATTTGGTGTTTTCAGTACACAGTGACCATTTATTGATATTACAAAAATTATCAGAGAACCACAGGCATATGCAACTGGGATTAATTGTGAATCTAAATCCTAGCTTTTAATGAGGCCCCAGGAAATGACTCTTGGCTTTGGATTTATATCTGTAGCACCTCATAGTAGGAAACGAGAAATGTGTACAAAACGTAATTATACCTAAATATTAGGAGTTGCCATTCTATCTGCGCAGGAAGAGCCTGCCTTACTGAGCTGAGGTCACTAGTCTGTCTGGCAACATAAAATCAGTAACCTCAGGGGAAGTTAGAACCAACTCAACATGGTGCTTCCTATGGAAAAGAGTCTGAGCTGGAACATCTGATGGCTCTGTGTCAGCTTTTCACTTTACTAAATTACTCATTATTCCTTTCCTCTAACATGCTGAAGGAAATGAAAGACATGTAGAGTTGTCAGACATCTGGGACTCGGCCATTCATTAGGCAAGAAGTGTTACGTCACATCAGTGATTTTGCCTGCCTGAAATGACCTGCAGCCTGCAATCACCAAGGAGGGTACCACCTATCCCTGTCCTACACCATTTAACATGAGGCCAGGTTTCATCGCTATGACTATTGACTCCTGCACTCAGGAGTGTGCGTGTGTGTGTTTTCATTACCTATGTTTAAAAGTTCACTTCCAAACAAAATTCACAAGAAAATTGTCCCATATCTCAGCAGCGGGAACATATCTATTAAAAAACACTGTATAAGGCAAAAAGTTGTCTTTGGCAGAGAAACAACTCATTGTCCTTTTTGTTCATGATTCACAATCATTTACTTGGACTTCCAGGAACAAATGGGCGAATGCCCTCTACCAGGAAAAAGCAATAAAAGGTGTTGGCAAAGCTACCTGCCATATGGTGATGAAATGGACAAGTATAAATGCCTATTAAAAATATACTTTGTAAAATTAAAATATGGTTTACTAGATATTTCCAATCATGCTTTCTTCTAAGATATCTCAAAAAATAAGAACTGAATTTTTATTTATATTCAAACATGAGCAACTCACGTTTAAACTGAATCTTCATTTTCGTACACAAAAAGCTAATGTACTGTTGGGACAGATAAAACAATTAAGCTAACTTACCGATTTTTCTCCTTTACTGATTTCCTTCATAGGAGTCATCCCTTGATTCACCATTGGAATGAGTAAGAAACAGGATTTCTAGTGACCTTTTCACATGTTCAAGAACTGCAGACCAAGAATTGAAGATCATTTGGTCAACAAATTTCTATTTTTTTTAAACAGGCTTTATTTTTTAGAGTAGTTTTAAGTTCACAGCAAAATTAAGCAGAAGGTCAGAGATTTCCCATAAACCTCTCCCCACACTTGTATAGCCTCCCCCATTATCTACATCTCCCACCAGGCTGATATATTTATCACGGTTGATGGACCTATTTTAACACATCTTTATCACCCAGAGTCCATAGTTTTCATTGCCGTTCACTCGTAAGTGTTGTACATGCTATGGGTTTGAACAAATTTGCCTTTTGCTATTTTTAAAGAGGGAAGGTTGGTTCGTAATGAAAAAATTACTCCCATGGCCTTCTCAGTGGGACTCCCTCTGACACTTCCCTAACATAGCTCAATCAGCCACTCATTTGGGGACCACAAAACCAGTATGCATAGTACTGTGCAGGATCTTGCCTAGGAGACAAGAATACCAATGACTCTTCTCTCTTGTGTGAAGTTGTATGTGCATTCAGTGCAGCGAAGGGGACTTAGGTCTCATGCAGATTTTTTTCACCCAATATTTATTGAAAATCTATTATGTGCAAAGATGGTCATTTTGTGAGCACCTTTGCACATAATAGTCACCTGTGAATGACTGTGACACAAAGATAAAGAAAACAATTATTATAATATGCTATGATAAGTGTTTTGATAGATGTAAGCCTAGGGATAATAAAGCAGTCCCTTCCTCTCAGAAACCACATGATTTCTAGCCATAGTCTCCACTCTAGACCCTGCTTTGATCCAAACAAGTGCTTGAAATGTAACAAACTTACTTCTCTTAGGCTCCATAACCTCACTGTAACCTTGAGAATGTGACTTCATAAAAGGCTGTGTCCACCTTTCTGCACATAAGTCATTGCCTGCATGCAAATGTAGTCACACCGTACTCACTTCACAAATATCGTCAGAAATCTAACACCAAAAATGCCATCTTGACGTTACATATTTACCTTCATTAAGACTTTCCATTTTGGTTTTCTTTTTCAACCTCAACCCAGGACTAATTCAAGCTGTGATCGCCTAGGTTCTTACATCAGCAACATCTGTCACCAAAAATAAATATTCTGCAATCAAAACTTAACTGGCCTAGCAATTTTCTTGGTGATGCATGAGGCAGAACAGAATTCAGCTTCATTCTTCCTCTGCTAAATTGGTTTTACAGCACTAAGTGTAGGAAAGATTTATGTTTTAGTAAATTAAGCAGAGACAGCCCAGAGAAAACAAAAGACGCAAATACATGCAAGCCCACAGTATTCTTTAATATTCAGTTTTGCTCCCATATAATGTAATATATTTTAACAAGATGAAAAACATAAAGAGACAATGCTTCTAGTTAAAATGAAATTTGAATTTCAGCTGTAAACTGTCTTAACAGCTGAACAATGTGATTTGTAGTCTTATTAAATCAAGAAAAACTTGAATACCCTTGTTAAACATTGGTAAAAGTAGTAATTATAAAATCCCTAGCATATTTTCCACTCCTTAAGTAAATTATACTTACTGCTCCTGTTACAGCATTTCAGTTTACAAAGCAATATCATACATATTACCTCATTTAATCTTTAAAACATTTTTCAGACAAGAATTATCATTCTTATTAAACAAATGGAGAAACTGTATCCTAGAAGTTAAATCCAATACAACAAACCCAAGAATTGCAATGAGAGGCTGGATAAAAGTTAATTATTTTTTTCTTCTTATTCTGGACCCTGTATAGTCAATTCTCATTATTCATGGTAATTATGTTCTATAAAGTTGCCATGAACATGGAATTCACAAATACTGAACCACTACTCTTAGGGGAAATATACGATTAGGTTCCTGTGAGCCTCTAGTAACAACGCTTTCATCAACCAACCTTGTTTTATGTGAGTTTCTGTTTAAAAACACCTTATTTAATATATATACATATGTATGCACATATATGTGTGTGTGTGTGTGTGTGTGTGTATATATATATATATATATATATATACACACAGTTGATTGAACCCATGACCAACAGGAGTAGGACTCAGGCCTGAATAAAATTTATGTAACACACTGACATTCTCCATAAGGTACATCACAGCCTTCCTGTACTTAAAAACGCTAGATAGTACTTCAGAACTATGCTTGGGGACCATTTTAAACAGTGAAATCAACAAAAAGCACAAAAATGCAAAAGAAAAGACAAAACATGGCACTAAACAGACCACAAAAGAACATTTGTTTACAATACTGTTACTGAACCTAACTCAGGTTCACTCACCAGACATTCAACAAAGCCAATCTACTGATAACAAGTTGTGGTGAAGGAAAATACAGTGTTTATTTGCAGAGGCCAAGCAAGAAGAATAGGCAGCTAATGTTCAAAAGACCCAAACTTTCCAATGGCTTTCAGGCTTTTAAAGGCAACATTAGGGGTGAGGATTTCAGGGTGTGTGATCAGCTCATGGACATTCTTCTGACTGGCTGGCAGTGAGGTAACAGGGTGATGTTTTGGGAATCTTATTATTAATCTTCTGGTTCCAACCAGTCTGGGATCTATGTGCTTGTGGTCAGCATGTAGTCAACATCCCCCACTGGATGGGGATCTTAGTTTCTGCAGAACAACTCAAAGGTATGCATCAGATTGTTATCCTTATCCCTTCAGGAAGAACTAGGAGTCCTGTGATGCTATTGTTCAAGCTATTATTACTTTTCTTACTTGACTGATTTCCTTTGTTCATGCATTTTCCACTTCTCTAATCATTAACTCTTTGAGTCTGCTCTTTGAAACTTGGGGAAGGCCTAGGATATAAAAGCTCTTTCTAGAAACAAGAAGCAAGGATATGGAGGGGCTGGTACCCGGGAAGGCCCCGCAAGATGCTGCTCAGTTTCAATATGAGAATGAAACAAGGCAGAGTATCTGTTTGTTCAACCTCAGCCAAGAACATGTGCATTTGTTGGGTGACCCAAATTGTTTGCCACTCTCCACATATCCACACCTGTCTTCAAATGATCAAGAAAGTGCTGTGAGTACTGATTTGGGGGTTACAAATATATTTTAGTGAGTAGGCAAATTTGCAAATATAAAAAATCCATGGATTATGAGAATTGATTGTGTATTACCAATTCATGTCTTCTAAAGATGTTTATATATCCATCTTAAACAAGTAACTTAGAAAAGGGGCGGGGGAAGGGGTGAAAATATGTTTAGTTGTGTACACTTTAAATGTTGATAGCAATGTTCCAGTGATGATTTGGAGTGTAGATGAGGGATCAGGACCGCCCATGAAGATGCTGTATGTCTTTAACCCTTCTCTTGACATGTGACATATCATGTGACATGTTTTATACTGAGGGAAACCTGGTGATAAAAGATGTGCAAATGGATGTAGGGAGATGGAAGTGTTTGGATTTAGGTTTACCTAACTGTACTCTGACTAAACTGTTTAGGAACATAGTCTAAAGAAAATGATTATATGTCAGTCTGGGTTCTCCAGAGAAACAGAACCAATAGGAGAGTGAATATACCTATTCCAGGAACTGCAGTCAGCAAGCTGGAAACTCAGGAAAGCCAATGGTATAGTGTGAATCTGAAGGCCTGAGAGGCAGGACAACCAATGGTGTAATCTCCAATATGAATCTAAAGGGGAGCAAAATATACCACCCAAAAATATACCTCTTTGGCATAAGGTTTATCTTGAGCTGATTATTTTCAAGAAATAGCACACAGGAGAAACTCTGAAAACTGGAATAGAAGTTACCCTCTGTAAGGGACATTTATATTTATAAGGGAAATCTCCATTGTAAGAGTGTCTCTCTCTCGGTCCCAGAAAGAGGAGGATGACTAAAACTCTAGAAACTCTTACCAATGAAGAAGGCATGGACTTAAATCTACAAAACAACTATGCCGCTGTTTACTTTGCTTTATCTGATAACCTCCAATAACTGGCTCCACACTCCTCCCCCCAACATTTTCTTTCGTCTTTAGATGGAGATGGTCTTTAAGGTGGTGGCTTGGAACATTTTGGAGAGTAACTCAGTTTTCTTCTGTTTCTCCCATGTATACAGGAGGTATATATATGGTATACAAGTACATGTTATTAAACTTCTTTTGTTTTTCTCCTGTTAATCTGTCTTTTACGATAGGGGACTGTGATAAAATCATAAGAGACTAAACAGACGTTTAACTGCAGAAATCAAATATGATTCATACGGAAAGGTGCTGTAATGATTAAAATTCAACCAACAAGCCTTGGGATAATCAAGAAACAAGTCACTGTGACCATTGTTGTGACTGGTTAAGATTTAACATGTCTTATTTAAATACCTTTAATCCATGTGTTTATAAAAGTAATTATCCCTATCTCAGGACTGCAACTTACCTAATAAGTATTAACTATAAAAAATTGGTGAGATGGTTTGCATTTTAATATGTTAATATTTTGGATAAGAAATATAACTTAAATAGAAAAAAATTATCTATGCTTTTTAGAAGTCGCAAAAGTAGAATTAAATAGGATTTCTATTTAAGCACATACATGAGGTTACCCAGGTCACAACAGGGAACAGCCAAGTAGTGACAGATTTTAAACAAATATTCTCATCCCAGTACAAGTGAAAGAAAGGGAAACAGATCAATGTTCAACCCTCATGATTTTATCTTATGAAAATATCAATAAGTTACTGCTTCCCTCTCTGGAAAGTGTAATAAATAGAAATCCTTTAAGGAGCTTTGAAAATTTTTCTGTTACCAAAAATTATAAAGTTTCTGTATGAACATTCAAAGAGTTTTTCAAAATTTTTGTTTGGAATATCAAGGAAGCAAGGTTTTCAGGATTTTCTTAGGAATAATGGCAGAGAGCATTACAAATAGAAAAATCACTGGAATTACAATTTAAAGTGTAAAACTGCAATGAAGATTCATTTTTTGACAATTACTATGAAAGCAAATAAGCACTAGACTGAAAAGCAAAGACTTTTAAAACAAATAACAATATTCAGATGACATTTGTCTAAATGACAGCGTGAAAACTATATATAAAGTAAGAAAATAAAAGCTAAGTACACAGGTTCCCAGGATAAGTAACTCATTATTGAAAACTTGACTGTCAACTACTAGGGCATTTTGCAGATTATAGAGGTAGATAGACTTCACATATCAGTAGAGATATTATAACGACACAAGAGAAAAAAGGGTGCTATACTTTAGCTTTATCTTTTTTTAAAAAAAATTTTTAACATCTTTATTAGAGTATAATTGCTTTAAAATGGTCTGTTTCTGTTTATAAATCACTTATACGTATACATATGTCCCCATATCTCTTCCCTCTTGCATCTCGCTCCCTCCCGCCTTCCCAATCCCACCACTCTAGGTGGTCACAAAGCACCTAGCTACTCTCCCTGTGCTATGCGGCTACTTCCCACTAGCTATTTATTTTATTTTTGGTAGTGTATATATGTCCATGCCACTCTCTCACTTTGTCCCAGCTTACCCTTCCCCCTCTCTGGATCCGCAAGTCCATTCTCTAGGTCTGCATCTTTATTGCCGTCTTGCGCCTAGGTTCTTCTGACCATTTTCTTTCTTTTTGTTTTAGATTCCATATATATGTGTTAGCATACGGTATTTGTTTTTTTTCTTCTGAATTACTTCACTCTATATGACAGTATCTAGATCCATCCACATCTCAACAAATGACTCAATTTCGTTCCTTTTTATGGCTGAGTAATATTCCATTGTATGCATGTGCCACATCTTCTTTATCCATTCATCTGTTGATGGACACGTAGGTTGCTTCCATGTCCTGGCTATGGTAAATAGAGCTGCAATGAACAATTTGGTGCATGACTCTTTTTGAATTATGGTTTTCTCACGGTATATGCCCAGTAGTGGGATTGCTGGGTTGCATGGTAGTTCTATTTTTAGTTTTTTAAGGAACCTCCATACTCTTCTCCATAGTGGCTGTATCAATTTATCAATTCCCAGCAACAGTGCAAGAGGGTTCCCTTTTCTCCACACCCTCTCCAGCATTTATTGTTTGTAGATTTTCTGATGATGGCCATTCTGACCAGTGTCAGATATCTCATTGTAGTTTTGATTTGCATTTCTCTAATGATTAATGACGCTGAGCATTCTTTCACGTGTTTGTTGGAAATCTGTATATCTTCTTTGGAGAAATATCTGTTTAGGTCTTCTGCCCATTTTTGGATTGCAATGTTTGTTTTTTTGATATTGAGCTGCATGAGTTGCTTGTATGCTTTGGAGATTAATCCTTCATTTGCAAATATTTTCTCCCATTCTGAGGGTTGTCTTTTCATCCTGTTTGTGGCTTCCTTTGCTGTGCAAAAGCTTTTAAGTTTCGTTAGGTCCCATTTGTTTATTTTTGTTTTTATTTCCATTTCTCTAGGAGGTGAGCCAAAAAGGATCTTGCTGTGATTTATGTCATAGAGTGTTCTGCCTATGTTTTCCTCTAAGACTTTGATGGTGTCTGGCCTTACATTGAGGTCTTTAATCCATTTTGAGTTTATTTTTGTGTATGGTGTTAGGGAGTGTTCCAATTTCATACTTTTACATGTAACTGTCCAGTTTTCCCAGCATCACTTATTGAAGAGGCTGTCTTTTCTTCACTGTATATTCTTGCCTCCTTGATCAAAGATAAGGTGACCATATGTGCATGGGTTTATCTCTGGGCTTTCTATCCTGTTCCATTGATCTATATTTTTGTGCCAGTACCATACTGTCTTGATTACTGTAGCTTTGTAGTATAGTGTGAAGTCACAGAGCCTGACTCCTCCAGCTCCATTTTTCTTTCTCAACATTGCTTTGGCTATTCGGGGTCTTTTGTGTATCCATACAAATTGTGAAATTTTTTGTTCTAGTTCTGTGAAAAATACCATTGGTAGTTTGACAGGGATTGCATTGAATCTGTAGATTGCTTTGGGTAGTAGAGTCATTTTCACAATGTTGACGCTTCCAATCCTAGAACAAGGTATATCTCTCCATCTGTTGGTAATATCTTTATTTTCTTTCACCAGTGTCTTAGAATTTTCTGCATACAGGTCTTTTGTCTCCTTAGGTAGGTTTATTCCTAGATATTTTATTCTTTTTGTTCCAATGGTAAATGGGAGTGTTTTAATTTCTCTTTCAGAATTTTCATCATTAGTATATACGAATGCAAGAGACTTCTGTGCATTAATTTTGTATCCTGCTACTTTACCAAATGCACTGATTAGCTCTACAAGTTTTCTGGTAGCATCTTTAGGATTCTCTATGTATAGCGTCATGTCATCTGCAAACAGTGACAGCTTTACTTCTTCTTTTCTGATTTATATTCCTTTTTTTTCTTTTTCTTCTCTGATGGCTGTGGCTAAAACTTCCAAAACTATGTTTAATAATAGTGGTGAAAGTGGGCAACCTTGTCTTGTTCCTGATCTTAGTGGAAATGGTTTCAGTTTTTCACCATTGAGGACGATGTTGGCTGTGGGTTTGTCATATATGGCCTTTATTATGTTGAGAAAAGTTCCCTCTATGCCTACTTTCTGGAGGGTTTTTATCATAAATGGGTGTTGAATTTTGTCAAAAGCTTTCTCTGCATCTATTGAGATGATCATATGGTTTTTATTTTTCAATTTGTTAATATGGTGTATCACATTGATTGATTTGCGTATATTGAAGAATCCTTGCATTCCTGGGATAAAACCCACTTGATCATAATGTATGATCCTTTTAATGTGCTGTTGGATTATGTTTGCTAGTATTTTGTTGAGAATTTTTGCATCTATGTTTATCAGTGATATTGACCTGTAATTTTCTTTTGTTGTGACATCTTTGTCTGGTTTTGGTAGCAAAGTGATGGTGGCCTCATAGAATGAGTTTGGGAGTGTTCCTCCCTCTGCTATATTTTAGAACAGTTTGAGAAGGATAGGTGTTAGCTCTTCTCTAAATGTTTGATAGAATTGGCAGGTGAAGCCATCTGGTCCTGGGCTTTTGTTTGTTGGAAGATTTTATTTATTTTTTAATTTTTTTGCTGTACGCGGGTCTTTCAATGTTGTGGCCTCTGCCGTTGCAGAGCACAGGCTCTGGATGCACAGGCTTAGCGGCCATGGCTCATGGGCCCAGCTGCTCTGCGGCATGTGGGATATTCCTGGACCGGGGCATGAGCCCGTGTCCCCTGCATCGGGAGGCAGACTCTCAACCACTACGCCACCAGAGAAGCCCTTGTTGGAAGATTTTTAATCACAGTTTCAATTTCACTGCTTGTGATTGGTCTGTTCATATTTTCTATTTCTTCCTGATTCAGTCTTGGCAGGTTGTGCCTTTCTAAGAATTTGTCCATTTCTTCCAGGTTGTCCATTTTATTGGCATAGAGTTGCTTGTAGTAATCTCTCATGATCCTTTGTATTTCTGCAGTGTCAGTTGTTACTACTTCTTTTTCATTTCTAATTCTATTGATTTGAGTCTTCTCCCTTTTTCTCTTGATGAATCTGGCTAATGGTTTATCAATTTTGTTTATCTTCTCAAAGAACCAGCTTTTAGTTTTATTGATCTTTGCTATCATTTCCTTCATTTCTTTTTCATTTATTTCTGATCTGATCTTTGTGATTTCCTTCCTTCTGCTAACTTTGGGGGGTTTTTGTTCTTCTTTCTCTAATTGCTTTAGGTGTAAGGTTAGGTTGTTTGAGATATTTCTTGTTTCTTAAGGTAGGCTTGTAGAGCTATAAACTTCCCTCTTAGAACTGCTTTTACTGCATCCCATAGGTTTTGGGTCATTGTGTTTTCATTGTCATTTGTTTCTAGGTATTTTTTGATGTCCTCTTTGATTTTTTCGGTGATCTCTTGGTTATTAAGTAGTGTGTTGTTTAGCCTCCATGTGTTTGTATATTTTACAGATTTTTTCCTGTAATTGATATCTAGTCTCATAGCATTGTGGTTGGAAAAGATACTTGATACGATTTCCATTTTCTTAAATCTACCAAGGCTTGATTTGTTACCCAAGATGTGATCTATCCTGGAGAAGGTTCCATGAGCACTGGAGAAGAATGTGTATTCTGTTGTTTCTGGATGGAATGTCCTATAAATATCAATTAAGTCAATCTTGTTTAATGTATCATTTAAAGCTTGTGTTCCCTTATTAATTTTCATTTTGGATGGTCTGTCCATTGGTGAAAGTGGGGTGTTAAAGTCCCCTACTATGATTGTGTTACTGTTGATTTCCCTTTTTATGTCTCTTAATATTTGCCTTATGTATTGAGGTGCTCCTATGTTGGGTGCATAAATATTTACAACTGTTATATCTTCTTCTTGGATTGATCCCTTAATCATTATGTAGTGTCCTTCTTTGTCTCTTGTAATAGACTTTGTTTTAAAGTCTATTTTGTCTGTTATGAGAATTGCTGCTCCAACTTTCTTTTGATTTCCATTTGCATGGAATATCTTTTTCCATCACCTCACTTTCAGTCTGTATGTGTCCCTAGGTCTGAAGTGGTCTCTTGTAGACAGCATATAGATGGATCTTGTTTTTGTATCCTTTCAGCCAGTCTATGTGTTTTGGTTGGAGCATTTAATCCATTTACATTTAAGGTAATTATCGATATGTATGTTCCTATTACCATTTTCTTAATTGTTTTGGATTTATTATTGTAGGTCTTTTCCTTCTCTTGGGTTTCCTGGTTAGAGCAGTTCCTTTAGCATTTGTTGTAAAGCTGCTTTGGTGGTGCTAAATTCTCTTAGCTTTTGCTTGTCTGTAAAGGTTTTAATTTCTCTGTCAAATCTGAATGAGATCCTTGCTGGGTAGAGTAATCTTGGTTGCAGGTTTTTCTCCTTCATCACTTTAAATATGTCCTGCCACTCCCTTCTGGCTTGCAGAGTTTCTGATGAAAGATCAGCTGTCAATCTTATGGGGATTCCCTTGTGTGTTATTTGTTGTTTTTCCCTTGCTGCTTTTAATATTTGTTCTTCGTATTTAATTTTTGATAGCTTAATTAATATGTGTCTTGGCATGCTTCTCCTTGGATTTATCCTGTATGGGACTCTCTGTGCTTCCTGGACTTGATTAACTATTTCCTTTCCCATATTAGGGAAATTTTCAACTATAATCTCTTCAAATATTTTCTCAGTCCCTTTCTTTTTCTCTTCTTCTTCTGGGACCCCTATAATTCAAATGTTGGTGTGCTTAATGTTGTCCCAGAGGTCTCTGAGATTGTCCTCAGTTATTTTCATTCTTTTTTCTTTATTCTGCTCTGCAGTAGTTATTTCCACTATTTTATCTTCCAGGTCACTTATCCATTCTTCTGTCTCAGTTATTCTGCTATTGATCCCTTCTAGAGAATTTTTAACTACATTTATTGTGTTGTTCATCTCTGTTTGTTTGCTCTTTAGTTGTTCTAGGTCCTTGTTAAATGTTTCTTGTATTTTCTCCATTCTGTTTCCAAGATTTTGGATCATCTTTACTATCATTATTCTGAATTCTTTTTCAGGTAGACTGCCTATTTCCTATTCATTTGTTAGGTCTGGTGGGCTTTTGCCTTGCTCCTTCATCTGCTGTGTGTTTTTCTGTCTCCTCATTTTGCTTAACTTACTGTGTTTGGGGTCTCCTTTTCATAGGCTGCAGGTTCATAGTTTCCGTTGTTTTTGGTGTGTGTCCTCAGTGGCTAAGGTTGGTTCAGTGGGTTGTGTAGGCTTCCTGGTGGAGGGTACTAGTGCCTGTGTTCTGGTGGATGAGGCTGGATCTTGTCTTTCTGGTGGACAGGTCCACTTCTGGTGGTGTGTTTTGGTGTGTCTGTGGCCTTATTATGACTTTAGACAGCCTCTGTGCTAATGGATGGGGTTGTGTTCCTGTCTTGCTAGTTGTTTGGCATAGGGTGTCCTGCACTGTAGCTTGCTGGTCGTTGAGTGCATGCTGGCATGGCACTGAGATGGAGATCTCTGGGAGATTTTCGCCGTTTGATATTACGTGGAGCTGGGAGGTCTCTTGTGGACCGGTGTCCTGAACTTGGCTCTCCCACCTCAGTGGCACAGCCGTGACGCCTGGTTGGAGCACCAAGAGCCTGTCTTCCACACAGCTTGGAATAAAAGGGAGAAAAGAAAGAAAGAAAGAAAGAAAGAAAGAAAGAAAGAAAGAAAGAAGAAGATAAAATAAAATAAAGTAAAATAAAATAAAATAAAGTTATTAAAATAAAAAAGAATTATTACGAAATATAATTTTTTTAAGTAAAGAACAAACAAAAAAAACGGACAGAACCCTAGGACAAATGGTAAAAGCAAAGCTATACAGACAAAATCACACACAGAAGCACACATACACATTCACAAAAAGAGCAAAAGGGGAAAAAATATATATATATCGTTGCTCCCAAAGTCCACCTCCTCAATTTGGGATGATTCGTTGTCTATTCAGGTATTCC
Source organism: Globicephala melas (assembly GCF_963455315.2). Classification (NCBI taxonomy): domain Eukaryota; kingdom Metazoa; phylum Chordata; class Mammalia; order Artiodactyla; family Delphinidae; genus Globicephala; species Globicephala melas. The sequence continues at coordinate 22,861,175 of NC_083318.1, read as the reverse complement.
ACAGATGCAGGGTACATCAAGTTGATTGTGGAGCTTTAATCTGCTGCTCCTGAGGCTGCTGGGAGAAATTTCCCTTTCTCTTCTTTGTTCTCACAGCTCCAGGTGCTCAGCTTTGGATTTGGACCCGCCTCTGCGTGTCGGTCACCTGAGGGCGTCTGTTCTTCGCTCAGACAGGACGGGGTTAAAGGAGCCGCTGATTCGGGGACTCCGGCTCACTCAGGCCGGGGGGGAGGGAGGGGCATGGAGTGCAGGGTGGGCCTGCATGACATTGTACCAGCCTGAGGCGCACCGTTCGTTCTCCCGGGGAAGTTGTCCCTGGATCCCGCGACCCTGGCCGTGACGGGCTGCACAGGCTCCCCGGAAGGGAGGTGTGGAGAGTGACCTGTGCTCGCACACAGGCTTATTGGTGGCGGTGCAGCCTTAGCATCTCATGCCCGTCTCTGGGGTCCGCACTTTAGCCGCGGCTCGCACCCGTCTCTGGAGCTCTTTTAAGCAGCACTCTTAATCCCCTCTCCTCGCGCACCAGGAAACAAAAAGGCAAGAAAAAGCCTCTTGCCACTTCAGCAGGTCCACACTTTTCCCGGATTCCCTCCCGGCTAGCTGTGGTGCACTAGCCCCCTTCAGGCTGTGTTCAGGCAGCCAACCCCAGTCCTCTCCCTGCGATCCGACAGAAGCCGGAGCCTCAGCTCCCAGCCCCGCCCGCCCTGGCGGCTGAGCAGACAAGCCTCTCGGGCTGGTGAGTGCCGATCGGCACTGATCCTCTGTGCGGGAATCTCTCCACTTTGTCCTCCGCAGCCCTGTGGCTGTGCTCTCCTCCGCAGCTCCGAAGCTCCCCCCTTCTGCCACCCACAGTCTCCGCCTGCGAAGGGGCTTCCTAGTGTGTGGAAACCTTTCTTCCTTCACAGCTCCCTCCCACTGGTGCAGGTCTTGTCCCTACTCTTTTGTCTCTGTTTTTTCTTTTGCCCTACACAGGTACGTGGGCATTTTCTTGCCTTTTGGGAGGTCTGAGGTCCTCTGCCAGCGTTCAGTAGGTGTTCTGTAGGACTTGTTCCACGTGTAGATGTTTTTCTGATGTATCTGTGGAGAGAAAGGTGATCTCCGTGTCTTACTCTTCCGCCATCGTGAATCTTCTCCCTGTCCTTTAGCTTTAAATAGCAAAAATTCCACCAGAGATTCCCAAGTTCAATGGCAATTAATGCAAGAATGTTAAAGACATTTTCCATCATTCCCTGCAAAATGAACAGCATCCACCTCTTCAGTAAACTTTTTGAAATTCTATCCAACCTTCTCATGCTCTCCTTAGCTCTCATGTCATTCTAGTTCTTTTACCTCTTGTTAAATATTATCTACTCATAAAAACAAACAAGCAACCAAAAAAGAATGTCTTTCTTTTTTACATGATTCTATTGTCTATTTAAAACAGACTGACTAGTTCCAGCACTATATTGGCAACTACAATGTGTGCCTCTCTCACCTGATGTTCTTCAGTAATCAGAGACAGTCTGGGGGGAGTTAGAAAATTGCATTGCTAACTGACCTTGCCTTCAACATACTTTATAAGGCAATCATGAAACATCATACTAATTAACTGTGAAGAATCCTTTGCTCCTGAAACTACACAACATACTACAGCAACCATACAAAAACTCTTTAAAAAAATATTTTAGGTAGAAACTTGGAGAGTCTTCAAAAATTAAAAGGTATTCTTATAGGCTTTCCCCTGCCTTACTGAAATACCTAGACAATGTCTTCCTGGTATCTCCATCCCTCATAAGTGAAGGGGGAAGATTATTGACATGCTATTACATACATGATTATCTTACAAATTTTATTTATAGAAAAGTTTGCTTATGAAATAAGAATTGGGATTTAAATATTTAAGGAATATTGGCCTTTAAATATTTAAGGAATCTCTGTTAAGTTGCCAAGTTCTGAAATCCAAAGGAGAGCCATAGAGTTTTAAACCATGAGTTGTAAACTTGTGATCCTACTTGCGTATGTTAAAAAAAGAAAAAAAACAGAAGTTAAATGTAAGCTACTTGAAGAAAACACACACACACACACACACACACAAACACACATACAATACATATAATGTCCAGGAAAAAATTCAGCACAATTTGTTAAATAAAAACATGTTAACCTCTTATGTGCCCCATACTTGGATAAGAAAACTCTATAAATCATGGAATACAGGGTATGGAACATGGTAGACATGTAATCTCTTCCTCAACATTTCCTCTCTCTTTCTCTCTTCTTTTTCACTCTCTCCCTCTCCTCCTGTTTCCTATGTGTTTATATGCATATGGCATCCCTTCCAAAATTAGAACCACACTTGCTTCTACAAAGCCTTCCCTTGATCTCCAAGCCCTTATGTCTTACTCAGTGCCTCAAGCACTTATGTGATTTGAACCAGATTGTCCAGTTTGTATCTAGGTACTTGTCTTTGTATGTTATCTCTAAGTGAACTTGTAAGTTCTTTAAAGGCAGAAACTATAGATGTATGCCTTCTTTAACATCTATTTGTTTATATACACGTAAAGACACATATACCCATACACAATGCTTAATCGATGAGTGGCATTTTGACTATTCATTCTAGCACTATAACAAAGGGGCAGGACTGATGGATCAAAAAGAAGTAATAGATTTTATCTTTTTTTTTTTACTAGTACAATTTATGATTCTATTACACACAACACACACGAACAAACTGGGGAAGTTACCCCTTGAAAATCAAACAAGAAGAAATGAGTTTGAATTATAACAAAGAAGATTTCTGTCATCAGTTTTTTAAGAGTAAAGTTATTCTTACATGATCTTAAAAAACTATATCATGCACCATTAGTCTGGTGATTTCCCTCATTGTTGTGGTCAACTTGATATGTTACAGCAATCAGAATCAATATGAACTAAAAATTTTAATGCAAACATATTTATACACATTTATCAGTATCTTGAATGGAGACATCAATATTTTGATAGCGAATCTCTCCTTTGTTGTTGTTTATTGGTACTAGATTCTCATGTGACTGATTTCTAAGTCAGAAAAAGTAAATAATCCTACAAGTTCTATCACAGTTTTAAGAGTCTATGAAATTCTGTTTCTAGGCACATAATTTGATATCCATCTCAAAATCAAACAGCATGAGGAGCACTAATATGGAAATTTTCCACATATGCAAAAACGCAGGCTGGATCGAAAAACAACATCTTTAAATGTGTTAAAATTTGGTTTTGAAATGCATTTTGTTGCTTTTAAACAAAATGTTAGTATGTGATTATAACGTTCTAAATGCAGTGTTTCAATCAAGTACAGAAATAAATCATGAAGGACTTTAGGGAAAAATGTTATTTCATCCAATGTAACTAGAAAACAAACAAGTCCCAGCAGAGAAAACAAATACTGCAAGCTTGAGGTAGAAACCAAATCTCAATGTATCCAAAGAAAATAAGCAAAATTAACATTTCCCCTCAGCAGTCCCTCTTGACAGATGGTCCTTTACTCTCATGCATAGAAAATCACTTCAAGACTCAGGAAGAATTATTGTATGTCTCTAGATGAATTCTCAGACAACCATTAAAACAGTAATTACAATGACAAAACATGGGGAATTATGAACATAAAAACATAAAATCAGATAATAAAATACTAATAAATGTATAAATTTATTTTTACATATTTATATTCTTTTAACAACTTAATATACAAATAAGAGAGCAATTAAAAATTATGTTAGAATGACATACCTATAGCTTAAATTTTATTTAAATTGCCTTAATATTAAACATTGTCTATAATTAAAGGTGATGTTTAATGATTATTTTCTAGAAATGTGTCCATTTTCAATTCCACATTTAATAGAATATTCTTTTCCTTTTCAGAAAATTAAGTCTGTACCATCTTGAGATTTTTGACATATCTTCTGTTCCATGATTTACAAGAGATTACAGCTTTGTAATCACACCAAAGCTACCTTTTAATTCCTAATCCAGTAAACTTCTCTTTCTTCTCGTGTATACATTTCCTTGCAATCTTTGATGTTGTCGAACACACCAGCCCTATTTAAAAAAAAAAAAAAAAACTATCTTCCCTAGGAATGCATCTTCTCCCTTGGTTCTTTACATTATTATACTTTTCTCCTTACTTAGACCCTTAAACCAAAACCTGCTCCATAAATGGAAATGGTCTTCACAAATTTGCCTTCTTCCCTCAGTTATTTTTTCTTTACGTAACTCTATCCTAGCTTTACCTACTACGTTTATTGTAAGAACTTACAAATTTGCATTTCCAGCCACAATCTCACTTCGGGGTTCCAATGCTAAAATTTTAATTTTCTGCCAGATTGTTCTATTTTATTATTCACCATCGGCCCAACTTTATGTCATCAGAATCAGTTTTTTCACATTTTCCTCAAAATAATTTTATGAAACCAAACAACATGTTTCTATTACTTAAACTACTATTCTACCTGTTTAACAAGTCTGAAATGTGAGAGCTATCTTTTCCACGTTTCTCCTTTATGCCCAAAATCCAGTTGGTCAAATATCAAAACCTTTACATTGTCCCCATCCTGGACATTTCTACCCCCGCAATTATAGTGAAGATCCTTGTCATCTTCTCTCTACACCAGCAGTATTCAAAATGCACTGAGTATACTCAAGGGTTAACATGGCAATACACTTGGGCATTTGTATTTCTATTTTTGTTAATATTTTATAATGTCTATAAGTTATTAATATATATAATTTATTTAAAAAACCATGTGGTAGTATGTGCTCCAATTTTTTAACGAAAGGAATGAACAATCAAAAAAGTTTGGATACTTCTGAAAGAATATTTTAATAGCCCCCTAAAAGGTAATTAGCTTTCCTATTTTCAGCGTGTACCCTCCACCTCATGAGCACATAACTGCCAGATGAATGCTTCCTAGGCCTAACAATGTTCACCTCACTATCTGAACAGAGTTCTTCAGTGGCTCTCCATTGCCTCCTCAAGGAAACGCAGTCTTGGTATTGCGGCACTCAGGGTCAACCACACGCTGACCAGATCCCTTCTCCAAACAAACACACATAAACACACATTATCTTTCCAGCCATAACTTTCATTCTTCATTTTCATAATCTCACCATTCCAATAAAATTAAACCATCTGTAATTATCTAAAATATACCAAGTGCCTCTCTAGGTCTATGAATGTATAAGCCTAATAAAAGCCAGGCCCTCGTGCAAAAAGCTAAATAATAAAAATAAATATACAGAGTCATATTTATGGAAGCTCATTCCAACAACCAAAAATAAGTCTTAATGGAAATCCACTCTACTTGCATGTCTTTAGGATTATTAGAGGAGGTCCAATTTCTCATCCATAAAAACCCATCTCTACTTCTCTCATTAATACCCGGTTTTCTTGTACTCACAACTGCTCTGGAGTTTCCTATATGCCAAACTCCAACAACCCTCTCCACTTTAGTCCATGAAGCATATCTTTCTCTCTCTACTCTCCATTGTTCCTCAGCTTCTTATTATGTAGCATCTCTAAATAAGATAATCTATGTAATAGCAAGATATTTTTCTGGTGTTGTCCAGCATTTTCTTCAGAAAAAAAACAAACAAAAAAAAACCCCAAAGACAGGACTTCCCTGGTGGCTCAGTGGTTAAGAATCCGCCTGCCACTGCAGGGAACACGGGCTCGATCCCTGGTCCAGGAAGATCCCACATGCCGCACAGCAGCTGAGCCCGTGCGCCACAACTACTGAGCCTGCGCTCTAGAGGCCGCGAACCACAACTACTGAAGCCCGCACGTTCTAGGGCCCGCGAGCTGCAACTACTAAAGTCCGCGGGCCTAGAGCCCGTGTTCTGCAACAAGGGAAGCCACCGCAGTGAGAAGCCTGCGCACCGCAACGAAGAGCAGTCCCTGCTCACAGCAACTAGAAAAAGCCCACACGCAGCAACGAAGACCCAACGCAGCCAAAAATAAATTTAAAATAATAATAAAAATTAAAAAGGACTATACAGGCTTATTAAAAAACAAAAAACCCCAAAAACCAAAAACAGAACTTCTCTTAGGAGATGTGAGTCAGAAGAGAGGAGAAATATGTACATAATCTGGGTGGTGGGTTGGGGTTTGGGTGTGATGGACACAAGACCCTCATACATCAACAGAAAGCATTTCTATACTCTGGGCAGTCACAATATACCTTCAGCCATGAAAACCTGTTTATATCCAAAAATTGAAATCCTATTTGGTTTTCAAGATATGATCAAATTTCAATGCCACCATGATTTCCTACCACAAAAATTAGTTTCTTTGCCATTATCCTTGATTTATCTTCTAATACATGTTTAACATACAGCCTTTCAAAATAGTCACCATCCTATCCAAATTTTCCTAATACATTGGTAACTTTTGAAAGTCAGAGACTAAACCCTTATCTTCGAATCCACCATGGCATCTATCGGAAAACATTGCAAACAATAGGTATATGTTAAAATATGTAAGGAAACATCAAATATTGTCATGATGTTTTCAGCAGAGACCTTTTGAACACAAATTGTTAGATTTTCTTGTCTTTTTTTGGGGGGGGGGTATTATTATTCAGTAGTCTTTGATAGTCTTGTAGAGTTTTCCCATGTAGAGAATATATCTCTAAATCAAATTACGTATTATAATATTTACTGTAATAATACTTATGATAACTTCAAGTTGGGAAAAAGAATTTATATCCTGACTTTAAATCTGTTCCTCTTCAAAAGGTAAAAATTAGAAAAGAGCAAGAGCTGAACAGTAACAGCTTTTGACATTAAAATAGTATATTTGTTTGAGGTCAGTGCAGCTTATTCAAAAGATACAGTAATTAAATCAGTAAAACATGATTTTACAAAACTTGTATAAGATTCCTAAAAGTTATTAAATCCACAAGGAATGGTACACGAGAAACAGTCACAAAAGGAGAAATCTAACAGGGTTCTTTTGCTTGCAGGGTTCTGAAACCACATTTAGTAATTCATTCATTTAAAAAATATTTATTTATTATTTAGTGTTTGTCAGGTATTATATTGTAAGGACCTACAGTAGATTAAAGATTACTGAGAAGTTCATCCATTTCTTGAAGAATTAAAAAATTAGAGCCATGAAACAGCTTAGTGATTTAAAGTAGGCTATGAGTATATAATCATTCACTATTCAAAAATCAAATGACTTATTGAGTGTTGTGTGACAAGTAATTTGCTAGGCTGGAACTGGTAATATAAAGAAAACTCAGTCCAGTTGCTAAAGGAACTTGTAGTCCTGTGCCATAAGAGATGCATTTGCAACATGCAAGGAAAGCAGAAAGAAGCCCCTAACTCTGCCCACAGATGACAAAGAAGAACTCACTCAGGAGTTAACCTTTAGACAGCGTCATGATGGATAAGCAGTGCCTCACCTGGTAAAGGAATAGAAGAAAGAAATTGCAGCCAGAGGTAACTGCATGTGTTAAGGTGTAGAGGAATCAGAAAGTATGACATGTTTTATGAACAAAAGGTCGTTAAACTGAAACAAAGCATGAATGTAGATGAGGGGCAGGGACCAGACTGTGAAGGGTTTTACATGCCACATAAGGATTTTGGTCTTTAATATATTCTGAATAGAATGGAACTCTTCATGTGTCTTAAGCGAGTGAGTAGCCTATCCACATTTATAATTTAGACAAAAAAATTTTTGCTGCGACATGGAGAGATGTAGGGAATAGAGACCAGCAAATTAGATTTTATATATATATATATGATACTAAATAGACTGAATAGTCTATTCAGTAATGATAAGAATTTTCCCTGAAGTCAAGGGGGATAAATAAAAGGACAGAGCAATGTTTGGATATTAAATCAGCAGAACTTACTGGCGAATAGTATGGTATAGGATGAAGGAAATGGAGGAGAAAGTAAAGTGAAAATTGGTTTCCAGGTGGCAGATTTGGGTGACCAAGTGCTTGGTGGGTCTATTTATAGAAACAGGTAATCCATCATGGTCATATCTATAAAATATCTGTTATCAACCTGAAACTCAAGTGTCCAAGTCTAAATCATTTATTCAGGCTTACCCTGGGGATACATATATTGGCAAGCAAAGAAAAATTAAGGCAGAAGATTCAAGGTCATAAGGTATGGTTTAAATTTTACTTTTGTTTGTTGTTATATATATATATTAACAAAAAGTTTCCTTGCTTTAAGCAAACCTCTTACAATAAAATTGGGATTTATATAAATGAATAGTGTTACTATTTCCTTTTTTAAAGAATGAATTACTTGCTTCAATAAGAAATTTTCTTTAGCATTATCTTAAATAGAGTGTTGCTTAATGATTTTAAAGTAAGATTACACTGGGGTGGAAAACACAGATTGATATATATATATATATATATATATACACATATACATATCTAGCACTAAGACAGTTAGCTGTTTTTCACCAGAACATGAGTACTGGCTGTTCACGGATCATGGCTGTTGTGACGGGTTGGTGGCCACACTGCCCTGGTTGTAGGTACCATGAATATCACCACTGCATTTTGCAGAAACTAGGAAAGGGCTGACGTGAGTTAATGTGGCAATTGAATTTAACAAAAATCTTCTGAAGGATCAAACCGCACTCTGCAAATGAGTTCCTAATAAACCAGAACAATGTCTTTTCTATTAACTATACATAATATCATATCTAAATGTTTTCCTATAAGAAAAGGAAAAGAAAAACGCAGTTTTTGAAGAAACACCCATGCGTTTGTGAAAAATTGGTAAGTAGAATTGCAATGTCCCTATTTTGTGGCCCTGTGATATTTAATTTCATTAGTTTTTTAAGATAATCATGTAACTTCTGTAATTCAAACTGCAACAATATGATATGAAAAATCAGGAGCTTCCCTAAGTACCCAAAAGCCAGGTTGACTTATCGAGGAGTATTTCAGGAGAATTGGGATGTGTGAAGCAGAACAGGCCAAGGAAAGAGAGCTCAGCAAGGATGGGGTCCAGGCTGGAGTCTCAGTTCAGCCTGATACCATGAGGCACTCTGGAGGACATTCTGCACTGAGTTGGTTCTTGTTTGAGACAAGGAAGCAGCCCTTTGTACACCCATGTTATTCAGTCACTGATGCTTCCCCTCAAAGCACATTAGCTCTCATTGGGCCAGAGGGATGAGTGCACTTGAGGGGACTGGATGAAACAACATCTACTTCAGAGGCATGATATAGAAATATTTTTTAAAAAAGAAGTGTTCTATCTTGCATGAAGTCCAAGTAAGCAGTTCATAAACACAGTGTTTAATGGGGGCCGCGAGGTGCTGAGAAGAGAAAATAAATACTAAAACTAGATGTACACATTCCATTCAAAGTTATTGTACACAGAAGTGAAAATTAATCGTAGATTCCCCTGAAGTTAATGTAGTACTTATGACTTAAGGAGCTGTGGTAGACAAATTCTAAGATGGCTCTATGATCTCCATTCCCTACTGTAATGCCCTGTATAATCTCCTCCCCTTGAGTATGGGAGGACCAGTGATTTGCTTCTAGCCAATAGAATATGGCAAAGGTGATGGGATGGTACTCCCTCTCCGCTGACGTTTTGTTATGTAGGAGTCTATCTTAGCCAGCTAGAGAGACTATCCTGCCTGCCAGGACAGAAGCAGACACCCATACTATGAATTGCCAATCAAGAGGGCCACATGGCAGCGAACTGCAAGTGGTCTCTAGGACTTGAGAGCAGCTTCCAGCCAGCAGCCAGCAAAATGCCAGGGCCCTCAGTCATGTGGTCACCAGGAAATGAATTCTGTCAAAGATGTGAGGGTCTTGGAAGAGGACCCATCCCTAGTCAGACCTCCAGGTAAGAAAAAAGCCTGTCCAACACCTTGATTTCTAACTATGAACTCCTAAGCAGAGAATTCAGCTAAGCCACAACCTGATTTCTAACCTACAAAAACTGCAAAGTGTTAATAATAAATGCATGTTGTTTTAAAACATTAATTTTGCAGTAACAATTTGTTTTACAGTTAAAAACGAATACACCAAGTAAGTAGAAAAATGTGGAAAACTGGATCTCTAATACATTGTTTGAGGGACTGTAAAGTGATACAACCTCTCTGGAAAACTATTTGGCAGTATCTACCAATGGCAAGCATACATACCCATGCTATGACTTAGCAATGTAACTCCAAAGTATATATCAAACTCAAATGTCTGCACACCTTCACCACAAAACATGTTCCACAATGTTCCTAAAAGTATTTTCATAAAGCCCAAACTGGACCCTACCAATTTTCTCTGCTCTACATAATGGATAAATAAATGTGTCAGAGTAACCCAGTGGAGTGCTATACAGCGATAAAAATAAAAGAACTATGACGCTATGCAAGAACATGGATGAAACTTGCATTCATAGTACAAAATGAAAGAAACCTGACACAAAAGATTACATACTGATTCTATTTATACAAAGCTTAAAAACAGGAAAACCAGTTTTCAGTGTCATAAGCCAGGATAGTAGTGACTCCTTGGGGGTAGTGACTGGAAGAGGCACCAGTGAGGCTTCTAAGACTCAGAAAAATGTGAAAGGTGCTTTTTCTTAATGTGGATGACACCTTATTTTAGGAAAATTTACCAATTAGTACACTAATTATTTGTGCACATAAAAATATGTATATTATTTTCAATAAAAATTTACTTTAAAAAACTAGTATAGGGGGCTTCCCTGGTGGCGCAGTGGTTGAGAGTCTGCCTGCCGATGCAGGGGACACGGGTTCGTGCCCCGGTCTGGGAGGATCCCACATGCCGCAGAGCGGCTGGGCCCGTGAGCCATGGCCGCTGAGCCTGCGCGTCCGGAGCCTGTGCTCCGCAACGGGAGAGGCCACAACAGTGAGAGGCCCGCGTACCGCAAAAAAGAAAAAAAAAAAAAAGCAGCTGGAAATCTGGAAAAAGTATTTGCAACATATGTGACAGGCAAAAGAGTTTGTGTCCTTAATATGCATGTGAATGTGTGAGTGTGAATATGTGTGTGTGTGTATAAATTTCAAGTCAGCAAGACATAGATGTTCAAGAGAAAAATGGGAAAATACCACAAAAGAGCAATTTATAAATATAAATGAGCTCAAAATATAAATTCTAAGTAAGTAAATATCATTTCTAATCCACCAGTTGGAAAATGTTTAAATAAATATTAACCAGTGTTAATCAGGGTGAGAGCTCCACCCTAATTAACACTAGTATTAATGTGTTAATAATATCAGTGTATTACCACCTCTCCTCCACCTCTGCTACTGGTGATGTAAATTGATTCAACTTTTCCAAAGAGGCTTACTCATATTTTTGCATGCCATTAACCTGCTAATTCAAATTCTAGAATTTTGAATCGAATCAGAGACATATTTGAAGCTGCATATAATAGATGAATACTACTGATGCATTAATAGTTTAAAATATTAGAAAATATCATGGAGAAAATATTATCTTTTCAACAGCTGATACAAACTTTCCTTTGTTCAAAAGAGGCAAGTGAAATAATGGAGTAGACTGTAGATATCTACATCATCCAGCACAATTTATCAAAAATATTATTTTTAAGCTCAGCATCCAGAATCAGCATACTCTATTCAAACATTGGAAAAGAATTCAAAAATTAGTAAGATGAGTTATACGGAAAAGAAAATGAATTCCCTGGAAACCTTTTGGCAAGTAGAGACAAAATGTTATGAGAAAAATATTGATTTAATATTTTTGAGAAATGTGTTTATTTCATTTATCTTGATTAATTTAATTGACTTAGTTTTTTTTGGGGGGGAGGGTTTGTTGTTTTGTTTTTTTTTTTTTGCAGTACGCGGGTCTCTCACTGTTGTGGCCTCTCCCGTTGCGGAGCACAGGCTCCGGACGCGCAGGCTCAGCGGCCATGGCTCACGGGCCCAGCCACTCTGCGGCATGTGGGATCTTCCCGGACCGGGGCACGAACCCGTGTCCCCTGCATCGGCAGGCGGACTCTCAACCACTGCGCCACCAGGGAAGCCCAAATTGACTTAGTTTTAAACATTAACATTTAAAACTCTGAAATTTTAACCTATATCTTTACCTAGTGGTGCAAGCAACATCTATGAAAACCTCTCCCATTGTAGTCACATTTAAATACATTTAAAGCTACTTTTACTACAATGCAATAAAGTTGACATATTTTAAAAAACATATTGAGACAGCTCGTGGAATAGCTTTAAGAAAAATCTATATAGGAAGATGATTCTCTCTAGATGTAAAGCTAGAACATTTTCATTTTTCAGAAGTTATATATAAGATGTGGTATCATTAAAGTTTTCCAAGTTGAATACAAGTTGACTCTATAAAACAAAGAGTTTGAAAAACACATTCCTCTTAGTATTTCCTTGCAGATGTATGTGTGTGAGTGATATGTGAGGCATCATTTATTGTTAAGGAGTTATTGTGATCTACTAAGGAATTTAAATTATTCATAGCCCCAGTTTACGAAAAAGTAACTTAAGAAGACTGTTGTTACATAAAACTACTCAATCAGTCCTTGTTTTCACTGACAACGGAACACTTTATCTGACTGAGGAACCACTGAACACATCACTGGAAGTCAAAACTAATGTTTTGAAAGCAGAGCTCTAAGGAGGAATTCCTATTCTGTTTTTCTCCTTCTAGGACCTCAGTTTCTTTTTAAATGAAATATATGTATACAATGCTTTTATCACTTGCTTGACAAAGACATTTTATTATACTACACTATGAATATTGTTAAACACTTTGCACTGTGTAGTGTAATGAAAAAAGCAGTCTCCCTTAGAATGGGAAAAATTTCAAGACATATACGGTCAAGTTGGAAGAGATAAATGGTCACTGACTTCATCTTATGCCATTTTATAGTTCTGCCCAGAGACAAAATATAGACAAATAGTCATGAAAATTTGTTTAAAAATTAGATAAAGAAGATGTGGCACATATATACAATGGAATATTACTCAGCCATAAAAAGAAACGAAATTGAACTCTTTGTAATGAGGTGAATGGACCTAGAGTCTGTCATACAGAGTGAAGCAAGTCAGAAAGAGAAAGACAAATACTGTATGCTAACACATATATATGGAATTTAAGAAAAAATATGTCAAGAAGAACCTAGGGGTAAGACAGGAATAAAGACACAGACCTACTAGAGAATGGACTTGAGGATATGGGGAGGCGGAAGGGTAAGCTGTGACAAAGTGAGAGAGTGGCATGGACATATATACACTACAAATGTAAAATAGATAGCTAGTGGGAAGCAGCCGCATAGCACAGGGAGGTCAGCTCGGTGCTTTGTGACCACCTAGAGGGGTGGGAATAGGGAGGGTGGGAGGGAGGGAGACGCAAGAGGGAAGAGATATGGGAACATATGTATATGTATAACTGATTCACTTTGTTATAAAGCAGAAACTAACACACCATTGTAAAGCAATTATACTCCAATAAACATGTTAAAAAAATTTTTTTACTAAAAATAAAAATTAGAGATTGTTAATCACTCTGACCCAGCATCAATTATCTTTCCTCCTAGGTTTTAAAACTATGAATACTTTAAAAGAAGATGAAGTGCTGAATTCCTAAATTTGATAAACCTGGTCTAGAAAGCAAATATCTGCCAAGATTTTAAGAAAATGTATATAAATAAACAATATGTGTGCAAAAGTAAATGAAGGTGAGAGAGATGTACTTCTATTACAAAGAATTTACAGTGAAAAATATCTTGCTTACCAAGCGAAAAAGAACACAAACACAACTTCACTGTTTTTTCTTCTTTTTCTCTTTTGTATTCCAAATAAGCTGATTTCCAAGAAAGGTAATGGACTAGTAAATGTCACCACAATTCCACGGGGCCAATGTACTGAATTAATTGAAGCTGCTAGTTGGAAAGATAGTTATTTTACCAGGCAAGGTGGAGAGCTCTGTTTTTCACTCTCCTTCCTATTTTGTAAGAAAACAAAATGAATTGACTGTGGTTCAGTATATTCTAGTTACAATCTGTTATATTTAATGACAAGAACACATTAAATCATTTCCTGACTGTATCAGAAATTAGAAAGATAATGGTAGATTGAGATAACATTATTTTTCAAGTTTTGTAAAGTTCTTGGCCCTTTGAACCACATCTTGACTTTAAGAGGTAGTTTAAGATTCCCTCTTTAACTAAAAAAAAAAAAGTAAGAAAGAGAAGAAAAGGAAAAGCTTGGGTTTCATTAAATCTTCTCTTTATTCAACTACACCCTTTGTAAATTGTAAGGATAAAATTTTTCCAAAACACATTTCAAAATTGAAGAATGTTTTTGTTAAAGATTTAGAACTCTTGAAATTTTTTTCATTAAATCTAGCTTTTGCCTTTGAAAACAAATATAGCTTTTCTTAAGTTAGAAATCAAAATGTAATGCAATCATGATTTGCTAAATATAACCTGTGTTTTGGTTGCTGGGCAGTGTTTCATCACTAATTAATCACAAAACATTTTTAAACATCATTGTTTTAGTTCCTGTAGAAGATATCATGAAAAAATATAAAGACTGTAAGATATTAAAATATTCAAAAGTTCTGAAGTCTCAGAAAGCAGAAAGAAAAGAGACAGCAGATGTGTGAATTGTAAAAAGTATAACTGACTCTATCCTATGCTATTTTATCATTCTGCAGAAACAAAGTAAAGCTAGACAAATAGTCGTTAAATCTTTTTAACAAATTTTTATCTTTAGATAATAAATAATAAATTTTTACACAAAGCCAACAGTCTAGTTTTTCTTAACTTCTTGGCATTTTAAATCCACTTTCATGTTTCAACTTTCCAAAGACTTCTAAATGTATTTTGCATATGGATGTTTATACTGGAATCTTTAATTATAAATACGCTCAGGTACCATTACACAGAGATTCATACGGGGGAACACAATTTAAATTTCTCTCTCTTCCCCAACCTTTTTCTAAGTTTTACAGATACTTTTACTTTTTTAATGTTTAAAAAATATAAGTTGAACTTCAACTATGAGGCTAAGAGAGTGCCTATGTGTAAACAGATTCTTTGCAATAACTAAACTTAGTAGGAGTTCTAGTCTGGATTTGACCTT
Organism: Globicephala melas; assembly: GCF_963455315.2. Taxonomy (NCBI): domain Eukaryota; kingdom Metazoa; phylum Chordata; class Mammalia; order Artiodactyla; family Delphinidae; genus Globicephala; species Globicephala melas. The sequence continues at coordinate 22,846,069 of NC_083318.1, read as the reverse complement.
GAGTTAAGAAAAGAATGCTATAATGCCTTCCAATGTCTGAGGGGCTTTCTCATGGAAAGCATGAATAGGTATAAGCTAAACAGAGAGGCAGACTTTTATACAACAAAAATAATGACTTTCTAGTAAAGTGAGTTTTTCAGTAAAGCAATAGACTATTTTATTTTATTTTTACATTTTTTTTGCGGTACGCGGGCCTCTCACTGTTGTGGCCTCTCCCATTGCGGAGCACAGGCTCCGGACACGCAGGCTCAGCGGCCATGGCTCACGGGCCCAGCCACTCCGCGTTATGTGGGATCTTCCCAGACCAGGGCACGAACCCACATCCCCTGAATCGGCAGGCAGACTCTCAACCACTGCGCCACCAGGGAAGTCCAACAATAGACTATTTTTAAAAGCTTCTCATTACTGAGTTTATAAAGCAAAGGCCTACTTGAAATATTTTAGCAAAAGAGTCAAGGATGTCAGAGAAAGCCTTACAGAGATGTGAAAACAGTTGAATGCCTCCTCCATCAGATTTTATTATTCTAATCTTAACAGGTTTAGGGGAAAGGTCCTTGAATAGAATTTGGAATGAATAAAATAGTAAAGAGACATGCTGTCTGTTCTATAAGTGTTAATGACCAACTAAACAAATGATCAAAAGGCAACAGGAAAAGTAGAACCACAGGATAAACACCCAACCATCCTTTAAAGAGACATGTAGGGTATACAATGGAATATTACTCAGCCATAAAAAGAAATGAAATTGAGTTATTTGTAGTGAGATGGATGGACCTAGAGTCTGTCATACAGAGTGAAGTAAGTCAGAAAGAGAAAAACAAATACTGCATGCTAACACATATATATGGAATCTAAAAAAAAAAAATGGTTATGAAGAACTAGAGGCAGGACAGGAATAAAGACACAGACGTAGAGAATGGACTTGAGGACACGGGGAAGAGGAAGGGGAAGCTGGGACGAAGTGAGAGAGTGGCATGTACATATATACACTACCAAATGTAAAATAGATAGCTAGTGGGAAGCAGCCCCATAGCACAGGGAGATCAACTCAGTGCTTTGTGTCCACCTAGGGGGTGGGATAGGGAGGGTGGGAGGGAGACGCAAGAGGGAGGGGATATGGGGATATATGTATACGTATAGCTGATTCACTTTGTTACACAGCAGAAACTAACACAACACTGTAAAGCAGTTATACTCCAATAAAGATGTTAAAAAAAAAAAAGAGGGACATGTAGGGAAGTCAAATCTAAGACCAAGAGTTTCATTAAGAAGTAGCCACTAAAGGATACGCATGCAGCAGAGACTCAATAGATATATGTACCAAAAAGAGACAAAACCCTTGCTCTCAAAAAAATGACCATGACCCTGAGCAGACACAGAAATGCCAGCATTGTCACTATGGTTGAAATTAACATGTGTCAGCTCAGAGGCTACATGTACTAAAGCTCTTTCCGCAGAGTGAGCGCAATGGTCAAAAGTCAATTTATGGACCTGCCAATATACCCTATCGAGATTTCAGAAAGAAAGCACAGAAATCAAAACCTTATTTGTGTTTTCTGCTGTGCAATCAGTAACTACACGTACAACTGTTAGGAATCAGTCAGTTGGGCTAACTGTGCCTAAAGAAGGTGAGAGAGTGACATCCTTCTCTGGACTGATGTTCCCAGTGGAATCATGGGTCTCTGGGCACAGAATCTGTCCTATTTTTTTTTTAATGTTTCACCTATCAATTTTCAAATCTTTGGAAGGATTTTTGAAAACATCTACTTACCAATCACCTCAGGACTTAAGAACTGAAATCCTGCTGTGTGCTGTGTTTCACACCTGCATTTGCTAGAGCCATCACTGCAATATTTATAACTGGACGACAAGAAAGCTCTATCTATCGTATAGGGGATTTAGCAATATAGAATTTCAAATCCTCTAAAAAATTTCTCATAAACAGTGCAGTTAGCATGATAAGCTATCCCCAACCCTTAATGTCATTATGATAACAAAACAAGTTACCCTAGGTTACCAGAGAATATAGAAGAATATTACACTATCTTACATTTTGGATACCGGCATCGACAATGGAAGCAAAAGTCCTTATCCGTTAAAACCTTTACTGAACTATTTAAGGGAGAAATGGTATGATGTCTAGGTTTTGCATTAAAATACTTCAAGATCAAAAAACAGAGGTAAAGTAGAGGGAGATAAATGAAATAAAAATTATTCATGTTGATGACTACTGAAGCTGAGTGATGACAACAGAAGAATTCATTATAATATTCTCTCTACTTTCTGTATGTTTGAAGTTTGAATACTTCCATAATAAACAAGAAATAAAAGCAAAAACTAAAATGTTAATATTAATCTGCCTACATTTTCTGTTCAATTCCCTTCCTTTTAGCTTCCTCATTGGAACCCTGAAGGTAATTCCAGTTCATACAAAAGTAAAAATAAAATCTCAGAAAAAATTTTGGACTGACTACAGCACAGAAATATTCTGATTCTGCTTGCAGATTTATTTTCCACCTCAAATATTAGGTAACAATGGAAATGGAAAGAAGAAAAAAACAAAATGGGGGAGAAATTGAGAGAGAACTATGTGAAGGAAGCAGTGTCTTCAAAGTAAAACAGGAAAGAAGAACCTAAGCTCTAAACTGCCCTTGAAAGTTCAGTCTCTCTTCACCCCAACTCCATTGACCTACTTCTTGTGGGCAACTTTGCTATCCAATAGTCCGGATGGAAAAGAAGGCACTTGGATATCTTTGTGTGGCTGGTGTCACAAAAAGACATCATTAGCCCCAAAGTGCAATAAACGAATCAGTGGAAGTCCATTCAGCTCAGGATATGCTCAAATGGCATAAAAACTGTGCACAGGAGCTTTGCACAGTTAGACTGGTTTCTGTTTCTTTTAGATATCTGAAAATGAATTTGCTTTGAGAAAACTTAGGAGCTTAACTCTCCAAATTCTTTTTCAGCACTACTGAGGTATAATTGACAAATAAAATTGCAATATATTTAAAGTGTACAACATGACGATATACGTATACACTGTGAAAGGATTCCCATCACTGAGTTAACTGACATATCCATTACCTCACATTTTTCCTTTTTTTGGTGATAACACTTAAGTTCTACTCTCTTAGCAAATTTCGATTATACAGTACAGTATTATCAACTACAGTCATCATTTAACTCTCCAAATTTGAATACAATGGGGAAAAGGTACATTTTAAAAGCCATAAAATATTCAAGTGAGAGGCAAATCTTATATTTCTCAATACATTCATTTTAAAGGAGAAGTACTAAGTATTTTCAAATTCTGCTATGAGAATAATCACTAAAAGAAATTTCACATGTCCTGATTTGAGAGCTAGAGAATTCCAGGTACCATCTCATCTTCAGCCTGGCTTTTAGGTAGAACCACCTCTAGACTGACAGTTTGCCATATTATAATGCACTCATTCATCTTCTTTTACTAAAATAGTTGAAATCTGCAGAAATTAAAGATATACACATTACAGGTTTATATACTTATAAGCAAGAGTAAAAAAGAAAAACTTCAGTGCAAATCTAGAACTTGAATAAATAACATAGTAAACTCACATTTTCAGGTTAGTTTATTTAATTTCCTGATTTATAGCAGATATGTTATAATTTAAGGGTATTTGAAGAAGGAAATCTGGATCAGAGATAATGGATAAATAACAAGGCCCTACTGTATAGCATAGGGAACTATGTTCAATATCCTGTAATAAACCATAATGGAAAAGAATATAAAAAAGAATGTGTATATATATGTATAACTGAACCACTTTGCTGTACAGCAGAAACTAACACAACATTGTAAATCAATTATACTTCAATTTAAAAAAATTTGGATCAGAGAAAACCAAATTTTTATCTTCAGAAACTTTGAGCTATAACATATAATAATAATAACTAACATTTATTAAGGATTTTCTCTGCATAAGAATTATTTAAATACTCTATGTAGATCATCATGCAACCATTATCACAACTCTCTGAGTAGATTTATTAAGAATAGATATTTCCAAATAGAACCTAAGACTTAAAGGATTCCTTAACTTGCCTGAAGTCACAAAACCAGTAAATGGTGGAGTAAGAATTACCAGATTGTATAACTTTAGAGACACCACTCTATAGTACCCATCAGGCATTGGTGTAACTCTTATAAGCTTACAGCTGTAGAACTGTACATGCTAACTTCTCTGGGATGATGTACAACTTAGCCCACCAATTCCTCATGATGGGAAAATGTATGTCTTCCTATCCTGGACCTTCAGGAGAAAGAGACACTGGTTGAAAAATTAGCTAGCTGTAAAGGTAGTGGCAGTCTAGAACTGCTGAGTGTAGAAAAGGATCATTAGATTTAAGGATACCATTTAAAAGGAACTTGGCAGAAAAATTACACTGGGGACTAACAGGCTAGTGTTAAGAGTATAAACTGGATTAGCTGGAAATATGGTTCCCAATAGGGAAGGCACTTAGGTGAGGCTTGGGCAAAAAGGGATATTGACTCTGAAGTTCAAATGGGGAAAATCTCAGTAGATGGTTCAAATAATTCTAGAGGTAATTACAGAACTTTTATTGTGCCCATCATGGCCATCTTTGACTATATAAATCATCTATAGAGAATTTCAGGAGTACTGTTGTATATTCCTTTAAGAAATCTTAATCCTTTTATACAAAATTCACTTTTATAGAAGTAGACAATTATTGGAAGACAGATATACTGATGAAGACTGGATTCAAATTCATTGATACATCTTTAGTTATAAAATATCTATGGGTCTTTAGATCATTAGGCTAACACTGAAAACACCTAGAGAGAGTAGTGTTTTGAGATATGAACACATCTTCAATATAAGTGCTTGGCCTCCCAGGTCAACTACTTTAAGCACATATCAGCTCAAGTCCTTGGGAGAAGCAGATGCCAAGATGGAATCAGATGTTGAAGAGATTTATCAGAGGACACACCTATCACGGATAAACAAGAGGAGGTAGAGTAGACAGGGAAAGTCTTTAGACCACAATTGTAGGTCTCATACCAGCGAGAGGAGAGGGGAAAGAAAGGAGGATTGGTTAGGAAGAGCCTCAAAGCAGTTCTAAGAACGTGTCAACCAGGTCGATGGGGAGCTAAAGCCATGACTTAGAGGAGTCCCATGTCTTAGAGGAATAGACCTGCACTAGTGCCCCCTCAGTGCCCACTTATCGATTGAGAGCACCCAGAGGAAATGTGGCTTCAGCAGGAACGAAGCGGTGAATACAGAGGGGCGGCAGCCAAGGCTGTCAGTCAAGCAGGATCTGAGCAGCACACTTCCATGGCCATTTCAAAACACAACATTTATATACATATATATAAATGTTACATATATATTATATATATATATTACAATCATTAAGAGCAGTTCTGTTCGTAGGGCTCAAACCATCATGACACTCTTTCTCTCATTTTCATGGTTTTGACTAATTTTCAACTCTCTGCCACAGAATGTCAGGTACAGGTGATATCAGAGATGAAGAGGCAAATCAGTCACTGCCATTTTCATGGAGAAAACGGCCATCTTCACTCTCCATGCTTGGGCAGGCCTTTCTAGGCACGAACTCAGAGATCTAGATTCCCCTCCCCACTTCTTTCTATTCCTTCCCTTTCACTCTTTGATAGAAATAAGAGTACAGTAAGCCTATATCCCCCCGCAAAAAAAGTAGAAGAAAATTTTAAAGCAAACTCCTTTTTAATCCATTTGTAGCCTGCTTTAATTTACCTGTCACAGAGAGATGGGATTTATGCTGCTGATTCTGTGATGTTGTATGAAATGGTAAATATCAGCACTAGAATTTGGATTTAAATAGGCTTAGGTTTGAACGCCGACTCGGCAGCTTATGAATTATGTGACATGGGACAAGTTCCTATTATCTTTCTTCACCTGTAAGATGGGCATAAAATATTACATTATAGAAATGTCAAGAAGATAAGAAATAATTTATGTAAATGACCCTGGCACATTACCACATTACGAGTAAGTGTTCGATAAACTTTCTTACTGTTAAAAGATTACTTATATTTTCAGGAAATAATCTCAAAATTCTGGGAGATTACAACCAGCAAGTAACACTTTACAGACATTAAACCTTCCTAGAAATTTTTCTGTAAAACATAAAAGGGTCAATCTGCTTTCTTAGTCCATGCTAATTTGTTGAGTTATAAACATTTTTATATTAAAAGCAAAAATGATAAAAATATTTAAGTACAAACTAGCATTCCTGAAATTCAGACTTAAGGTTTGCAAACAAGACAATTGAAATGTAACCATTCCTTTCATTTCCCACTTTAAGAAAAAAAGTGAAAAACAATCTTGAGCAAATTATGTATAAAATAGCATCAAGGTCCATTGGGTAGTAACAATGCTATCTTCCTGCAAACAGTGGCTCTAACACCACAGTGTTTAGGCTCACAAGGTATGAGCTCTGAAATTAAAATTACATCCTGATGCTGTGATAGAACTTTTGAAAAATGACTCTTAATTTGGAAATTATATTTGAAAGAGAGGGTGAACATCACAGCTTTAATGTACACTTACTATTTTTATCTAGTCATGGGTGATAATATTTCCAGAGATACCCAAATGACAGAATAGATAGAAACTTGATTCAAATTTAGAGAGAATGATTATCACGTGCTGGGTTCGACAGAACAATTAAAACAAGTTCCTCATCTTACATGAATTGTATTTAATACTGTATTCAACTTGGGAACTGTAAAATAGCATAAATCCTAAATATAAAACAACCAGCACTACTTACACTTCTCAGCACCCAGATCACATATAAGCGTGGAAATGTGTTCTGGGAAGATCAAATTTCCCATCTAGTTGTCTAAAGGACATTAACGCTCCATTATTTATTAGGTCTATTATAAAAGAAATTCCTGCATGGTCCCAAAAAAGAAAAAAAAAATTGTCATGGTTCCCAGGGAGAAAAAATAAAAAGCAAGGATTATCCTTGAAAGCAAAGAAGAGAATAGAATTTTTGTCTTTTTTTTTTTTTTTTTACCAAGTTGTCAGAGGAGTTGCCATGGGCACCACTAGTCGCCTCGGTTTAAATGTCAGATTTCTCTTCAGCTACTGTCTTTTTAGCATTTTTTCTTTGTTATTCTGTTTTCTTCTCCATCTTTTTTCTTTTCAGGATTTAACTAAACATCTTTTTGGTTATACTATTCTTGAAGCACCTTTTTTTATTCCCCAAAAGACAAAAAAAAAAAAAAGAGCTTTTGCATTTAAGTGAGTAAATCATTGCTTTTTATGTTCACTCATTGTTTCATTGCACCTATATTTATATGATGCAATAGAAGTGAAAGAATTTTAATAATACAGAGGTATCCAAATACAATGAAGTAGTGTTAGGCACTAGAAATAACAGAATTTAACCTCCTTAGTTGCCATTATGCAGTATGCTACCGTATGGCATATAGTGCATTACATTATTTACTTGAGAGAGAGAGAGAGAGAGAGAGAGAAAGAGAGAGAGTGTGTGTGTGTGTGTGTGAGAGAGAGAGAGTGTGTGTGTGTGTGTGAGAGAGAGAGAGAGAGAGAGAAAGAGAAATAAGGAAGTACCAATGAAGAGGCAAATGAGAAAGATAAAAATCTTATTCTTGGGAGTTCCCTGGTGGGCCAGTGGTTGGGACTCCCGCTTCCCCTGCAGGCTGCAGGGTGCATGGGTTCGATACCTGGTTGTGGAAGTAGGATCCCACAAGCCGCGTGGTGCAGCCAAAAATTAAATAAATTAAAATAAATAAATAACGTTACTGTCCTTAAAAAAAAATTTATTCTTAAGGGCAAGATTAACATGGGCTAGTCGCTGTGAGTATTTGAAGTCATATGCCTTACATCGAAGTTTAAAAGTTTAAATCCAAGTTTTAGAAAATGGTGGACGAAAATCAGGTTGCCCGATCTGGCAGGAGCAAACAGAATTGACTTTTTATTCTTAAGAAAAATGGATTGGCAAGTTGATTTTGTTCCTAGGCTTTCATTGTCTAGAAAGCAAAACCAAGCTCAACAGTCTGTCCTGGGCTTTTACTCCTCCCCATTGAAAAGCTGGGCATTCATGTTTTGCATACTTTTTGCTGGTGTTAACATGCAAATGAACATAACTGAACGCTGAAGCAGCTTCATGAATAGGAAGGCCGGCAAGTGGAGGGATTTATATCTCTGTTGATGCGGTTGTGTCAGGCCCTCTCCTGTGGGTCCCCAGCGTGAGCGCCATAATTTGCATAAGTGAAGGCCCACTTCCCATTGGAGGGAAAAGGAGAAGGCTACATGTCTGTCAACTAAATGCTTGTGGGCTAATCACTACAGAAAAATCCATGTATTATGTGAGTGGATTTGAATAACCCTTCAGGAGAGGGGTGGCACAGAATTACTGAGTAATCCATTTAACTTCCCTCCAGACCAGCAACATGGCCCTTTACTTCCTACTTAAAAAGTCGACTGTCCTCAAATTAAAAGACTTTTAGGTTTCATCGCTAGAGGACAAGTTAGACTAGTAAACTGTGGAAATTGGATGGTTCCACAACTTCCAGGAAAATGGTATATACATCTGAGTAATTCCTTAGTAAAACTAACCATACGTTGTAAACAAGCCACAGAGCAGCAGTTAAAATACTACTCTCTTAAGAGTAATAAACTGCTAGTGTACCATATATCATAAAACAGTTCTGCAAAGTACACAACGATAATGATGTTTTCATTCCTCTGGGCAGGAAGGAAAGAGGGAGCCATCCAAGGGAGAGGAAGGAACTCAAGAAGGACAAGGAGAAGAAGCCTTTTTGAATTCCCTTCCTGCCAGAAGGACGTCCTGGCAGAGTGTCCATCCATTTTTATCTTTGGTTTTCTATCTTGTTTTAGTAGGAAAGAAGCATCCCCTCACACATAAATAATTCAAAACTTGAGTCAAGTATGTATTGAAGGTTAGGCTATGAGCTCAGTGTTGTAGGTAAAAGAGAAAAATAAGACAAAGGGAGAAACAAGGCAAGTGTGAAAACTTGAAAGCAGGAAAATATAGAACTAAATGTACAGCTGTGCTGTAAACATCATCAAAAGCTACAGGACTTCCCACAAGGGGGAATGTCTATCAGGGTTGAACTGGTTAAGTGGCATCAAGGCAGTAATGGGATAAAGCGTAGGTCCTGAAGCTCTGTGTCCACACACTTGGCTATTTACATTTAAATTTACATATAAGTAAAATTAAATATAATTTAAATATAAGTCCTTCACTCAAGTGCTTAATAGCTGCATGTGGTTATGCAGATATGGGACATTTCCATCATCCCAGAAATTTCCACAGCAGAGTCCTAAAGGCTGGGTCTGATTTGATGTAGAGAAAGGGCCAGGTTTGCAATTTCTGGCATGGGGGCTATGAGTACACACAGAAAAGTGGAAAAGAATACGACATTAAGTTCCCGGGCAAAGGAAAAGACTAGACTGACGGGACTAGAAATTTCTATATTGGAAAGCAAAGGGAACAAAATACAAGGAAAACCTCACCTAAAGACCTATGAAACTCAGGCAGATGCGCTGAACAAGGAAACAACATGACAAAAGCTGTATTTAGGGACAATTATTCTGGCAGCAGTGTGAATGGATCAGGGAAGGAAGCATCTAAAGATAAGATTTCTACCACGGCTGCCGCCATAACCCTCCTGTGCAAAGATGACGGTTTACACCATAGGAGTGATGGTGGGATGGGAAGGAAAGAATGAACTTTTTTTAATTCTTAAGAAACATCATCTCTAGAAATTGGGAGTGGGGAAAATAGAAAATCAGGAGAGGTAATAAATAATCACTTCAAGTTTGTTAATGAGTGTCCAGGAGAACAGCAAGCCTTCAAAACAGAAATAGGAATCGGCTAGTGGTTCTCAGCCCTTGCCTCCCAAACCAAACATTATACTGATTTCCAAATTTCCAAATTTCTTTCCCATAGCACACAGACAGTGTATTAGCTTATGAACTTGACCATTCCTTCCACCCCCCCCCCATTGTCCATCAGCCAAATGTTGGATGAGATTGACTCTCACCTTCAGCTTCAAGGTGGAAGCAATTCAGGGAATGTTATTCCCGTATACACAGCTATTGATTTGGCGAGTGGCAGGAACCCAGACTCTAGCCATTTAATTCATGACATTTCTCTGGACGTTGTGACTGATTTATGTTAGTCCAATCAGAGTGAATGTCAGGACTTGTGTTTCCTCTCACTCTGATCCGTATGCTGTAAAGATATGAAAGCCAGAACTACTGATATTATTTTGCTATTATAATAAAAGCTGAATCTGAGTATAAAGAAAAATATAGACAACTGTAGAACAGAGAGCTGCAGAAAAATACACTTGGAATCCTTAATTCTGGACTTTTTCAGTTACGTGAATCATTCCAATTTTTATTCTTATCGCTTAAGCCAATTTGAATTGGAATTTCTGCCATTTACAACCAAAAGCAAGGTAACGGATACATAAAGTATCTCCACTCCAAATGCATCCTTCCTTGACCCCTTGTCTCCCTGTATCTACCATAACGTTTCTCTGTTCCCTGTCAAAACAAAACTACTTAAAGCATTTATATAGTTTCTCTGTTACTGCCTCATTTCCTATTTGCTCTTCAACCTCATCTACTTGGGCTTCCCTTTAACATTCTACTGAATTGCGGTTACCGTTAGCACCAATTACTCCATATTACATCCAAAGATCACTCCTTTTGATTCATTTTGCTTCATTTCTAAGCCACATTTCACAATTCAACAGAATTGACAGTTCTATCACAAAACATATTTTTCTCTTGTCTTCAATGAAACTATATGCTTTTTGATTTTCTCCAGGCTCACAACTGTCAGAGCTCAGTTGCAAAAAGTAGAAATCACTTTAGCACGTAAAAGATAAAGGGATGTAATACAGGGAATTAGGAGCTGTCCAAATGATGGGGAGGTTGGAGGATCAGCCTCTCTCTAAGTCCTGAGATGAATCCCAGAATACTTCAGAGTCACCACAATCAGAACTTTGGATAATCAGAAAGTCACCCGGAATTCTTGTCTCTAGGAATATATATTTTAGTTGTAATCCATAAATACCACCATCATCCTCTCAGTTTCTTTAGCCAAAACCTCAGGAATCAACCTCAAGTTGTCTCTTTTTCCTTATTCTCTGAATCCAATCAATTAACAAATCAGTCAAGTCTAACTCCCAAATAAATCCTGCATCTACCATTTTCTGTTATCCCTGCCACCACCATCCTAGTATAAGCCTCCCTAATTTTTCATGAAGACTATGGGCAGAGCCTCTTAACTGGTCATCCTGGATCAGCTATTTTGCTCATTCTCCCCATAATATCCAGAATGATCATCTTGTAATCAAAATTAAACCATAAAATTTTCTTCCTCAAAGTCCTATAGCGGTATTCAATTGCACCTGCAATAAAATCCCAATTTCTCATATTCTGTGTGAACTAGTTCTGCTCACCTATCTAGCCTTCTCATATCTTTCCCCTTTGTCCATGGTCCTCCATACACACTAGCCTCTTAGTGTTCTTGGAACACATCAACCTGATCCCACATTAGGGCACTTGCTTTCACTCTGCTCAGAAGGTGCTTCTCTCAGATATTCACAGGACCAGCCCCTGATCTTTCAGCTTTCAGCAATTTCATAGAATGGTCTTCTCTGATTTCCAAATCTAACATACCCTCTCCCATGCACTCTCTATCCCATCACCCTGTTTATTTTCTTCATAGCAACCTAACCATTTGAAATTCTCCAGCTTACTGTCTATTAATTCCAAGAAAGCAATGACTGGTTTGGCATCCTCTCCCTCCTGTCTAGCATCTCATCTTAAGTTACAGCAGGTACTCCATAAATGTCTGTTGTACACTTGATTGGATTCTTGGCAAACAGCTACAAACGAAATAAGTGCTTAGAATCCCACATGTATATTTACCTAGGATAGTGCTATCTGGTAAGTAGCATAGGATAGCGACAAAACTTCTCATTCCTCTGTAGTGATGGGACTCTCTTCTGGGACAGGCATGGGGCAGAACCAGAACCCAGAAAGGCAAATTAGGATTAGAGAAAACAACCACTTAGCACTAAGATCTGAGGAGAAGGGAAGCCATATCCTTTCACATTTGAGAAAAATATTAGCAAACATTATACTGATTTCCAAAGTTCACTGAAGATAGAAGATTGTTTCACTTGTAAACCAACTCCAAGATATCACAGAGGCCTACACAAAATAAGCCAGAGTCTTTCTAATATTTGGAAAGTCTTTAAATTACTGAAAGGTATCCTCTAACTAGGCTGCATAAGAGTGAAAATTATCCTAAGTGATTCCTGAAAGAGGCAATGTAAATTTGAAAAGATATAATGTTTAGAAGCTTAGGAAAACAAATGACTTTACAAACAGTTCTAGATGTGGGATGTGTTAGAAAGAAATGAGATCATATTTTTTAAGAATTACCACCATATTTGATAAGGAAGACTGAAGCCTCTTAGAAGGACTGATTCTTAGTCTGGATTGATGGTGTTTTAGAAAGTCTCCAAATTTAAGTGAATTGGCTGGCAAGAAGAGGAATACTTCCAGAAATTTCACCATATTTACAGAACAATAATATCTCCTGATGAGAGGAAAATTGGGCTTCTCTGGAATACATCAACCAACAATCGGTCTTGGATTGGTTGTGTGTCAGAGAAAATCCTAACTCAGGTTAGCAGGCAGAAAACAGAATGCTTTTATTCCTAGGGCCCAGTTTTAAATAGAATAATATTATTATTACTTCATACGTGTTTGTGCATTGGTACTTTCTACACAAATTCATGGTATTAGTACACTTTCAATCAGTAATATAAATTTCACCTAATTCCTTTTATTCATATCATAACGTAATGACTATTATGATCCCTAAAATGACTGCCACAAATTGTGTATTTTTATTTACTCAAAACTAAAGATAACTGAGACTTTTTTTGCTGTCAACTATCAAGCTTCCTTACTCTACAAGGAGATTGATATTATTAATTGTTAATTACATTTTTCTCCTTTTTTTCTGCCTTTATATATCTCCGTAGTTCTTTTTCTTTTTTTTTAATTGAAATATATTTGGCATGTAACATTGTGAAAATTTAAGGTGTACAACATGTTAATTTGATACATTTATATACTGTAATGTGATTGCCACTATAGTGATAATTAGCACCTCTGTAGTTCCTTCTTTATACCATTTTCTTCTTGCTTTCAATTTTTTTATGATTTAAAGTTTCTTTTCTTTCCAAGACTAAGTTCTGCTCTTCCTGGGTCCTAAATATCCTCCCATATTTTCATGAACCTCTTCCTTTCAATTATCTCTTCCTTTTCTGGGGTACCTTGTCTCTTATTTACCCATGTTTGCAAAAGGTCCAGTGGATGCTTAAGGGAACTTCCAGCCAAACTGATCTCTAAGGACAGTAAGGCGTTGCCTAAATGCTCAGAAGTACTGCAGAAGTTAGCTCAGGTTTCTATATGTAAACTACTCATATAACTGGCAAGATGTAAACTGGCAACCTTCCACAAAGTAGACAGCACCCTCAACTGAATATAAAAACGCTTCTCATCGTTGCAATCTTTTTCTAAAATTTAAGTATCACTTTTTTCCAAGACAACAACAGATCCCAATGTTTTTCTCTCTCACCAGTGAGCTAACAGCCCTCACATCATCAATTTTAGATACTCCAGGCTTCAATGTTTTTCGATTGCCATTAAAAAGAAAAGTTGGTTTTATCCAAACTGACTACACTAGCTTATCATCAATCCCCCCAATACATGATTTTTTGATCCCTTCTCTGTACTAAAATTGTTTACCTACACCAATGAATTAAAAATCAACAAATACGAAGACCTTTTGTCAGACCTTAATTCAACTGATTCTGTAGCCACTGATATTACTCTATAAACTCTCCTACATGAGTTCAATAATTCCACATTCCTAATTTCCCTTGTACCTCTTTGACCCTTCCTTAAAAGTGGAAAACCCCCAAGAAAGCATTCTCCAAACATTCATGCTTAGGGCTCACACATTCCCATGTCAGATGAGTCCCAAAGTTCTACCTAGATTCCAGAAATCCCTTCTATGCTTCAGGTCCACAGTTTCAGTGCCTGTTGGCTCTCTTCCTCCTTCACCTCAAAATCAAGTGCTCTCTCCTCCTTAAGTATATAATGCCCTTTAAAAGCGAAGTCTTCATGAGAAGACGAGAGTTATCTCAAAGTACCTGGAGAACTGGTGTACAGAGGGAAAACTAGACACCACATGAAGTATCAGAGAAGGGTACCTGTACCAATAAGTAGAAGTCTCAGAGAGGTAGATTTTCAGCTGCTTTATATAAAAACTTTCTAGGGCTTCCCTGGTGGTGCAGTGGTTGAGAGTCCGCCTGCCGATGCAGGGGACACAGGTTCGTGTCCCGGTCCGGGAAGATCCCACATGCCATGGAGCAGCTGGGCCCGTGAGCCATGGCCGCTGAGCCTGCGCGTCCAGAGCCTGTGCTCCACAACGGGAGAGGCCACAACAGTGAGAGGCCCGCGTACTGCAAAAAAAATAAAATAAATTTTTAAAAAATGGAAGGTTTTACAAGAAATTTAAATAGAGTAATTTTACAAGAAATTTAAATAGAGTAATTTAAATTACTCTATTTAAATAGAGTAATTTATATTAGATGTTTAATAAGAATATACTTATTGCTCCCAGTGAAGTCACAGAATTATGACTTACTATTGCACCAGTAATTTCTTTCTAATAAATTTGGAGTGTTGTAGTGTCAATAAGATTGATTAAATGGCAATGCCTTTCATTTATATGTCATATATCAGATAAAATTATGCTTCAGGTGAATTCATATTAGCATTCTCTTTTCCTTTGCCTTGAGGAGGCAATGATTTCTTAAACAGCACACGAAACATCATTATTCATAAAAAAAAGAATGCTGTATTGAACATTATTAAAGCTGAGAACTTTTTTTAATAGACAAATTTTGTTCATCAAAAATAGCATTAAGAGAATGAAAAGACAAACCATATACTGAAAGAAGATATTTACTATACATAAATATGACAAGGTACTCATGTCCTGATATACAGGTCAAAATGAAAAGGCAAGCTTTTCTGTTTCTAAGATTGCACTTCTCATCTAATCCACAAGGCATATTCTTTAGATCTAAATGGAGGATTCAGATGGAGTTATCTCTGTTCCATGAGAACAGAGTGACCATGAAGACCACATTACCAGCAGAAACTAAAGGGCATTATCTGGCCTTTAGGTCTGAATTCTAGTGAAATATTACAGTGTCACACTTGGTACACATATGTATTATTTTAGATGAAAAAGACACTTACCAGGTGAAACAGTTCCTATATTTCTCCTGTTGCTGTAACAGTAGAATTCCAGTGTACTTTATTCAAAATGTTTATTATTAATTTTCTTAGTAAGTGGTCTCTTAGTAAGTGCAATTCAAACACAAGATGTTCAGATGGAATATGGGTGAGAAGAGCTATTAGCTTTGCCTGAATTGCTCTTTCTTTTGTTTCTTGGACTATTAACTTTTATGATGGCTATTAACATTCTCTAACTCTGCATTCTCAGTAAGTCTTTTTTTTTAACAGTTACATTTTTTAACTTACGTAACCTTTCACTTATACATTTGTAGTAATCGTCTCCTGGTAGTATCAGACTGTTAGTTAAGCAGAAATCTACTGCTTGAATAGTTTCCCTGGCGCCAAGACTCCAAAATTGCTCTAACCTAAAAGACTACTTTCTGGTGGCACAAACCTCAAACATCAAAGACCATTCATTCATACAATTACTACTTGAGATTCTGTAATTGAATTCCTCTTTTTAAGACTGAAGTCCTCTGAACTCATAGTACAATCAATGATTTTTCCTATTTTTGCCAAGAACAAAAAAATTAGTACAGTATAAATGTTTGCTACTATGTGTAATAAGCTGCAAGAAGATAGCTACTACTGTTCTTTCCATTTTATAGATGAAGGCACTAGAGCAAGGTCTGGTTAAGTAATTTGCCCAAGTGGTAAGTGGGAGAGGCAGAATATGAGCCTCTTCACCCCTTCTCTTAATTTTAATTTATTGTTTCGATTCTTACTGCTGAGATTTTCAGATATCACCTCTTTTTGCCTAATTTTTGAAACAAAAGAAAATAAGTATAAAACCCTGTAATGCTGTGACCCATGATAATGTGAAGTTGGACATGTCATGATTGTTGTGTGGCTCTCTCCCTTGCCCAAAACTTGTTCTCAAACTGAGATAGTTTAACGTTTGCACTCCTCATCAGAATGCTGTTAAATGGTTCTATTATCACTAATTCAAAGATAAAGAGGCTCTCAAGTAACTTGTCCAAGGTCACATTCCCTATAAGAAGTGAAACAGGATTTGGGGTTTTGAACACAGACACAAGCGAATTCAAAGCCCATGTTCTTTCCAACTTGTATACTGTTTCTTTTGGTTCTTTGTATATAATGGATTGCTGCTATTGTAAAACAATTTATTAATACTTTGGAAGGGAACGTGCCATATATTTTATAATTTACTTCTCATCCAGATGAAATTATTAACAAATTCTAACTACAACTTCCAGTCATAGTATAGTTTTACTTCTTTTCTACTGAGCTCAGCACACACTGTTTAAAATCAGGTGGTCAATAAGTAATTGGAGGGTTGGGAAATTCCTTGAAATAAATATAATTTATCTTCATCAATTAATATGTGTAGAATTCTATGCTTGTATTTACCAACTAATTCCTGATAAGTACTTTTATCGAACACATTTCAATTTTTAAAAGTCTTAATCACCAGAAGCTGATTTTACATATTTAATAAAAGTAAACAGCTATACCAAATGAGCAGAAATTAAAGCAAAACTTATCTCTGCATTATTAAATTTACCTAGGACTTCAGTATAGAACTAAGCAAAGAATAGTTCAGATTCAACTTTGAATGAAAATGTTGATAAGCCTCAACAAAAGCCTCTTACTTGATTTTATTTTGCTCTTGAAATAAACATCTGAATTTACTAACTAATTTAGAGAGAACAATGAAGGAAATAACAAAATAACAAAATCATTCTGATAACTTCGTCAGAATATTTCCTGATAATATGTGTTGTCAGCCAGAAGAACTGAACTTATAGGACACTGGCAATTGTATTTAAAATTATTATTAAATAGCAACATTTATATTCACTATTCCTAATTTTTGTTGAACTGAAAATAAGAACCATTAGTTTTTATTCCTGTTTATACAAAGCTAATATTTACTATTATATAACATTACAAAATTATAAAACCACTGTCATCAAACAAATCAACAAACACATCAAAGTTCTAGCTTAATCCTAGCATGAAAATAACATAGTATAAACCTCCTATTTTATTCTCTTTATATCACATTTCTTTCTCCCATCCCCAGCACTCCTCCTCAAAATTGTCCCACAACTTCTCACCTAAAGCATTTCTTTATATTTATTTAGGGATACAGATACTGGTCCTGAAAAGTTTATTCCAGCCAAGATTAAAAACTAAATAACAAGTGAAATTGGACTTCGTAGATATTAAAAATTGAATTTCAAAAGCAGTCCAGATTTTTTATTTTAAAATAACACATTAAGGAAGATGGCGGAAGAGTAAGATGCAGAGATCACCTTCCTCCCCACAGATACACCAGAAATACATCTACACGTGGAACAACTCCTACAGAGCATGTACTTAACGCTGGCAGAAGACCTCAGACCTCCCAAAAGGCAAGAAACTCCCCACGTACCTGGTTAGGGCAAAAGAAAAAAAATAAACAGAGACAAAAGGATAGGGACGGGACCTGCACCAGCGGGAGGGAGCTGTTAAGGAGGAAAAGTATCCACACACTAGGAAGCCCCTTTGCGGGCGGAGACTGCGGGTGGCGGAGTAGGGGAGCTTCGGTGCCGCGGTGGAGTGCGCAGCAACAGGGGTGTGGAGGGCAAAGCGGAGAGATTCCCGCACAGAGGATCAGGGCCGACCGGCACTCACCAGCCGAGAGGCTTGTCTGCTCACCCGCCAGGGCGGGCGGGGCTGCGACCTGAGGCTCCGGCTTCAGTCGGAGCGCCGGGAGACCGGGAGGGAGTCCGGGGAAACGTCTGGACGTGCCGAAGAGGCAAGAGACTTTTTCTTCCCTCTTTATACCCTGGTGCGCAAGGAGAGGGGATTAAGAGCGCTGCTTAAAGGAGCTCCAGAGACGGGCGCGAGCCGCGGCTAAAAGTGCGGACCCCAGAGACAGACATGAGACGCTAAGGCCGCTGCTGCCGCCACCAAGAAGCCTGTGTGCAAGCACAGGTCACTATCCACACCCCCCTTCCGGGGAGACTGTGCAGCCCACCACTGCCAGGGTCCTGGGATCCAGGGACAACTCCCCCGGGAGAACGCACAGCACGCCTCAGGCTGCTGCAACGTCACGTTGGCCTCTGCCGCCGCAGGCCCTCCCCGCACTCCGTGACCCTCCCTACCCCCCCCCCCCCCCCCCCCCGGCCTGAGTGAGCCAGAGCCTCCGAATCAGCGGCTCCTTTAACCCCGTCCTGTCTGAGCAAAGAACAGACGCCCTCCGGCTACCTACACGCACAGGCAGGGCCAAATCCAAAGCTGATCCCTGGGAGCTGTGAGAACAAAGAAGAGAAAGGAAATCTCTCCCAGCAGCCTCAGAAGCAGCAGATTAAAGCTCCACATTCAACTTAATGTACCCTGCATCTGTGGAATACCTGAACAGACAACGAATCATCCCAAATTAAGGAGCCCTGTGGATGAAAGGCTCTTGGTGCTGCAGCCAGGAGTTAGTGCTGTGCCTCTGAGGTGGGAGAGCCAACTTCAGGACACTGGTCCACAAGAGACCTCCCAGCTGCACATAATATCAAACAGCGAAAATCTCCCAGAGATCTCCATCTCAACGCCAGCAACCAGCTTCACTCAACGACCAGCAAGCTACAGTGCTGGACATCCTATGCCAAACAACTAGCAAGACAGGAACACAACCCCACCCATTAGCAGAGACGCTGCCCAAAATCATAATAAGTCTACAGACACCCCAAAACACACCACCAGACGTGGACCTGCCCACCAGAAAGACAAGATCCAGCCTCATCCACCAGAACACAGGCACTAGTACCCTCCACCAGGAAGCCTACACAACCCACTGAACCAACTTTAGCCACTGGGGACAGACACTAAAAACAACAGGAACTACGAACCTTCAGCCTGCAAAAAGGAGACCCCAAACACAGTAAGATAAGCAAAATGAAAAGACAGAAAAACACACAGCAGATGAAGGAGCAAGATAAAAACCCACCAGACCTAACAAATGAAGAGGAAATAGGCAGTCTACCTGAAAAAGAATTCAGAATAATGATAGTAAAGATGATCCAAAATCTTGGAAATAGAATAGACAAAATGCAAGAAACAGTTAACAAGGACCTAGAAGAACTAAAGATGAAACAAACAATGATGAACAACACAATAAATGAAATGAAAAATACTCTAGATGGGATCAATAGCAGAATAACTGAGGGAGAAGAACGGATAAGTGACCTGGAAGATAAAATAGTGGAAATAACTACTGCAGAGCAGAATAAAGAAAAAAGAATGAAAATAACTGAGGACAGTCTCAGAGACCTCTGGGACAACATTAAACGCACCAACATTCGAATTTTAGGGGTTCCAGAAGAAGAAGAGAAAAAGAAAGGCACTGAGAAAATATTTGAAGAGATTATAGTTGAAAACTTCCCTAATATGGGAAAGGAAATAGTTAATCAAGTCCAGGAAGCACAGAGAGCCCCATACAGGATAAATCCAAGGAGAAATACGCCAAGACACATATTAATCAAACTGTCAAAAATTAAATACAAAGAAAGCATATTAAAATCAGCAAGGGAAAAACAACAAATAACACACAAGGGAATCCCCATAAGGTTAACAGCTTATCTTTCAGCAGAAACTCTGCAAGCCAGAAGGGAGTGGCAGGACATATTGAAAGTGTTGAAGGAGAAGAACCTACAACCAAGATTACTCTACCCAGCAAGGATCTCATTCAGATTTGATGGAGAAATTAAAACCTTTACAGTCAAGCAAAACCTGAGAGAGTTCAGCACCACCAAACCAGCTCTACAACAACTGCTAAAGGAACTTCTCTAGGTAAGAAACACAAGAGAAGGAAAAGACCTACAATAACGAACCCAAAACAATTAAGAAAATGGGAATGGGAACATACATATCGATAATTACCTTAAATGTAAATGGATTAAATGCTCCCACCAAAAGACACAGATTGGCTGAATGGATACAAAAACAAGACCCATATATTTGCTGTCTACAAGAGACCCACTTCAGACCTAGAGACACATACAGACTGAAAGTAAGGGGATGGAAAAAGGTATTTCATGCAAATGGAAACCAAAAGAAAGCTAGAGTAGCAATTCTCATATCAGACAAAATAGACTTTAAAATAAAGACTATTACAAGAGACAAAGAAGGACACTACATAATGATCAAGGGATCAATCCAAGAAGAAGATATAACAATTGTAAATATTTATGCACCCAACATAGGAGCACCTCAATACATAAGGCAAATACTAACAGCCATAAAACGGGAAATCGACAGTAACACAGTCATAGTAGGGGACTTTAACACCCCACTTTCACCAATGGACAGGTCATCCAAAATGAAAATAAATAAGGAAACACAAGCTTTAAATGATACATTAAACAAGATGGACTTAATTGATATTTATAGGACATTCCATCCAAAAACAACAGAATACACATTTTTCTCAAGTGCTCATGGAACATTCTCCAGGATAGATCATATCTTGGGTCACAAATCAAGCCTCGGTAAATTTAAGAAAATTGTATCAAGTATCTTTTCTGACCACAACACTATGAGACTAGATATCAATTACAGGAAAAGATCTGTAAAAAATACAAACACATGGAGGCTAAACAATACACTACTTAATAACGCAGTGATCACTGAAGAAATCAAAGACGAAATCAAAAAATACCTAGAAACAAATGACAATGGAGACACGACTCAAAATCTATGGGATGCAGCAAAAGCAGTTCTAAGAGGGAAGTTTATAGCAATACAATCCTACCTTAAGAAACAGGAAACATCTCGAATAAACAACCTAACCTTGCACCTAAAGCATTAGAGAAAGAAGAACAAAAAAACCCCAAAGTTAGCAGAAGGAAAGAAATCATAAAAATCAGATAAGAAATAAATGAAAAAGAATGAAGGAAACGATAGCAAAGATCAATAAAACTAAAAGCTGGTTCTTTGAAAGGATAAACAAAATTGATAAACCACTAGCCAGACTCATAAAGAAAAAAAGGGAGAAGACTGAAATCAATAGAATTAGAAATGAAAAAGGAGAAGTAACAACTGACACTGCAGAAATACAAAAGATCATGAGAGATTACTACAAGCAACTCTATGCCAATAAAATGGACAACTGGAAGAAATGGACACATTCTTAGAAAGGCCCAACCTGCCAAGACTGAATCAGGAAGAAATAGAAAATATGAACAGACCATCACAAGCACTGAAATTGAAAGTGTGATTAAAAATCTTCCAACAAGGAAAAGCCCAGGACCAGATGGCTTCACAGGCGAATTCTATCAAACATTTAGAGAAGAGCTATCACCTATCCTTCTCAAACTCTTCCAAAATATAGGAGAGGGAGGAACACTCCCCAACTCATTCTATGAGGCCACCATCACCCTGATACCAAAACCAGACAAGGATGTCACAAAGAAAGAAAACTACAGGCCCATATCACTGATGAACATAGATGCAAAAATCCTCAACCAAATACTAGCAAACAGAATCCAACAGCACATTAAACGGATCACACACCATGATCAAGTGGGGTTTATTCCAGGAATGCAAGGATTCTTCAATATACGCAAATCAATCAACGTGATACAGCATATTAACAAACTGAAGGAGAAAAATCATATGATCATCTCAATAGATTCAGAGAAAGCTTTTGACAAAATTCAACACCCATTTATGATAAAAACCCTGCAGAAAGTAGGCATAGAGGGAACTTTTCTCAACATAATAAAGGCCATATATGACAAACCCACAGCCAACATCGTCCTCAATGGTGAAAAACTGAAAGCATTTCCACTAAGATCAGGAACAAGACAAAGTTGCCCACTCTCACCACTCTTATTCAACATAGTTTTGGAAGTTTTAGCCACAGCAATCAGAGAAGAAAAGGAAATAAAAGGAATCCAAATCGGAAAAGAAGAAGTAAAGCTGTCACTCTTTGCAGATGACATGATACTATACATAGAGAATCCTAAAGATGCTACCAGAAAACTACTAGAGCTAATCAATGAATTTGGTAAAGTAGCAGGATACAAAATTAATGCACAGAAATCTCTGGCATTCCTATACACTAAGGATGAAAAATCTGAAAGTGAAATCAAGAAAACTCTCCCATTTACCACTGCAACAAAAAGAATAAAATATCTAGGAATAAACCTACCTAAGGAGACAAAAGACCTGTATGCAGAAAATTATAAGACACTGATGAAAGAAATTAAAGATGATACAAATAGATGGAGAGAGATACCATGTTCTTGGATTGGAAGAATCAACATTGTGAAAATGACTCTACTACCCAAAGCAATCTACAGATTCAATGCAATCCCTATCAAACTACCACTGGCATTTTTCACAGAACTAGAACAAAAAATTTCACAATTTGTATGGAAACACAAAAGACCCCGAATAGCCAAAGCAATCTTGAGAACGATAAAAGGATCTGCAGGAATCAGGCTTCCTGACTTCAGACTATATTACAAAGCTACAGTAATCAAGACGGTATGGTACTGGCACAAAAACAGAAATATAGATCAATGGAACAGGATAGAAAGCCCAGAGATAAACCCATGCACATATGGTCAACTCATCTTTGATAAAGGAGGCAGGAATGTACAGTGGAGAAAGGACAGCCTCTTCAATAAGTGATGCTGGGAAAACTGGACAGCTACATATAAAAGTATGAGATTAGATCACTCCCTAACACCATACACAAAAATAAGCTCAAAATGGATTAAATACCTAAATGTAAGGCCAGAAACTATCAAACTCTTAGAGGAAAACATAGGCAGCACACTCTATGACATAAATCACAGCAAGGTCCTTTTTGACCCACCTCCTAGAGAAATGGAAATAAAAACAAAAATAAACAAATGGGACCTAATGAAACTTAAAAGCTTTTGCACAGCAAAGGAAACCATAAACAAGACCAAAAGACAACCCTCAGAATGGGAGAAAATATTTGCAAATGAAGCAACTGACAAAGGATTAATCTCCAAAATTTATAAGCAGCTCATGCAGCTTAATAACAAAAAAACAAACAACCCAATCCAAAAATGGGCAGAAGACCTAAATAGACATTTCTCCAAAGAAGATATATAGACTGCCAACAAACACATGAAAGAATGCTCAACATCACTAATCATTAGAGAAATGCAAATCAAAACTACAATGAGATATCATCTCACACCAGTCAGAATGGCCATCATCAAAAAATCTAGAAACAATAAATGCTGGAGAGGGTGTGGAGAAAAGGAACCCTCTTACACTGTTGGTGGGAATGTAAATTGATACAGCCACTGTGGAGAACAGTATGGAGGTTCCTTAAAAAACTACAAATAGAACTACTATATGACCCAGCAATCCCACTACTGGGCATATACCCTGAGAAAACCATAATTCAAAAAGAGTCATGTACCAAAATGTTCATTGCAGCTCTATTTACAATAGCCCAGAGATGAAAACAACCTAAATGTCCATCATCGGATGAATGGATAAAGAAGATGTGGCACATATATACAATGGAATATTACTCAGCCATAAAAAGAAACGAAATTGAGCTATTTGTAATGAGGTGGATAGACCTAGAGTCTGTCATACAGAGTGAAGTAAGTCAGAAAGAGAGAGACAAATACCGTATGCTAACACATATATATGGAATTTAAGGAAAAAAATGTCATGAGAAACCTAGGGGTGAAACAGGAATAAAGACACAGACTTACTAGAAAATGGACTTGAGGCTATGGGGAGGGGGAAGGGTAAATTGTGACAAAGCGAGAGAGAGGCATGGACATATATACACTACCAAACGTAAGGTAGGTAGCTAGTGGGAAGCAGCTGCATAGCACAGGGAGATCAGCTCGGTGCTTTGTGACTGCCTGGAGGGGTGGGATAGGGAGGGTGGGAGGGAGGGAGACGCCAAGTGGGAAGAGATATGGGAACATATGTATATGTATAACTGATTCATTTTGTTGTGAAGCTGAAACTAACATACCATTGTAAAGCAATTATACTCCAAAAAAATAAAATAACACATTAAAAAGATAATTTCTTCCTTCCAAAATAATAAGAAAAAGAAACAGGAATGCAAATTCCATCTGCAATGAAACTAGAAGATTTCTACAAACCAGAACTACACAATTTGATGAAGTGCTATTAAATGCAGTGAAGGTCAACTGGAGTACAGGGTGATTCAAGAGAGAATGTCTTAGAGTAGTCTCTAAGTAAGAGGATCACTTGATGTGCAAGATCAACAATGTCTTGCTTGGAACAAGAACAGAGACACAGGGAGGTGAGAGAGCCTTCCTAGATCCAGTTTGTCATAGAATTTTGAGAAGCAGAGAAGGTGGCACTGAAGAAGGATCCACATAGCCAACCAGATCTGCAGAAAGGTGTCAGTCGGTTGGACACTGGAGGAGAAAGACTTGCATTACAAGGAGCCTAAAGCGTCAATATCAGTGAGTTGGGGAGAAATAAAAGTGAAAAAAAACTCACTTATAAACATAACTACATATCATGGGAGAATTTCTACTAGAGGGAATACAGTCCTGGCCTCATCTCCACACAGACATTTTGCAAATAGTATACATAAAGAATTTATCTTATTCAAAAGAGAGTATTAGTTAAAAAGAAACCAGAGTAGATCTAATATGAAAGATTAGAGAAGAAAAGAAACAGGGAGAAAATTTAAACAAAATACATTACCCCCAAAATGTTACCACATTATCAATGAAAATTATTGCCCAAGGTAGAATTATAAATTTAAATAAATTTATGACATAATGGCCTCACGAAGATAAGGGTATGTATCTCAGAGAAGATACAGGACAATAACAGATACTGGAATTGTGACATGTCAGAACTCAGAGAAGAATGAGAAGAAAACAAATAGTAATATTATAGAAATGAACGCAAAATTAGAAATATCATGAAGAAAACAGACACTTCAGAAAAAGATTAAAAAATCATAATGGCTCTGAACTGTCCATTAAATTTTTCTGTAAACCTAAAACTTCTCTAAAAAATAAAATCTATTCAATTTTTTTAAATTTCTGAAGTATTCACCAAAAAGGTATAATGGAAGATTTGAAGGGAAAAAGCAAAATGAACTCTCGTTAATGCAAAAAAAATTAAAAGTTTAAAAATAAATGAATATCCTTTTTCATTTCTATTTTTAAATTTTATTCCTAAAGTACCAGCCAACAAATTTAAACAAGCACATGAGACACAAAACTGGACGGAGGAAATAAAAGTATCATTATTTGTTGATAATACAATTATTTGCTTGAAAGCCCAATAAAATCAACTGAAAAACATTTATAAATTTTAAGAGGAATTATTAAGTACAAGTATGAAATTAATATCCAGAAATCAATAGTCTTCAGAGGCAAATAACTAATTAAGAAGCTAATGGAAGAAAATGTCATTCATAATACTACCAAAATGATAAAATACCTAAAGTGAACTGAAGAAATATATGAGATCTGAATAAAATAATAACTTTACAATATTACTGAGGGATACAGAAGATGGAAAATCATACCATGTTCTTGGATTGCAACCCTTTATAACATAAAGATACCAATTTTCTGAATTAATCAATAATCTTAATATGACCTTTCAAAAATACCATTTTTAAAAACTCAAACCAGGCAGTTCTAAAATACATAAGCAAAATTAATATACAAGAATAAACAGGATATGAGGAAAAAGAAGAAAGCTGGAGGCATAATCCTCCCAGACTTCAAATTATACTATAAAACTACAGTAATCAAAACAGTTTAAAAAAAAAAAGTGTGGTATTGGCACAGAAACAGACACATAGATCAATGGAACAGAATAGCAAGCACAGAAATAAACCCACACACCTATGGTCAATTAATCTATGACAAAGGAAGCAGGAATACAGAATGAAGAAAGCACAGGCTTTTCAACAAGTGATGTTGAGAAAACTGGACAGCTATCTTTAAATCAATGAAATCAGAACACTGTCTCACACTATATGCAAAAATAAACTCAAAATTGTTTAAAGACCTAAATATAAGACATGACACCATAAAACTCCTAGAAGAGAACATAGGCAAAGCATTCTCTGACATAAATCATAGCAATGTTTTCCTAGATCAGTCTCCCAAGGCAAAAGAAATAAAAGCAAAAATAAACAAATAGGACCTAATCAAACTTAAAATCTTTTGCGCAGCAAAGGAAACCATTAACAAAACTAAAGGACAACCTATGGAATGGGAGAAAACATTTGCCAATGATGCGACCGACAAAGGGTTAATACCCAAACTATACAAACAGCTCATACAACTCAGTATCAAAAATGCAAACAACCCAATCAAAAATGGGCAGAAGGTCTGAATAGACATTTCTCCAAAGAAGGCATACAGATGGCCAAACAGATGCATGAAAAGATGCTCAACATCACTAGTTATTGGAGAAATGCAAATCAAAACAACAATGACATATCACCTCACAACAGTCAGAATGGCCATAATTAAAAAGTCTACAAATAATAAATGCTGGAGAGGATATGGAGAAGAGGGAGCCCTCCTACGCTGTTGGTGGGAATGTAAATTGGTGCAGCCATCATGGAAAACAGTATGGAGGTTCCTCAGAAAACTAAAAATAGAGTTGTCATATCATCCTGTAATCTCACTCCTGGACCTATATCCGGAGAAAACTATAATTCGAAAAGATACATGCACCCCAACGTTCACTGCAGCACTATTTACAATAGCCAAGACATGGAAACAGCCTAAATGTCCACCGACAGATGATTAGATAAAGAAGATGTGAGATATATATATAGATATAGATATAGATAGATAGATAGATATAGATATATATATACACACACACACACACAACGGAATACTACTCAACCATAAAAAAGAATGAAATAATGCCATATGCAGCAACATGGATGGATCTAGAGATTATCAAACTAAGTGAAGTAAGTCAGAAAGAGAAAGACAAATATTATATGATATCACTTATATGAGGAATCTAAAAAATAATGCAAATGAATCTATATACAAAACAAACAGATCACAGACATAGCAAACAAACTATGGTTGGCAAAGGGGAAAGGAAGTGGGGAGGGATAAATTAGGAGTATGGGATTAACAGATACAAACTACTAAACATAAAGTAGATAAGCAACAAGAATTTATTGTGTAGCACAAGGAATTATATTCAATATCTTTTAATAACCTATAATGGAAAATAATCTGAAAAATATATATATATAACCGAATCACTTTGCTGCATACCTGAAACTAACACAACATTGTAAATCAACTATACTTCAATTAAAAAAAATAAATAAATACGATAATGCTAATAATAAGGGTGGAAGGGAAACTAGCTGTCCAGATATTAAAATATTTTATAAAACCACGGTAATTAAGAACGTGTGATATTTATGCATGACTGGAAAAATAGGTCAATAGAACAGAGATGACAAAATACAGAATTAGATCTCATACATACATGAATGTAGTATGATAAAAATAGCATTTCAAATGGGAAATGGATTATTTAACAAAGGGTTTTCAGACAACTTGGCAGATACATAGAAAAAAGTCAAGATTTATTTCTAACTGATGCCTTACACAAAGTAAATTCCAAATAGATCAAAGGTTTAAATATAAAGATACCTTAAAAAGTACTAAAAGAAAACATAAAGTAATTAATAATCTCAGAAAAAGGAAGCCTTTCTGAGTGTGTTGCAAAACTCAGAAACTATTTTTAAAAAGGTACCTTTAACTGTACAAAAATTTAAATTTCCTGCATACAAAAATTACTATAAAAATCAAGACAAATGAAACGCAGGAAAAAAATTACAACTTATATCATTCACAAAAGACTAATTTCCTTGTATATAAGAATTTTACAAATCAATAAAATAATAGTCTAATAGAAAAAATAGGCAAGGTAAATAAAAAGGCTGTTTACAGGAGAGGAAACACAAATGGCTCTCAACATACAAAAGGGCACTCAACTTATTTAATAATAAGAGAAACCGAAGTAAACCATTGATCCAATAAACCACATTTTTTATCTAATACCTATAGCTTCATCTAATTATATTTTTTATCTAGTAGTAATTTCACAATCTTTAGCAAAAGTATAAATTCTCAGACTCTTTATTTCAGCAATTTTACTAGGAATTTATCCTACTGACTTCATGACACATGAGAACAACAGGACACATGGAAGGATATTTATTGCAATATTGTTTTTATCAGCTAAGATTGAAAAAAAATGCCAAGATCTCTACCAAACCTCTATCCTGAAGGCTGGTTAAATAACTGATGGCATATTCCTAAAATGTATACTATGCAAACATTTAAAATATTGATTCTATGAAATATTTCTAGTTTGGAAAAATCTCTAAGATGCTCTAAGTGGAAAAGCAAGGTATAAACAGGCAGAACAGTATGCACATTGTTATTATTATAACAACAGTACTATGATTACTATAATATGATTATATTATATATAACATATATAATCTATTATAGGTAAATTATGAGATATAGTTATATATTTGATATATGTATCATGATATATATATATATATACACATATATGTATATATACATTAATATGCACATACAATATCATTAGTATACACAAAACAACTGGTTGCCCTTGAAAGAAGTACTTTGTACTGTTTGCTATTACCTATACCACAAATACTTAGAAGAATTTTTAATTACAAATTTGAAGTTCTAATTAAACAAATATCATTGACAAAAGGTCTCTTCCCTTTAACCTCCCTATCTTGGGTTCCTGTACTCTTTTCTCTGTGCATGAAGTGAGTGGAGAAGCTGGTTGGGATGATAAATAGTCTCTCCTAGGCAGGAAAGATCAGATTCAGAAAAAACAGAGCCATAAAATTTGAAATATTTCCTGGTTAGTGGTCTGCCAATCTGTACATCAAAGAAAAAAATGACAGGTGTTCCAGACTTCAAGGTCGGGATAAGACACAGAAAAGAAAAAAATGCTGGGAAATTTATGTTTGGGGCAGATCCTTTTTTAATCCCTCTGGTTCTTTAGGCTGACACTCTGCACACATCAGCAATACTTCCCAAGCCAAACTGCCTTCATTTCTAAAGAAAGAGAAGGTGAGCCCTTCATTCCAGAACCTGCTGGTCCTGCAGGCATCACAGGCATCTCTATGGGGGTGGCTGTATCTCTAATATTCTCCTTTACTACTGTAGGCCCAAATTACAGTTTATTTTAATAACGGCATTTAAATTAATATGAAGTGCTAGCTACTGAAATTCTTGTTTTACTATGAATCAATAGTCAAAAATAAGAAAAGGTTTATCTTTCATAAATGCTAATAATCATGTCATTCATACCAGTGGTAAGGCAGGCAAGTCAAAGGAAAATCTAAACACATATATTTGCAAAATTCTAAGCACTTCGTTTCTCTCTCTTTCACCGGGAGTGGAAGAAGGGTGACAGATAGGGTCTTCATGTGGTCAGGTAAATATTTACATGGAAGTCGTCTAAGTTTGGTTTTCTTCCAAAGCAAAGCCTGAGACAAGGACCTCAGTGCCACTGGCTGACATGGGAGGGGCTCTCAGGAAGCAGAAGTGAGGGACCATGAAGAGTGACACAGGGAAGGGAGAGCATTACTGACCTGGTTGTCACTCCGGCAGCTGAGATTCAATCCCAACTGAGATCCTCTGAGGACATGTGTAGATGACACCTCTGCATTGCTCCTCTGGTGTTTGGGAGGTTGAGATGCTTATCAATGTTAACCCTCACTGGTTACGATTTGCCCAAGGGGCATTAAACCCCTGCACTTCCAGGCTGCTCTGTTTGGGGGCTGAGTTGCCCAAACCTTCAGAAAATGCCAAGAGACGCAATAAGTGCTCGAGCTGGAAAGTTGTCAATGTGATAGGAACATCCCACCATAGCTGCTACCAAAGTCACAGTGAGCCAAGGGGATGAGATGCAGGCAAAAAGTGTCTGCTTCAAGCATAAAGAAATGGAGTTGAAGATGGAGCTAAAAGGAGTACTAACTGTATAAACACATTTACATCACGCCAAAGTCTTAAGGGGTTTCTAAAGTTTCTCATAGGAAGATGGTCATAGAGTTATCAGGTAGGATTTCAGCGGCCAGGGTCTAGTGATTTTATAGAACTAAGATAATAACCCCTTGTATTTCGGGATACGCTTGAAAATTCAGACATTTAGTGAGGTTTCTGAGGGTCACCAGATAAAATGCCCAAAGTAAAATAATTTGATTCGGGAGTTTCCACTGAAAGGAATTAAACCAAAACTTAAGATTATTCCCACACAAAATAGGTAGTCTTATCCATGGAGTTCCTTTACGTTAGTGTTCATCTTAATGAGGCAGAGATGGTGCCTAACCCGCAATTCCTACCACTTTCCACAATGGAGCTATCACCCCCAGCCAGTGAGGGACTACATTCCCCACTCCTCTTGTATCTACTTAGGAACACGTGACTTGTGTCTCTGAATTCGTTGTCCCACAGGTTATTTCTCTCCAGAGTCTCCTGCAGGCATGGGGTATGTGCATTCACCCAGTTTTTCAGGGTGACAACTGTGATAGGCAAGGTCAAACTCCTTTTTATACGGATTTTCAAACAGACTTGTTTTCAGCTCCCCTGACATCTCCTTTTTCAGAGAGTCTTGCTGTTTCCAGTTCTAGAAACTTCCTGGCACTGCTTAGTGGGAAACAGTGCCACTGTTACTCCTAAGCTTTTTCCACAGCCAACTTCAGTTTCAACTTTTTCCTTTTTGGTCAGTTAATTACCACTTGTCCACCTACTTTTCATGTTCAAAACTTTGATTGCTGTTTCTCCTCTTCTGTTCTACTTTTTTTCTTGTAGCTTTAAGTCTAGAATTCCTTTAGTGTCATTTTAGTATGGTTTCATTTCAAGAAGGAGTGGATGCAAAAGCAGGCATTCTGTCATGTTTAACCCATATTGTCCGAACATAATTATATATCAACTATGTGCTGGGGATTTTAAAAAATGAATATAGCCTGGCCTGCTTCTTCTAGGTCTTCCTAATTAAAACAATAAATCTAAAGTAACTACATCCCAGATAAGACAGTCTTCCAAAAACTCCCTTACCCTCCCAATCAAGAAAGTAACAATATTTGATAAATATCAGAAAATCTCTTGCTGTTTTATACTATTCCTGAATACCTTCATGAATAGAAATTTGAAAATGTGTGATGCCTGCCAATTGTTTATTTTGTTTGTTTGCTTTCTTTTTGTGTTTATTTTTTATATCTGTAAAGTTACTCAAGGTAGACTATCCAACCTTAAATGATTCACTGAGATGTGTTTCCTGAAACTAGTCACCTTCCAAAGCTATATTTCAACAAATTGAAACAAAAATCATTAATCACCAAGACAGGAAGCCTTGGATGGAATTCTGGACGTCTGCGAGGAACCAAGTATCCAGAACAATCTAGTCTTCTCACAGAAAGAAAAGGCTGTTAGAGAGAACTGACAAACAGCTGTGGCAGCTTATATAGGGTATAATATACAGACACAAGCCAAAAGAATGAGGGCACGGGAAGGAAACCAACACAAGAAAATAGAGCAAGGAATTTGTCAGTGTCATTCATTTACCTGATTGTTATTCACATATAAATACAGAAATATACATAACGATGCTAGAAACCAGCATGAATCAATTATATCACATTTACTGCCTGAAGACTATATACTGGTAGCACATCCGAACAATCCCTCTTCTATCAATGCACTAGCATTGATTTGTGTAGCTTCACCCTTATTTCCTGAAGAAAAAAACAATGCCTAGGAAAAGGATTGCATACAGACCAGATTCCTGTTCTTTGGGCTTTAGATTCTTCCACCAGTCAGCCTTCTCTAAAGCAGCACTAAACCCATAAACAAGGCTCAGTATGTATCTAACGACACTGTTTAAATAAATATTCTACTTTGACAAAGAAAACTATATCCACTTTATAGGAAAACAATGGGGAAAATAATAATTTTTAAAGTATTTTTTATAATAATGCACTACTTTGGTCAGGTGGAAACAAAAAATATAAAATATGGTGATCTGTCATTTCACTGGAAAAATACACTCTCAGCCCTTAGCATTAACTATCTAAACATTTTCAGTTAGTGAGAGGGAGAGGAGGAAAGAGAAAAAGAAGGGATTCTGACAATGAAAATGCTATTTTATCTCAGTCAAAAGGATGCTGCCTCTGTCCAGCCCACAGGGATAGTCTCTTTTTCTTTCATTTGAAGATGTCTTTGAAGTGATTGAACTCAATGCATGGGAGACCACGGCCCAAAACAGGTTCTGAAAGTGACAATTACTTGATCTTTTTTTCCTTGAAACACTGTTTTTTTTGCCAGGTAACCAAACCAGTAAGAAACAGAACTAAGGAATTAGCCATGACATTTGGGCCACGAAGAGAGTCAGTTTTGAAACTTCCAATACCAATTCGGTTTTTTAACAGTTAAATTATTTGGCCATCTATACTTGCATATCACTGAAAGTCACCCCTTACCCTTAGATTATTATACTAGAAATTACTTTTTCAACAATTTAACTTTGTGAAATATAGATGAAATGTTTCACTAATGTTCATTTCATTTTCAACTTTGCAATAGGAAAAAAAAATCTAGTTCAGTCACAAGATAAACTAAATGGGTCAGAGAGGGAAACCTGGAATGTCAAGAATATGTAACGTCATCTCTATGTGGCTGCCATCATCAAGTCTCTGAGCCAAGTTGTGAAATACATTGTAAAATGTGTCTTCTGTAGCTTTCACAATATCTAGTACATAAAAGTGTACCATCAATGTTAGAGGAAAAAAAAAAGAACAGAAGAGGGAAGAAAGAAAAGAAAAGGGTAGAAAGAAATGAAAAAGGGAAGGAGGGTATAAAAGTGACAAGAAAAGATGGAAACAGGGAATGAAGAAAAGAGATAAGGAGGGAAAGGAAGGAGAAAGGGAGGAAGAGAGGAAGGAAGAAACAAATATTTCTATTTCTTGACACTTAGTAGCTGGATCAGTGATACCTACTGCTTTTCACTCCTATAATGAGGACATCTGAGGCCTGCTAGAGAAAACACAAATATATAGATAATTTCCTCTATAAATTCATGTCTTCTAACACCACCTGAGCCCTCAGTACTACCATCCTTTTATTTGTCTGTGGTCAATGTCACCTCTCATTTCCTCCAACATCTGTTTCGTACTTTGTCTTCTTTCCAGCGCACTTTTTACTCACAACAGAAACTTAAAATTGTAAATTGAAACCATAAAGTGAACTTCTAATATTCTGCCCTTCTACCTGTAAGTTAATCTATATCCACATCTGTGCTTAACTGAAGGTCCAGAAGTTTAGGAGTTCCTCCTTCTAATCAAATTCAACTTTTCTCCGTATTCTCTTGGCCTTACCTTGCCATATTCTGGCACTTTCCTTATTTTGTCCTCCACCTCCTTCATGTGTCTTTATTCACTTCCTTTCTATTGAATTCTCAAGTCTAAAAAACCTAATGAAGTGCTCATCCCGCAAAGCATAATCTCTTCCAAGATTTCATGCCATCTTACTGTGTCCAGTCACTTTTCTTCCTTCCTTTACAAATATCTTTTTTGAAGATGGCTCTGCTTCTTCTTTCCCAACCTATTTCTCAATTAACTTCAATCTCTCTTCTCCCTTAAAATACTACTGGGTCTTTTAATGACTTTTCAATTTCCTCCATAACTGTGACTTTGCAGTTGCACTTTCAATTGCACTTACAATTGTACTTTATTTTTTTTAAATTATCATCTTAGGAGTGCTCTCTGCTATCTTGTCAGTGATAATGACATTCTCCTTTTTAAAAACCTCCACCCCATTTATTCCCATTACACTCCATATTCCTGCTTCTATTAATAATTTGGTGTCTGCAACATCTCTCCCTCCTTTGTGAGATCCACATCCTGTGTCTGCCACCCCAATGTCTGTGTCCCTACTAGGATTCCATCATTAGCCTGATGCTCCACATGGGTGATCTCATCTTCTACTTATCTGCTAATAATTTTCCAAATGTATGTCACCAGTCTAGACCTTTCTCTCTCTATTCTCTTTGGAAATTCCATCAATATAAATCTCCAGAATCCTCAGATTCAACATATCTGAAACCATTCACCATCTTTATTGAGTCAGGGTCCCCACAGGAAATTGCTGATACACTTGAAATATTAGAATTTAAGGAGAGTAATTATAAAGACATTGTTTACAAATATGTTTACATAGGAAGACCAAAAAAAAGATAGTCTAGTAACACAAAGCTCACTATCCCAGGTCAAAAGAACTGAGAAGAGGAAAGGTTAATGGAATCATGAAATCTGAAAGGAGAAAACCTGTACAATGATGAGAACACTGATGTATATTCACGTCCACACAGGTCAGCTGTGTGGGAGAGAAAGAAGGATAGGGAGTAGATTTGGAGGAACAAACAGAAAATATGCAGCACAATACCTCCCTTTTTTCCTTAACATCCACTCTTATCCTTTGTTGGGTGAAAAACACTAACACAAAAAATTCAAGTAGCCACTAGTTAATGTATTACTGCAGATAACACTGCAGAGTGTTATCAATTTGGTCATAAGTCTATGTGACATTAGATACAACTTATATTCTTCCTATAAGGTAATGAGGAAAGAAAGGATAAAATAAAGAATTAAATAATCAAACACAGAGTTGTTATGGCCCACAATCCTATCATTTTCATGACAACGAACTTTGTAATATGAACGCTTCTTTTAACACTTAGCTGCGATTCTGCTTACCTTTTGCCAGCACTTTGGCTGCACAAGATTCTTTACTTAGTAGGGTGACCCAAATCTTTATCTGTGCAGGATCTGTCTTTGGAGATGTTATTTTTGTTGTTATTCTTACCACTATTTTACGGCAGCTACAACTTTGGGGCAAGAGAGTACTGAGAGACCCTCCAGTGAATCCCCTGGATTCTAAAAATAGTCTTCTTTCAACCATTCTTTAGCAATAAACCAGCTGCCTCTAGTTGTTAGGATTAATCACCCTGCAAGTTGGATTATTGCCATAAAGAGCCCCAAATGTCCAGGGGGAAGCTCATCCTCTAATGTGTTGGAACCATGACTATTTTTGCTAGTGGAAGAAGTCCTACCTTGAAGACTAGGATGACCAAATCCACAAATCAAGGTCATGGAAAAGAAGCAAAAACTCTAGAAAATTACAAGGTATAAGGGTGAGATATGGCTACTTCCATCTCTTTACCTTGTTTGACATACCTGTATGTACTCTCTGAGGGTGAGACAGCACCATGTATTAGTTACTTGTTTAAGACGTACACCACATGCTACACAACAGTTCCCAACCTCTCAGAATGCCTGCATCTCAGCTTTCTCCAGAACTGAATCTTAGCAGTTTATTCTATTATCCTACCATGCCAACTGTTTCCTATGTGACAGGGAATGTGGCACAACAAATGAAATCTTTGGTAATGAGCGCATTGCCACATTTCCTCTGCAATTATATATGACCTCTACTTAGAGACAGTGTCGTATGAGCTACTGTGGCATGGATAAGGCATTCTGAAAGTGTAGGAATGGTGATGCTGACAGAAGCATGCATGTTAAGAAAATGTGTTTATTCCTGGGAAGACAAAACCCCATACCCTACGTGGTGGGACGTATTCAGTATGATCAACCTTCTGAAAGGTAGCTGACTGGTTCTGCCAGAAGATATTGGCCTCTACTTTTGGCAGTTTGGCCACTCAACGGTGGTAGTTTTGATCAGATGATATTGCTGAACCACATGTAGCCTCCATTTCTGATCAATCCACCCCTATGATCATTGAGTAAAGACAAAGAGCAGCTAAGGCATGTTCTCCTGGAGGCCACCAGGAGGAATGAGCCCCATTACTGACAGCGATAACCTGCTCATTAACACAACCTGTACTGAGTTTCTTCCCTTATTTGTTTTACTTACTCCTTCCCTTATCAGTGTTTCCTAGAATGACATCTCAAGTACTACTTTTACTCACACCAGTTTAGTCTCAGAGTCAGTTTCTAGAGCTATAAGTGATGTTAAGCCACAGTGTCTTAAAATGGAATTGGATTTCTTACAGCCAGTTGGCAACACGGATCCCACTGCTGCGCTCTATGCCTTGTAGCTTACGATGTGGTAGATCCACTGGTGCTGGACGTATCCATGTTAAGAGGCTTGGTGGAGTCCCGGTAAGATCCTCATAGCTCAGCATTCTAGACCATGCCTTTTGCAGCAGAGAACTACTAACTGTTTGAAAAGCAGTTTCTGACATGTTACTGGGTCCTAGGGAAAATGAGGGTCTGACTACAGGACATTAAATGTAACAAGAGCTTCCTCTTATGAGCTGAGTATTGTCAGACCCATAAAGTCATAAGACTGGATGGAAATAGCAGCAATCCATGGTATAATGGAAAAGGTAGATACCTGACTGCATACAATCAGGCCCAGTGAGCACTGTAAGTGACACAAACATGTGGACCAGGCCCCCATGTAATCTATTTTGTTGCACTTATGCCTTTCCCTCCTCTCATACCTTGGGCCTGATGGTGGGGTATAGGTTACTGAGGAATCCCAAAGATCAGCTGATGGAAGAGGAGGAAATTCAGGACTGCTTTATTGATTGGAGGACTTAGTATGGTGGTGCCAGATGAAATTAACTGCAGCCATGCTCCAGTTCCTCTCAGTAATGGCCCTGAGAAACAAGGATCAGGGGAAATTCTTTCATCAATGGCCAAGTTTTCAGCAGCACACTTGGTCATCTTGGAGGACTAGGCTGTGGCACATGGTTTTTTTTGGTTTGTCAGGGGATAGGAAGAAACACATTTGGAAGATTGGAGACAAGGAAGTCTATGGAAGAGGCATGTGTATGTACGTATGTGAGTGGAAACAAAGTGTGTGCTACTTTGAATCACATACTAAAATTCACCAGAGAGCACCTACCCTGGAGTTAGAATACATAGTATGATTTACCTTGTGGATGTCAGCCAGCCTCTGTCCTAATCCACCCCAGTGCTCTCACAAAGGGCCCATGAATGCGATAGACACCTCGGCAGCTATGGAAGCTAAGCATGGGCCCAACAGGAAAGCTGCTTCTCAGCAAAGCTTATCAAGTTACTGTCTGAGTTGAAAGTCCAACCTGTCAACTGTCAACAATCAGAACGGATACTAAAACTCAGTATGGTTCTATCACACGTGGAGACTAACCGGATATTGGTTAGGGTTGGATTACTGTGAATGCCTTCTGCTCTGAAGGGGGCAACAATGTTTCCTGACTGAGACTTTGTGTGCTCCAAAGGTGGATTTGCCTTTCTTTCTGCACTGACTTAAATAACATCACTATTCAAAGCCTTATGGAGGGTCTGATCTACCAAACAGGGTCCCATAGCATATTGATTTGGGTGAGAGGAACTACTTTATCATAGAAGAGGTGTGACAGCGTGCACCTAATTCTGGAATCCACCAGTCCTACTACGTACTGCTTCACATGGAAGCTTCCAGACTAATAAAACATTGGAATAGCCTCTCAAAGGTGCATTGAAGTCATTAGTTTGGGGATGACACCTTGTATATTTGGGAAGTTTTTCTTAACATGAAGTATGTAGTTTGAAGCAACTATTCTATGCTGCTGACAGCTGCAGTACATAGGCCTGGAAACCAAACAGGAGAAGTGATCTCCCTCAACATCATTCTTGAGGACTCACTTGGAAAAACTATTTTCTAGGTGAAGGAATGCTTCCACCTGTGGACACCGGAAGGACTCACAAAATCAAAAGCTACAGATGCCCCCCCCCCAATTTTATATGCCTACAGATCATCGAAGAGAAAAGGGAGCTACTACATTGTTAGGGGTAAATATCTCTGATTATCATAAGAAGATTAGGTTGCTTCTAAATAATGGGAGTAGGGGGTAAAATGTCGTAACTAAGTGGACTCCTTAACACGTCCATGCCTGGTAATAAGCAAGAATAGGCAACCGCAGCCCCCGCAGCCTGACGAGGGCACAGTAAGCACGGCTTAAATCCCTTAGTGGTGAAGATCTTGATTACCCTGTGGGCAAAACAACCCAGACCCACAGAATTGCTGCCTGAGGGTAGGGAGGCTAGAACGAGTAATAGAGGAGAGACAAAATAAACGTCAGCTTTGGTCTTGGACCACATTAGCAGGGACTAGACTAAGGTGGTTTATCTCACTGTACTCTGTGTTTTGAGATTTAAAAAACAAAGAAATAGTGACCTCCTCGAAAAATCAATGAAAGAACAGAGAGAACTTAACATGGGCATGAGTGGATGGAGCTCTAAGGGGTAGACTGTTGCAGGCTTTGCCAATGCCATCCTCCCTCAACGTTTCCACGCACACCAGTGGTCTCCCACTGCATGCAGATGCCACTTTCTGTCCTTCCTCTGGCTTCAGACACACGTGTGGTTAGCACACTAGAGGAAGTCTAGAAGTGCCAGGCAGTTATGTCTTTGAAATCCACACCCAATAAATCATGAATGCATGTTGATTGATAGTCATTCCAGCTTCCTTGCCACTGGGCTGGGACTATTCTGAGGGATATTTTTCACTGTTTCTCAGAGACCTCCAGTAGCATTAAGCACTAGTTGCCTATAGAATAATCTGTCCTTTAATGTATAGCCTTCTGTATCTACTTCTGT
Organism: Globicephala melas; assembly: GCF_963455315.2. Classification (NCBI taxonomy): domain Eukaryota; kingdom Metazoa; phylum Chordata; class Mammalia; order Artiodactyla; family Delphinidae; genus Globicephala; species Globicephala melas. Next base: position 22,806,925 of record NC_083318.1, on the reverse strand, counting down.
ATTAGTTTCCTACTGCTGCTGTAACAAATTATAACCATAGTGGCCTAAGACAACGCAAATTTATTATCTTACAGTTCTGGAGGCAAGAAGTCCAAAATGGGTTTCACTGGCCCGAAACTACAGTTTGCAGGGTCACACACTCTCTGGAAGCTCTGAGGATGACCTATTTCTCGCCTTTTTCAGCTCCTAGTGGCTACTTCTTCTATTATCAAAGTGCATCACTCCAATCTCTGCTTCTGTGGTCACATGGCCTTCTCTTCTGTAGTCAAATCTCCCTCTGTCTCCCTCTTACAAGGACACTTGTAATACCATTTAGGGCCCACCTGGACATTCCAGGATAATCTGTCCACATCAAGATCCTTACCTTAATCACATCTGTAAAGACCTTTTGGCCATATAAGGTAACATTCACACGTTCCAGGAATTAGACTTGAATATCATGGGGGCCCTTATTCAGTCTACCACAGTTTCTGTCCTTTGATCCACCTCATTCACTTCCCTACCATGCTTCTTGGAGTCAGTTCTCGAACAAACTACTTGCACTTCAATGCTAATCCCAGGGTCTGCATCTGATATTAGGATAGCTATCATTATATATTGGTGATAGCTCTTACACAGCTTCTCTCCTTAGATTCTAGCAATAAAGTATCTGCCAGTGTTCTTGTCCCCTTATGTAAAATTTCTGATAGTATCTCTTCAAGCCCACATAACAGTGTTGACATTTTAAGTACCAAATATGAATTCCCAAATCCTTAACAAAGACTACAATGGTATACAGAGCTTGGCCCATGCCTTTCTCTTCAGCAACATTCTCTCCCGAACATTTGGGACTGATCTCAGTTCTACAAATGCACCAAGCCTTTTCTTCCTGCTTGAGATATTTTGTTCCTTCACCCCAAACTTAAACCGTCCCATTCATTGCTTAGTTAAGCCCTATTGATCCTTCAGATCTTATTGTAAATAGGCCCCAGAATGGTCTGCCCTAACACTCCATCATAATTAAGTCTCCCAATTTTAATAGCTCATAACATCTTATATTTGCCCTTTTTAATCTCTTCTCACCATTTGCAATTATTTATGTATCTGATTAGCTCTTAGCATCTGCTACCATGAAAGCCTCTAAACTCACAAGTCAAGGATCACATCTGATAAGTTCTTAAACATAGAGCCTTTTGCCGTGTCTGGCAGATGGAAAGTTATCAACGCATATTTGGCAAATGGATGAATAAAGAAGGAAATGAATGAGTGGAACTTTAAATGCCACCTTAGTCTTGCGATGCATTGTCTAGGATGCATATCTCATAGAAAGGGAGTAAGCATGCTTTTTATTTTATTTTATCTGTTTTTGTCAGGACTGTGGTACAGAATATCTTTTCAAATGCAATGCATAAAATATTTAAATTCCACAAATAAGCTTTTCTCCTCAGTTTTATTCTGCAGGCTATAAATATTTAGTGCTTTATTCAGTTTCATATTTTCTAGCATAAGCTAGTTTCTCTTCTCTGCAAACAGATAAGCCATGTTAGGATCTATGTAAATAGGTAGCATTAGCATTTGTGGTTTCTAATCGTAGCCAAGCACTGGCATTCATTAAAGCCATTTGTCTTCCCTTTGCTTTCCCTACATTTTTGTTCTTTCTTTTGTTTTCATTTCTCTATGCTAATTTTTCTTTGGACTGCTTTTCTTTTGTAGGCAGATGCAAGAAATACAAGAACTATCATTATCAATTTTAACATTGAACAATGCGAATCAAGAAATTATTAATTCCTTTTTTTATGATATTTTTCTCTTTTCCTTTCTCCTTTAATTTACAATAAATCTGGTATCTCTGTGCTGTCATAGTTTCCTCTTTCTCCCCACTCTCTCCCCGCAATGTTGAATTAATCTCTTTTCCATGCCATTCCAAGGACTCAGTCATTGCCAAAGATTTTTCAGCTAAATCAGAAACAATTTATTTAGGCCTGACTCATTCAGTCATTTATTCATGCAACAATATGAATGAGTGCCAGCTAGAAGCCAAACACTCTTTTAGGGATTCAGCAGAGGACAGAATGAAGCCCTTATCTTCAGGAAGTTTAGATGTTCTAGCATAAGCTAAGGAAAAGATAGGATGAATAACCATACAAGCATAATAGTATATATGGACTCTGGAGAAAAATAAAATAGGGTAAGTGGAATAGGGATTGCCATGGGGCAATTGTATGGGGGTGATTCCCATTTTGAACAGAGTGGCAAGTGAAGACTTCAGTGAAAAGATGACTATATTAGTTAGTGTTACCAAACACACAGAGCCACAGAGCCACTGATTATGTGTGTGTGTATGCGTATTTTGTTTGTTTGTTTTTTAGTAAAACGGAGTATTCTCCATAATGTGGTTAGGGCTCACCCAATCTATTGAAGGCCGTAGGAGAAAAAACTGAGGTCCCCTGAGAAGGAAGGAATTCTGCTTTCAGACTGCCTTGAGATTCAAGACTGCAACATCAACTCCTACAGGAATTACCAGCCTGCTGGCCTGCCTTGCATATTTTAGACTTACCAGCATCAAAATTCACATGGGAGATTTATTTTAAGGAAATAGATTTTGGATTTTAGACTTTGTGTTTTCCCCTGGGTTATGATCAGAGGGGTAATATGATTTGTCTTATTTTTAAGGATCATTCTTAATGTTAGGTTAAATAAATAGACTATAGAGGAACAAGTGTGGAGGAGAGAGACAAATCCAGAAGAGAGATGATTGTGGTCTTGATGGAGGTGGTGAGAAATATGAGACTGTGAATGTATGTACAGGTCTCAGTATGCTATTCTATTTAGTTCCTGTATTCAAATCATAGCCATTGGGGCTTCCCTGGTGGCGCAGTGGTTGAGAGTCCGCCTGCCAATGCAGGGGACACGGGTTTGTGCCCCGGTCCGGGAAGATCCCACATGCCGCGGAGCGGCTGGGCCCATGAGCCGTGGCCACTGAGCCTGCGCGTCCGGAGCCTTGCTCCGCAATGGGAGAGGCCACAACAGTGAGAGGCCCGCATACCGCAAAAACAAACAAATCATAGCCATTGATTGCAGGTTTAGATAACAAAAGATACCATGTACCCAAATTCATTAAGTTATTGAGCTTTGGAGAGTGAGAGCTGGTTTACCAAGGTTTACCTCTATTTGGAAGGTAGCCCCACCTTATGATGGATCAGATATGGATAGCTGAGAGGAGGCAGGGATAACTCCTGTTGCCTGAGCAACTGGAAATATGTTGCATTTACTGAGATGCAAATAACTACAGAGGGAGCAGTTAAGTTGGAGATGTCTGCTAGATATCTGAGTGGAAATGTCAGTGGGCAGATAGACAAATCTGGACTTCAGAGGAGGGGTCTGGGCTATAGACACAAACTTGAGAATTGTCGGTGCACAAAGGATGTGGTCATTTTGAACCACAGCAAATTAGCTACTGAAATGTTTCCCCAGATTCCCTTCCCTCTGAGCTCTGTGTTAGGGTTGTCCACAGGAGACGTTTGTGGAAGATTTGGAAGGTGGAAGTGTATCAGCAGGCCTGAAGCTCTGAAGGGAGGGCACCAGCCATTGCTCTAAGCTTGCACATGTTATTGCCCATCTGCTTGTACACCTTATTGGCATGGGCCGCACCCAGGCATACTATTCTCCCAGCCCTCACCGAGTTTCTTCCTTTAGCTTCTCCAAGTTCTGGGCCAGCATAAGTGCAGCTGCATGGTGAAAGGTGCCAGCTTCTTCCAGTTTGTCCAAGTTGGAGGCAAGTTCCAGTTTGTCCTGGTGGATTCCAATTTTCCCTTACTCATTGGATCTGGGTTGTCCTTACTCTCTCAAGCTCTATGTCCAGATTTTCTTCCAGACTGTCAGACCTTGCTGATTTACAGTGACCTTAAAACATACGAGATGCAGAGGCAATAGGCTTCCATAGAACTTCTTCACCAGCAACAACAAAAAGATCCAACGCCTATAGTAAATCCCTTATTCCATATCACTCATGGGGATTCTCCTTCCCTGATCAAACCCTAACTGATACATATGTTACTTAAAGCCATAGAACTAGATGAAATTACTTAGGGGTTCTAGTATAACTATAGAAAATAAGAGGTCTAAGGATTGGGTCCTGAGTCAGTCCTATCTTTAAAGGTCAATTTTATGACAAGAAACAAGCAAGCAAGACTGAGAAATAATAGTCAATATGGTAGGAAAAGAACCACAAAATTTTTCAAAAGAGAATGATCAATTACACCAAGTATTATTCATAGGTCACTAACGACCTTGGCAAGAACAGTTTGGGTGGATTAGGTTCAGGAGAGAAGAGAAAATAGAGATACAGAATATAGACAACTCTTGAGGCATTTTGTGGTTAAAGGGGCAGAGAAAAGGCCTGATAGCTGGAGGGAGAAGTGGTGGTGAAGGGAAGATATTTTAGATGAGAGAAAGAGCCATATTTGTATATAGATGAGACTGATCCAGTAGAGAGGGTCATAGGAAACATGCACGCAAGAGAGAGGCATAATGCTGGAGGGATATTCTTTAATGGTCAAGAAGAACGATACCTAGTGCGCAATTTTTTAAGGCGTTGACCTTAGATAGGAGCACTAGCTGCTTATCAAAGTAACAGAGGGAGGACAGAGTCTTTTAGATTCAGGGGCAGGAGGGCAGAGAGATGTATTGGTGAGAAGCTGTGAAATTTCTCTTCTATTTTTGGTTTTGTTTTTTTGTTTTGACTTGCAGGATCTCAGTTCCGTGACCAGGGATTGAACCCAGGCCACGGCAATGAAAGTGCCAAATCCTAACCACTAGACCACCAGGGAACCCCCAAGTTCTCTTCTGTTTACTACAATAGGAAGTTAGGTTTTCAGCTAGGCATAAGGACAGGGAGAAACTGGTAAAGGATTAAGAAGCAAGGAGAAGGTATGAAATAGTTGGCTGAGGACAATGGAAGAGTGGATGGACTAGAAAACATGGATTGCTCAGGAAGCACTGATGGTGAACTAAAGATCAGTGCCCATGAATTTCAACCATGATCAGTCAGCATGATTGTGTGTTTTCTCCAAACAAGTTCAGTCGTGAAGATGCGATCATAGTCAGTGGAGAATATGGTTTGACCAGGATTAGGGGGGTTGCCAGGTGAGTACGACAAAGAGAGAAAACTTGGAGATTATATATTTTTTACTATATACAGAATTAATAGCTTCCCCAGTAGCTGTATACTCTTTTGCTCTTAAGTATTTTGTTAAGTGTAGTGTATGTGCTTTCCTGTTTTCAACTAACAAATATTTACTTAGTACTACTACTAATAGCTAATATTTACTATGTTGCAGCCACCTTTCTAAGCACTTTGCCAGTATTTTTATCACTTAATCTTCGTATCAATCCTATGAGAAAGGTAATATTATAATCTGCTCTATCCAGATGAAGGCACTGAGGCAGAGAAATAACTTGCCGAGGATCAGACAGTAAGTAGCTGAGATATAAATCCAGTACGAGGTCTCAGAACCTGAGCTCCTAATCACTGCATTGCAGTTGCCTGTGAATTAAATGGCCTGCCAACAGTTCTACAGCATAAAAAGCAGATAAGCTTTAATTAACAAATTAGTTAGGAAAACATACACCCATAAAACAAAGAGTGAGAAAAACAGATTAATATAATTCTATTAATACAAAATGTTTACCAGTTGGAAATTCATATATAGGATAAAGAATTATCTACATGGATTTTAAAGCATGGGGAGGATGTAAAGAGAAGAGAAGAAAGCCCCCCGGTGGTGGGAAAGCAGAAGCAAAGTCTGGGAGATGGGCTGGAACCTAATGCATTGAGGAAGAGTAAGGGGTGTGACAGGGGTGAGGTGAGATTGAATTTGGATGGGAGTAGTGCGAAATAAATTTGGGAGGGGGGAATAATGGGAAATAAATTTGTGGGTAGGGGTGTTGCAGAGGAAGCAAGGGGCAGGAGAGGGAAATGATGCTTTAAGATGTACGCAACAGAGCTTCAGCATGATTGATCCGTATGGGAACACTTCCTGGTGAGTCTTATGTAAAGAACAAACCACACTTGACCCCTTGGGGCATGGAGAAGGCCAGCAGCCATGGGAATGGGTGGAGGGGAGGGCTGTGGCCACATTAAATTCATCTTTTGTCCTCCTATTCTCTATGCCCATTTTCTTTCCCAGCACTTAGTAAATGTTTACCAAATGTTAAATAGAAAATGAATATCTATGGAATTTGGTGACCAACTGAATAAGGGAATAAAGAAAAAAATTTTCATGCTTTAAATTTTTCATAAACCAAGAAATTATTAAGGCTAATGGTAAAATGAGAATGTTGAAAAAGGGAAAGCAGTTTAGAAAGAAGGAAAGTTTCTGGACACCAGAATGAGTATAAATGCTATGCTTCTCAGCAATTCACTCACATGCGGCAGTGGCCCATTAGTTACCTAAGAGAAGTCATACCCAGCAACCAAACCTGGTAGAAAATTGTGCTTTCTGGTCACAAATTCATTGTGGATTTCCAGAGGAATAATGAAGAGAGGTGTGCCTTTTTATTGTTCGCTTGTTTGTTTCCCTTGTGCCTAGGTGGGAGGCCTGAGAGTAACACAGTAATAACATCAGCTGTGCTTATAAATATCTCCCTTCCACTGAAAGAGGCTTGTTCCGCTACATGCAAACCTGGTGTGTAATTATATATTTACAAGATATACATAACAATAGCTGGATGGTAAACACTAAGGAAGTAAAATGAGAAAAAGAAACTGAGTAGTGAATTCAAAGAGAATTTAGAAATATCTTGCTGCTAAATGTACCATGCACAGTCTCTACGAATAAATTTCATGTGTGCAAATGAAGTAAGAAAAGTTAATTTGACAGCTAACAATATCAAGTGAAAATTTTACCCTTTAGAAAACCACAGTGCATTTAGAATTTTTTCCCCCAATTTTCTCAAGCTTTGGTGGGTAAAACTGTGAGGCCTGGGTTTTTCTCACTTCTAAAAATAGTATTATAGTGATTCACATTTACCGAGGTGTATTGTGTCAGTTTGGTTAATCCAGAACCTGTCTTCCCAGAATTCCCTTCAGGGTTCTGCGTTAGAGGAATTTATACAAGGTTTGAAAAACAGCCATTAATCTCTGCAGGTGCTATGCTTACATATAATATGACAGAAAGGAGCACTGGTCCCACGGGTTCTAATTTGTCTTCTCTCCCTCTCCCAAATCTGCACCCAGCTCTTTTTCCCACTGTCACCCTTGCTCACCATCTGTGCCCCAGGCCTCCCGCCAGACTATGGGTTATGGACCTACAGAAACAGTGCTGAAGCAAGAGTCCCACTGACTCTTCAGCTTTATCAAGGTATGACTTAATACACTCAAAAGCATACATTTTTAAGTGTACGCTTTAATGAGTTTTGAAAAATGTATACACTCAGGTACCTACTTTCCCAAATGAGATAAAGAATAGTTCTATTACCCCAGAAAGTTCTCTTCTCCATTTATAATCGACTTTCCCATCCTCACCCCTAGAAAACCATGGATTTGACTTTTATCACTCCAACATAGTTTTGCCTATTCTAGAACTTTATATGAGTGGCATCGTACGTTAAGCATTTTAGTGCTTGGCTGTTTTTGCTCAGTATGCTTTCGAGATTATCTATGTTGTATCCATCATTCTTTCATTTCTTTATATTGCTTTAAGTGGTCCATCGTATGAATATGCCACAATTTGCTTATCCATTCATCTATCAATATGCATATATACTGGCTGATTTCCAGATTTTGGATTTACCAAAAAAGCTGTTCTAAGTGTATATCTTTGTGTAATATATTTTATATTCTTAAGTAAATACATAGGAGTGGAATTATTAGGTCATATATAGTACTTGGATATTTAAACTTTATGAGACTGCCAAACTGGTTTCCAAATTAACTGTACCATGTTATACTCCCACCAACAATGTATCAGAGTACCAATTATTTCACGACCACTCCAACACATGGTACTAAGTCATTTTAATATTAGCCATTTCAGAGGGTGTGAAATTGTTTTTGAAGTTGGCTTTAATTTGCACTTGCCTGTTGACTAGCAATATTTTCATATACTTATTAATCATTAGTATATCTTCTTTTGTGAAGTGTCTATTCTAGTCTTCTGCCCTTTAAATTTTTTAAATCAAATTATTGGGGCTTCCCTGGTGGCGCGGTGGTTGAGAGTCCGCCTGCCGATGCAGGGGACGCGGGTTCGTGCCCCGGTCTGGGAAGATACCACATGCCGCGGAGCGGCTGGGCCCGTGAGCCATGGCCGCTGAGCCTGCGCGTCCGGAGCCTGTGCTCCGCAACGGGAGAGGCCACAACAGTGAGAGGCCCACGTACCGCAAAAAAAAAAAATAATAATTATTATTGAGTTGTAGGGATTCTGTTTGTATTTTGGATATAAGTCCATCTTCAGATTTATGTATTGTAAATATTTACTCCCAGTCTGTGGCTTACCTGTTCATTTTTTTGGTGACATCTTTTGAAGGGCAGAAGCTTTAAATTCTGGTGAAGTCCAATTTATCGATTTTTATTACATTAAGGCTAGTATTTTTTATATCTTGTCTAATGAACGTTTGCATAACCTCAGATTGCAAGATTTCTCCCTACATTGTTTTCTAGAAGTTTTATTTTTACATTTAGGCCTATGATCAATTTCAAATAATATCTATATATGATATGAGTTAGGCTGAGGTTTACTTTTTTCTATATGGATAACCAGCATCATTTGTTGAGAAGATTTTTTACAAAAATAAATAAGCTGTGATTTTGACTGGGATTATGGTGGATCTATAGGTCTATTTGAAGGAAAATGACATCTGAAAAACTACAAGTCTTCTAATTCATATACGTGATATAGTTCTCCATTTATTTAGGTCTTCTCTAATTTCTCTCAGCAACGTTTTGTACTTTTCAGTGTAGAGGTCTGCAAGTCTTTTGGTAAATTTATTTCTCTAAGGATTTTATGTTTTATGATGCTGGGTTTTGGAGGGGAGAATTCTAGTAGGTTATTGTTTATTTTGTGTTTTTTGTCTTTTAGATTCCTTAGGACTGCAAAAAAAAGTCAAGTTTTACTTCTTCCTTTCCAATATCTACGCCTTTCTCCCCTCTTTCTTGCTTTATCAGACTGGTTAGCATCTCCATTATAATGTTGAATGAAGTGGTGAGAGCAAACATCCTTGCCTTTTTTCCTGGTGTAAAAAGAAAAGTGCTCAATATTTCACCATTAAACATGATTTTGGCTCTGATATTTTTTTGGTAGATTTTCTCTATAAAACTGAATAAGATTCCTCCTATTCCTAGTCGTCTGAGGGTGTTTATCAAGAAGTGGATGTTGAATTTTGTCAAATTCTTTTTCTGCATCTATTGATACGAACAAATGATTTTTTTTTCTCCTTTATTCTGCTCGTGTGGTTAACTGCATAAATCATTTTCAAATGTCAAATGAATCCTGCATCCCTGATGCAACCCCACTTGATCATAATGTATTCTCTTTTTTACATAATTCTATATTTGATCTGCTAATGTATCATTAAGGATTTTGTGCCTGTGATCATGAAGGCTATTGATCTATAATTTGCTTTTTTATAATTTTTTTGTTAGGTTTTGGTGTCAGGGTTATACTGGTCTTATACAAGGAGTTAGGTTGGTTTCCAACTCCCCTGTTTTCTGAAAGATATTGCACGAGATTAGGATTATTTCTTCTTCGAATGTTTTATTATAGCATTCACCAGTGACGCTGTCTGCATCTGACTTTTTTTTTGTATGAAAGCTTTTGATTGCAAATTAAGTTTCTTTAATAATTATAGGGCTCTTCAGATTTTATATTTCTTCCTAAGACACTTGTGGTAAACTGTATTTTTTAAGGAATTTGTCTATTTCATTTAAGCTTTCAGATGTATTGGTATAGTCATTAGAATTAACCCTTTATTTTCCTTGTAATGTAAGTAATTGGTATATTCTCTTTCTTTTTTTTCATAATCAATCAGTCTTGCTAGATTGTTATTAATCTTTAAAATAAAAAAACCCCTGACTTTTAGCTTTGTTAATTTTCTGTTGTTTGACTATTTTATATTTCATCGATAATTCTAAGTTTATTATTGCCTTCTTATATTTATTTTGGGTTCAAGTTTCTCTTCTTTTTTAGTTAAAGTGGAAATTTAAAATTTTATTTTAAATGTTTCTTCTTTTCTAATATAGGTATTTAAAGATATAAATTCCCTCTAAGACCTGTATTAGCTGAATATCACAAATTTTGATATGTTGCACTGTCATTTTCATTCAGCTCAACTTATTTTCTCATTTCTCTTAAAACTTCTTATTGACCCATAAGTAACTTAGAAGCATGTTTTTTAATTTCCAAATATTTGGGGTTTCTCTATAACTTATTTTTAAAATAGTTTAATTCAATTACCTTACATTCAGGGAACAACTCTAAGAATTCAATGTTTTCAATTTTATTGAGACTTATTTTATGCTCCAACATATATCTTAGCAAGTGTTCAATGTGCACTTGAAAAGAATTATAATCCATAGTTATTGGATATATTTTTACATAAATATTGATTTGGTGATAATGTTCTTCAGATCTTTTATATCATTACTGGCTTTTTCATTGAGATATAATTGACATATAACATTATATTATATATTAGCTATAGGTTTTTTTTGTTTGTTTGTTTTTTGCGGTACGCGGGCCTCTCACTGTTGTGGCCTCTCCCGTTGCGGAGCAACAGGCTCCGGACGCGCAGGCTCAGCGGCCATGGCTCACGGGCCTAGCCGCTCCGCAGCATGTGGGATCTTCCCAGATCGGGGCACGAACCCGTGTCCCCTGCATCGGCAGGCGGACTCTCAACCACTGCGCCACCAGGGAAGCCCTATATTATCTATATCTTATATTACTTTGCATGATATATCTTTTTTCATTCCTTTACTTTCAACCTACATGAATCTCTTTATATAATGTGCGTTTCATATAGTTAGTATTTAGTCAGGTCTTGCTAATCCAGTCTGATAATCATTGTCCTTTAATTGGAATGTTTAGACCAACGAATTATAATTATTGATACAGGTGCATTTAAATCTACCATCTTGCAATTTTTCTTTTATTTTTCCAATTTGTTTTTTCTTTATTGCTTTTTTTCCTGACTTCTTTGGGTTAATCAAACATATTCATATCTAATTTTATTTCCTATGACTTTATCCATATGTATTTTTACTATTTATCTTTCTTTATGTGTAATTATATGCATGCTTTATTAATCAAAATCTCTTAGCATTATTATTTTTTCACTTTACAATTCCTGCCTTACAAATATAAACCCCTTATGCAGTATAATTCCATATACCTGTCACTTCTTATCCTTTCATATATTGGCATCATTTACTACTACATGTATTATAACACCCCTGTTATAATAATTAAATATAATTATTTTTGCTTTAAGATACCAGTTGCCTTTTAGGAAATGAAAAGAATAAATAGAGAGCAATCATCATGGCAGAGTAGTAGGACATGAAGCTCACCTTCTGCCACAAATACATCAAAAATACATCTACATGTGGAACAATTCTCACAGAATATCTACTGAACGCTGGCAGAAGACCTCAGACTGCTGAAGAGGCAAAAAAAATCTCCACATAACTGGGTAGGAAAAAAGAAGAAAAAAAAAGTGAGAAAGGAATTGGATGTGACATACGCCCCTGGGAGGAAGCTGTGAAAGAGGAAAGGTTCCTGCATACTGGGAAGCCCCCTCACTGGCAGGGACTGAAATGGAGCTTCAGAGCCTTGGAGGAGACTGTAGCAGCCAGTTTGTGACAGCCAGAGCAGAGGGATAACTGCACAGACAGTCAGTGCCGCTGCCCTGCACTCCCCAGGGTGACATGTGCTGGCAGGGGCTGGGTGCTGGAACCCAGGCTTCGGAGATCAGAACTGGGGAGAGGACTGGGGTTAGCTATCTGGAGACAGACTGGGAGACTGGAATCCAGTGCAACCACAGCTGAGGGCGTATGTGGAGGAAGCCTGGGCCACCATAGAGGCCAGTCGCCATTATTTGGGAGATGGGGGGTGGGGGGGAGCCAGATTGTAGCCTTTTTCCCCATGCTTGTGCTCACAGAGGGCAGGACACTGCCTGCACGGGCTCAGGGGAGGTTGTGAGCCACCACTGCCGCCCGCTTGGACTCAAGGAATGGTCGCAAGCAGCCGGCACCACCCGCCCAGAAGCCAGCAGTGATCTCGGGCCACCACTGTCTCCCTCCCTGATGCCAGGAGTGGTTGAGAGCCTCCACCACCTCCCTCCCAGACCACAGAAGTGGTCACGAGCTGCTGCCACCACCCTCACAAACTCCAGGAGTGGTCGGGAGCCCCAACTGCCACCTACCCAAGCTCCAGGAGTGGTCACAAGCCACAACCATTCCCATCACATGCTCCAGGGGCACACCTGAGCCACCACCACAGCTGAGAACCCCAGGACCAGGCACCAGCCAACGCATCTATACACCCCCTATCAAGGGGATAACAACCAGCACACACTGAGGAAAGAGGTGACAGGCATCCACACTAAAAACTGCCCTTGCACCAAATATATTAAACCCACATAAGCTACACAGGGACACCCCCACATATAAATAGCCCTCCAAGATCACAGTAGAAAATTGTTTCTCCTAAACTCACTAAACTTTAGGAGAAAATTGTTTCTCCTAAACTCACAGTAGAAAATTGTTTCTCCTAAACTCACCTAAAATATAAGTAAAATGAAGAAGAGGAACCACTCCCGGTTAAAAGACCAAGAGCATTCCCCTGAACAAAACAAAGAGTGAAGCAGACCTCTTCAGTCTAATAGACACTGATTTCAAAAAGGAGATAATGAAAACACTGAAGGAATTAAGAAAGAAACAGAAATGCAGAGTTCTGTAAAAAGGAACTAGAAACTATAAAGAGGAACCAAGAAAAATTATAAAACACATCTGCAGAGATGAAAGCTGAGCTAAAGGCAATGAATGGCAGAATAAAATAATGCAGAAGAATGAATAAGTAACCTGGAAGATAGAATAATGGAAATCACCCAATCAGGACAGCAGACAGAAAGCCAAATGAAAGAAAAATGAAAGCAATATAAGAGACCTTTAGGAAAACATAAAGCATGCCAACCTATGCATAATAGGGATTCCAGAAGGGGAATAAAGAGAAAAGGGGATCAAAATGTATTTTAAGAAATTATGGCTGAAAACTTCCCAAACCTAAAGAAGGAAACGGGAAGCACAGAGGGTCCCAAACAAGATAAAACACAAACAGACCTACACCAAGACATATTATAATAAAAATGGCAAAAGTTAAAGAGAGGATTCTAAAGGCAGCAAGATAAAAACAGAGTTAATTACAAGGGAACCCCTATAAGGCTGTCAGCTGATTTCTCTACAGAAATGTTGCAGGCCAGAAGGGAGTGGCAAGATATGGTCAAAGTCCTGAAAGGGAAAAATCTTCAACCTAGGATACTCTACCCAGCAATTATCATTTAGAATTGAAGGAGAGATAAAGAATTTCTCACATAAGCAAAAACTAAAAGAATACAGCAATATTAAACCTATCCTAAAAGAAACATTGAAAGGTCTTCTCTAAATAAGAAAGAAGAATCTATAGGAAAGAGAAAATCACAATTGGGAAAAAAATCATTTAAATAAGCCAATACATAGATTAAAAACAAAATCAAAACATTTTCTGTGAAAGTGATGATAACCACACTGAACAGCAAAAGTATGAACATGAAGATGTAAAATAGGACATCAAAATCATAAATGTGGAAGAGGTCAGTAAGAAAATGGAGATTTTTTTTTTCTAGAATGTGTTTGAGCCTATATGACCACCAGTCTAAGACAAGGAGATATAGGAAGAGGTTAACATAGCTGAAAAACAGGGTAACCACAAATCAAAAACATACAATAGATTTACAAAAACCCAAAAGAAGAGAACATAAGTATAATAGACAAGAAAATCATCAAATCACAAAAGTAAAAAGGAAAAGAAAGGGACAAAGAAGAAATATAAAATCAACAGGAAAACAAGGTTTAAAATGGCAATAAATACTTATCTATCAATAATTACCTTAAATATCAATGGACTAAATGCTCCAATCAAAAGACACAGAGTGGCAGATTGGATTAAAAAAACAAGAGCCTACAATATGCTCCCTACAAGAGACACACTTTAGGGCAAAGGACACACAGATTTAAAGTGAGGGGAGGGAAAAAGATATTTCATGTAAAGGGAAATGACAAGAAAGTGGGGGTCATAATATTCATATCAGACAAAATAGACTTTAAAACAAAGACCATATAGAAAGATAAAGAAGGACACTATATAATGATAAAAGGATCAATACAAGAAGAGTATCTTACACTCATCAACATATATGCACCTAATATAGGAGCACCCAGATATATAAAACAAATACTAAAAGACATAAAGGGAGAAATAGACAGGAATACAATAATAGTAGGAGAATTTAACACCCCACTCACATCAATGGACAGATCTTCCAGACAGAGAATCAATAAGGCAAGAGAGATCGTAAATGATACAATAGAACAGTTAGACTTAATTGATATTTTTAGGACATTACATCAAAAAAACCCAGAATACACATTCTTCTCAAGTGTACCTGTAACATTCTCTAGGATTGACGATACACTAGGTCACAAAACAAGCCTCAACAAATTTAAGAGGATAGAAATTATCTCAAGCATCTTTTCTGACCACAACTGCAAGAAGCTAGAAATTAACCACAGGAGAAAAAAACGATTACATGGAGATTAAACAACATGCTACTAAAAAAACAATGGGTCAATGATGAAATCAAAGAGAAAATTTAAAAATACCTTGAGACAAACGACCATGAAAACACAACCATACAAAACCTATGAGATGCAGCAAAAGCAATTCTTAGAGGGAAGTTCATAGTGATACAGGGCTTCTTCAAAAAATAAGAAAAATCTCAAATAAACAGCCTAACCACTTAAAATAATTAGAAAAAGAAGGACAAACAAAACCTAAAGTCAGCAGAAGGAAAGAAATAATAAAGATCAGAGAGGAAATAAATAAAATAGAGATTTAAAAACAAATAGAAAACAATAAAACCAAGAGCTCGTTATTTGAAAGGATAAACAAGATTGACAAACCTCTGGTCAGGCTCACCAAGAAGGAAAAAGAGAGAACCCAAATGAACAAAATAAGAGATGAAAAAGGAGACATAAAAACTGATACCATAGAAATACAAAAAGCAATAAGGGAATACTATGAAAAATTATATGCCAACAAATTCGACAACCTAGAAGAAATGGACAACTTTCTAGAAACATACAGCCCACCAAAATTGACTCAAGAAGCAATAGATAATTTGAACAGACCAATCACTAGAAGTGGAACAGAGTCTGTAATTAAACAACTCCCTACCAATAAAAGTCCAGGACCAGATGGCTTCACAGGTGAATTCTATCAAACATACAAAGAAGAACTTAGACTTATCCTTCTCAAACTCTTCCAAAAAATTGAAGAGGAGGGAATACTCTCAAGGATATTCGATGAAGCCACCATCACCCTGATACCAAAACCAGACAAAGACACCACCAAAAAAGAAAACTACAGGCCAATCTCCTTGAGGAATATAGATGCAAAAATTCTCAACAAAATATTAGCAAACTGAATCCAACAACACACAAAAAAGATCATACACCATGACCAAGCGGGATTCATTTGAAGTTCACAAGGATGGTTCAACATAGGCAAAGCAATCAGTGTGATACACCACATCAACCAAAGAAAAGACAAAAACCACATGATCATCTCAATAGATGCAGAAAAAGCATCTGACAAAATTCAACATCCATTCATGATAAAAACTCTTACCAAAGTGGGTTATGTAGAGGGAACATATCTCAAGATAGTAAAAGCTATTTATGACAAACCCACAGCCAATATAATAATGGTGAAAAGCTGAAAGGCTTCCCACTAAAATCTGGAACAAGACAAGGATGCCCACTCTCGCCTCTTCTATTCAACACAGTACTGGAAGTCCTAGCCACAGCAATCAGACAAGAAAAAGAAATTAAAGATGTCCAAATTGAAAGGGAAGAGGTAACATTTTCATTATATGCAGATAACATGATATTATATATAGAAAACCCTAAAGATTTCACACAAAAGTTACTAGAATTTATAAATGAATTCAGCAAGGTAGCAGCATACAAGATTAACATACAGAAATCAGTTGAATTTCTTTACGTCAATAATGAAATATCATAAAGGAAATGTAAAAAAAAAAAGCAATACCTTTTAAAATCACAACCCCAAAAATAAAATACTTAGGAATAAACCTCACCAAGGAGGTGAAAGACTTATATATTTGAAAAGTATAAAACATTAATAAAGGAAACTGAAGATGATTCAAATAAATGGAAAGATATCCCATCCCCTTGGATTGGAAGAATTAATATTGTTAAAATGGCCATAGTACCCAGAGCAATCCACAGATTTAATGTGATCCCTATCATATTACCCATGACATTTTTCACAGAACTAGAACAAATAATCTTAAAATTCATATATAACATAAAAGACCCAGAATTGCCAAATCAGTCCTGAAGAAAAAGAAAAAAGCAGGAGGCATAATCATCCCAGACTTCAGTCAATACTACAAAGCTACAGTTATTAAAATGGTGTGGTACTGGCACAAAAACAGACATATGGATCAATAACACAAAAGAGAGCCCAGAAAATAATCTTAGACAAAGGACACAAGAATATACAATGGGAAAAAGACAGTCTCTTCAGCAAATGGTGTTGGGAAAGTTGGACAGCTACATGTAAACCAGTGAAGTTAGAACACACCCTCTCACCATACACAAAAATAAACTTGAAATGGCTTAAAGACTTAAACATAAGACATGACACCATGAAACTCCTAGGAGAGAACATAGGCAAAACATTCTCTGACATAAATCATACCAATGTTTTCTTAGGTCAGTCTCCCAAGGCAACAGAAATAAAAACAAAACTAAACAAATGGGACCTAATCAAACTTACAAACTTTTGCACAGCAAAGGAAACCATAAATAAAACAAAAACACAACCTACAGAATGAGAGAAAATATTTGCAAACAATGTGACTGACAAGGGCTTAACTTCCAAAATATACAAACAGCTCATACATTTCAATAACAGAAAAACAAACAGCCCAATTGAAAAATGGGCAGAAGACCCACAGAGACATTTCTCCAAAAAAAGAAATACAGATGGCCAATAGGCACATGAGAAGATGTTCAACATCGCTAATTATTACAGAAATGCAAATGAAAACTACAGTGAGGTACCACCTCACACCAGTCAGAATGGTCATCATTAAAAAGTCTGCAAATAAATGCCGGAGAGAGTGTGGAGAAAATGGAACCCTTCTACACTGTTGGTGGCAATGTAAGTTGGTGCAGCTACTGTGGAAAACAGTATGGAGGTTCCTCAGAAAACTAAAAATGGAATTACCATATGATTCAGCAATCCCATTCCTGGGCATATATCCAGACAAATCTATAATTCAAAAAGATACATGCACCCCTATGTTCATAGCAGCATTATTCACAGTAACCAAGACATGGAAACAACCTAAATGTCCATTGACACATGAATGGATAAAGAAAATGCAGTACATAGATATAATGGAATACTACTCAGCCATAAAAAAGAATGAAATAGGGGCTTCCCTGGTGGCACAGTGGTTGACAGTCCGCCTGCCGATGCAGGGGACACGGGTTCGTGCCCCGGTCTGGGAAGATCCCATATGCTGCGCTGCGGCTGGGCCTGTGGGCCATGGCCGCTGAGCCTGCGTGTCCGGAGCCTGTGCTCTGCAACGGGAGAGGCCACAGCAGTGAGAGGCCCGCGTACAGGGAAAAAAAAAAAAAATGACACAAATGAACTTTTCTATGAAACAGAAACAGAATCACAGTCATAGGAAACAGACTGGGGTTGCCAAGGGTGAGGGTGTTGGGGGAGGGATGGATTGGGAGTTTGAGATTAGCAGATGCAAACTGGTATATACAGAATGGATAAACAATAAGATCCTACTGTATAGTACAGGGAACTATATTCAATATCCTGTGATAAACCATAATGGAAAAGAAAATGAAAAAGAATATGTATATGTATGTATATTATATATATACATATATATATTTATAACTGAGTCACTTTGCTGTACAGCAGTAATTAACACATTGTAAATCTTTATTCCCATAGATTTGAATTGCTATCTGGTGTCACTTCCCTTCAGCTGAATGAATAACTAACTTCCTCTTACATTTCTCGTAGTGCTTGTCTAATGGAATTGAATTCTCCCTGTTTTCATTTGTATAAAAATACCTTTATTTTAGCTCAGTTTTGACAGACATTTTTGCTGGATAGAAAAATCTGGATTGACAGGTTATTTTCCACACTTTAAATAAATTTGTTCTATCATCCTCTCATTCCATTGTTTCTGATGTGAAGTCAGATATTGTATATAAAACTGTTCAACTCTATGTAGTATTCCTTTTCTCCCCTGGCTACTCTCAAGATTTTCTTTATCTTTGGTTTTCAACAATTATACTAGATATGCCTAGTTGTATTTATTTTGCTTAGGGTTTGCTGAGCCATTTGGATGTGTAAGTTGATTTTTTTTCATCAAATTTAGAAAAATTTATGCTATTACTCCAATTATTTACTCACTTTTTTTTTTTGGACTTTACTCATATGCAAGACTTTTGATATGTTGCTCAGATCACTGCAGCTCTGTTTATTTTTCCTGAATCTTTTTTTTCTCTGTGTTCTTCCAATTATGTTCTTCCAGTTGATCTATCTTTAAGTCAACTTACCTTTCTTCTGGCATCTCTAATCTGGGCAAAAGACCAGAAAGTTTTATGAGTTTCTAAAAGAAACACTTATCTGCGATAGCTACAGGTCAAGATTTCTGAAAACCTGACCCAAAGTGTAAACCTATGAGTGTCAGAACATCTATTTATGTACAATTGTTGCACACAATATTCCAAAGAACAATCTGAGATGTAATGGCCTGCACTTTAGAAAATCACCTTCACTACAATGTTAAGTCTCCCCTCTCAATTACTATTATGCTGCCCTGATTATTTCATATGCATAATTATTATTTTAAATGTTTAAAACTGTAAAATAAAATTATTAATTTATCTCTACTTCTAAAAAGTCTCAAGTATCTTCTTTGCCCATCTGTTATGCCTTTTTATGGCACTTTGAAAACTGGCATGACTATATGTGTTTGTTCACAGTTCATGAGAAAAATAATACAATTTCTAATTTTATAGGGTTGATATTGTCCCAGTTTTTTCTATCTTTGAATATAAGAATCTAAGTGAAAGAGTGACAGGTAAAATTAGAGCCTTTTGCTGTCTATTGTAAAGACTTTTGGATACTTCAGCAAAATCGAGAAAGCAAATGACTCTAACGACTAGGTTACACATTCTTTTGCAAAACCAGTGATTTCCAGTTCTTTGTTTTAACAAAATGAAGGAGAACCTAGTCAAGGCATCAGGTTGGAAAGCATTAAAAATAGTTTATAGATCACTAGTTGATATTTAGTATCTGATGAGGAAGGACTGAAAAGAATTGAGTAACATTGCTAATACAAGGCTCCTAAAAATTCCATATTCTCTCTTATGGTAATAAAGAATTTAAATATTTCATTTCAGTTCACAAACGTATTTTGTATCAGTGAAGTATAAAAGAATTACGCATAAAATACAATGAAGTT
This sequence comes from Globicephala melas, assembly GCF_963455315.2. Lineage (NCBI taxonomy): Eukaryota > Metazoa > Chordata > Mammalia > Artiodactyla > Delphinidae > Globicephala > Globicephala melas. Next base: position 22,787,104 of record NC_083318.1, on the reverse strand, counting down.
ATCCAGAAGTGAAATGGAAATACTAGTTTAACTAAAAAGAATGACAAAATTTCTGACTATCGATGAAAACGGTAGAAAATCACAATGCTATTTAGATAACATTAGATACATTTAAAAGTTGAGGCTACAGATTTATTTTAATGCTAAAGTCACACTATACCTGCATGCCAATGATCCATCTACTGCCTCTCAGCTCTAAATTCACCCTTCATTTTCTGTTCTGTGATAATGGACTTAGACCTCTTAAGCACCCTTCCTTTGCAGCAAGCACAACGTTATGCGTTATCATTAGAGGGAGCGGGAGAAATACTGCAAAAGGAAGAAGCTCTTCCCAGTTCCAGTGTGCTGCTATTTGGGGGTTTTTCTTGTACCTACTTTACGGTTGACATTAGTTGTATGTATGAGGACATCCAATGTCTCTCTGCTCCAACAGCATGCCCAGAGTGTATGGTCCCTCAGTGAGATCATGGTCCCAGGCTGAGCATGGTGACCATTTCATCGTGTCCCTTCTGACATGGACACCTCACCTGCCTGTTTTTGTGCTGCTCTGCCATCAGGCAAGCATCTGATGCCATGATTCCTTCTATGTCCACCTGTCAGCACTCAGGTCCTACAGAGCATGGTTTCTCCAATGCTGGGTCCTGCAGGGTGCAGCTCTCTCTGCTTCTGCTCCCTGCAGAGCACCTTGTGCCCAATGTTGAGTTCCTATCAAACACCATTTCTCAAGCTCTGGACGCCTACAAGGTGTGTGGCTTTCTTCGGCACCCAGCTTCTGCAGAGGACAACTTCTCCAACTCTATGAGGCATGAAGTGGCCACCAGTCAGCTACTTCCCATGGCATCTCTTCCAATGACTTTATAGCAGGTCCTGAGACATAGCTCATCCATGCAAATGACTTCCGCAGAACCCTAGACAGATTCCCAACAAGTGTCACCAGCGCAGAGCCTCAGTGATTTCTCCATCATTCATTGAGCCCAGCCCTGACCTCTACAAGGAGGTCTCAGTCTTAGCCTAAGGTGGGTGGCTGAGGTGAGGGGTGGGAGGTGGGGGCGCTAGAGTGCTCTATCTCAGCTCAGAGATAGGAGATGATGTTCTTTATATCTGATATTCATTCATTCATTTTATAATGTTTTCACTTCTCATTAGCCACTTCCCCATTATTGCAAATCCTATTATAGTTAAGAATCCTTTTTTGTTTTGTTTTTAAACTATCATTCATGTGAAGTATTTTTGTTTTAAAAATTAGTCTTTGCATTTCATTTTATATTTTTATTTTCCATGATTATTTAAATATAATTCTATCAAATGGACATTATTCACCAGTATATATTTTACCAGTGAGTAGATAAATGCTTTACTTCCTGATCTTTGGGTCTGTCAAATTCATCTTCATTTTGTGTTTGCAGTGGACGACAAGTCAACAGTTCAGAGGAATGTTGGGTTATATATTTTTTTTTTATACATGGTAGAGGTTTCTCTGTTGTCATCTGTCATCAAAAATTGCTGAGTACTCTAAAGTCATCTTACTTTCTGTGTGTGACCCTCTCTTTCTTTTCCTTGGATGCTTGCAAGTTTCTTTCTTTAAATTTGAAAATCAATGAGTTTATCTATTTTATACATAGTAGTTTGTATCTCTTAATCCTGTATCCCTATCTTGCCCCTCCCCACTCCCCTCTCCCCATTGGTAACCACTAGTTTGTTTTCTATATGTGTGAGTCTATTTCTGTTTTGCTAATATTCCATTGTGTATACATATACCACATCTTCTTTACCCATTTATCTGTTGATGAACACTTGGGTTGCTTCCATATCTTGGGTACTGTAAATAGTGCTACAAGGATACATTGTAGGTCACAGATAATTATAGCCATTCTTTTGTAATAACTTTTAATGGAGTATAGTCTATAAAAACACTGAATCACCATGCTGTACACCTGAAACTAATATGATATTGTAAATCAACTATACTTCAATTAAAAAAAATAAAGTTTTGTAATAAAAAAAAAAGATAGAAAAATACTTGCCTAGCTACAAAATACCTGACCAGTACTCCTCAAAACTGTCAAGGTCATCTAAAACAAGGAAAGGCTATGAAACCATGACAGCCAAGAGGAGCCTCCAGGATTGTGACAACTAAATGAGATGTGTCCTGGATGGGATCCTGGAACAGAAAAAAGGACAGTAGCTAAAAACTAAGGAAATATGAATAAAGTATGGTCTTCAGTTAATAATAATATATCAGTATCAGTTCATTAGTTGTAACAAATGTACCATATTAATGTACAATGTTAGTAAAAGGGGAAACTGACGGCAGTTATATGGGAACGTGCTTACACTATACTCTCAGTTTTTCTGTAAATTATAAACTGTTCTAAAAAATAAAGCCAATTTTTTAAAAAGGAAAATCAATTAGTTTATCAGAAAATGTCTTTTTATCTTTGTTAATATTTTTGAGTCACTGAAATACAGTAAGTGTTCTGAACCTGCCTATTAGTTTATCTTTCATTATGGAAATATTCTTTTTGTTTTTATTGTGATAGGAATATCTAATATGAGATCTACCGCCCTTAACAGATTGTTAGGTGCACAATACAGTACTGTTATCTATAGGCACAGTGCTGTACAGCAGATCTTTAAAAATCACTCATCTTGCATAACTGAAATTTTATACCAGCTGATGAGCAACTCCCCATTTCTCCCTACCTTTGACCGCTGGCAAACACCATTTCACTCTGTTTCTTTGACTTTGACTATTTTAGATCTAATGTAAGTAGAATCAGGCAATAATTGTCCTTCTGTGACTAGCTTATTTCACTCAGCATAACATCCTTAAGGTTCATACACATTGTTGTATATGACAGGATTTCCTTCTTTTTAAAGACTGAATCATAGTTCATTGTATGTATATGCCTATTTTTTAGTCCATTCATCTGTAAGTAAACATTTAGGTTGGTTCCACATCTTGGCTATTATGAATAATTCTGCAATTAACATGGAAGTGCTAATATCTCTTCAGGATTCTGATTTCAATTCTTTTAGATAGATACCAAAAAGTAGGTTTCATATGGTAGATCTATTTTTAATTTGGGGGGGAACCTCCATATTGTTTTCCATAGAAGCTACACCATTTTGCATTCCCACCAGCAGTGTACAAGGGTTCCAATTTCTCTACATTCTCACCAACACTTGTCTTTTTTTTTAAATAGCCATTCTAACAGATGTGAGGTGATATCTCATTGTGGTTTGATTTGCATTTCCTGATGATTAGTGGCACTGAGCACTTTTTCATACACTTGGCCATCTGTATGTCTTCTTTGGAGAAATTATTCAAATCGCTAGCCTGCTTTTTATTACAGTTAGTAGTTTTTTGCTATTGAGATGTAGAAGTTCCTTATATATTTTGGAAGTTAACCCCTTATCAGATATCTTCAGTAAAGTTACAGGACACAAAAATCAGTTGTGTTTCTACACATTAATAACAAACTACTGGAAAAGGAAATTAGGAAAACTTCCATTTACAATAACATCAAAAGAATAAAATACTTAGGAATAAAGTTAACTAAGAAAATTAAAAACTTGTGTACTGAAAATTACAAAACACTTATGAAATTAAAGAATAAAAAAACAACTGGAAAGATACCTCATGTTCATGGATCGGAAGAACTAATATTGTTAAAATGTCCATACTACCCAAAGTTATGGACAGATTCAATGCAATTCCTATCAAAATCCCAATGGCATTTTTTACAGAAATAGAAAAAGCAATTCTAAAATTCACATGGAACCACAAAAGACTCTGAATAGCTAAAGAAATCTTGAAAAAGAAGAACCAAGCTGTAGGTATCACATGTCCTGGTTTCAAAATATATTACAAAGTTACAGTAATCAAAATAGTATGGTACTGGCATAAAGACAGTTATATATAGACCAATGGAACAGAATAGAGAGCCCAGAAATACGCCCCCATTTATGTTGTCAACAGATCTTTGACAAGGGTGCCAAGACTACACAATGGAAAGAGGATAGTAACTTTAAAAAAGAGTGTTGGAAAAACTAGATAGCACATCCCAAAGAATGCAATTGGACTCATCTTACACCACACACAAAAATCAACTTAAAATTGATTTAAACCTGAAACTGTAAAACTCCTAGAAGAAAATATAGGAGAAAGCTTCATGACTTGGGTCTTGACAAGTATTTCATGGATATGACATCAAAACCAGGCAACAAAAGGAAAAAAAAAAAGACAAAAAGGAAAAAAAACAGGCAACAAAAGGAAAAAAAAAACACAAAAAACTAAAGAGCTTCTGTATAACAAAGGAAACAAAAGAGGGAAAGACAACCTACAAAATGGGAGAAAATTCTTGCAAATTAGCAAAATGTTTAAAACCATTAATCTATTGCTGTGCTCTGTAACAGACAGTAGCCACATGTGATGATTTAATTTTAAATTTAGCTGCATTAAAATGAAATAAAATTTAAAGTGCAATCCCTCAGTCACTCTAGCCACATTTTAAAGTGTTCAATAGCCACATATGGCTTGTGGCTCTCATATTGGACGGAACAGATATAGAACATTAGCATCATTGCAGAAAGTTCTACTGTACAGTACTATATTCAAAGAGTAGACCAGGGCTTCCCTGGTGGCACAGAGAGTCTGCCTGCTGATGCAGGGAACACGGGTTCGTGCCCCAGCCTGGGAAGATCCCACATGCCGCGGAGCGGCTGGGCCCGTGAGCCATGGCCGCTGAGCCTGCGTCCGGAGCCTGTGCTCCGCAACGGGAGAGGCCACAACACTGAGAGGCCCGCGTATAGAAAAAAAAAAAAAAAAAAAAGTAGACCAATAGAGTATTAGTCATGTATTAATAACTAATATTTGTTGAATTGATTAAGGTGGGGTTCTTTCCTGGGGAAAAATGATTGTACTTTGCTGTGTTTTGATATTTTTTAAGTGTAGAAAGTTTATGTCTACTTATAAAAACTTGGCTAGATGTTCAGAAATTTTGAAAATTATTGTGATATTTTTTGGTTGCTCCTTTTGAAAACTGTTAGTTTTCTGTGTAGGATTTCACTGACAGGATCTGAAGGAGAAGGCACTAGTATATTACACCAAGAGAAGGCCGTAATTGTCTCTGTTTTTGTGCTGCTCCTTCCTCTACTCACCCTTTGAGCCACTGTGCTACAACCACATTCCGACGTAGCCCTGAAAGGCAGGGGAGGAAAACTTTGGGCTACCTGGGAAATTATGAACTTGGAAAAAATAAAATTGGAAAATTTGTGATAAGGATGTCTGGGGAAAGATATGTATAGGGGCAGAATGGTTTCAGAATACAAAGATCATGTGACATGTGAATGCCACTGGAGGGCACAATCAATGCAGAGTAGGCTCTGAGTAACAGGAGCACAGTTTGATCCATCCTAAGGATGTCAGACAGTTTTCTTCCCCAGCCACTTCTGGTCCTTATTCAGTGGAGCTTCACATGACTTGATCAAGGCGTTAGGATGGAGGCCATACATGAGTTCAGCTACAGGATACCACCAGTGCTAACTGCCCAACCTGCCAGCAGTAGAGGCCAGGCCAATACTGAGCCCCTGAAATGTCAATATTTCTGGCAGGACCATCCAGCTACCTTGTAGAAGGTTAACTGATTACACTGAACCTTCCCATGGGATGCAGTGCTTCATCCTCACAGGATTATATACATTTTCTTGGCATAGATGGTGTTCTCTGCTTGCAGTACTTCTGCCAGCACCACTATTTGTGGACTTTCAAATAACCTGGGTCTAATACACTCCCATCTAGGACAGGTTGAGGGCTGCTCCTAGGAGCTTTTACTGCCTGGCACCTCTGGCTTTCCCTGCTCAGGAAACCAAGGTTACTTCTGCAAACAGAGAAAGTCTCTGGATGAGAGTGGCAGCTGTTTGCAGTAAGAAGACACCAGCATGCCCAGGAATGGTAAATGCCTAAGAGATACTGGCAAGGCACTAACAGTGTCTTCTAGACATGAAGACCAGTTTTCTAATATATTTTTTGTGGGGATGTGGATTATAAGAATTTGTAAGAATTTTCAGGAAGTTAAAGACATGAAAAAAATTAGAACCATTGATGGTGTTGTAAAAGAGATGTAATCAAATGATTTTAAAACTTGTAATTTCTAGAAACTATTCTATGTCTGGGATAGCCCCAATACCAGCAAGTAAAACTGAAATAAAAGAGTTGGATTTCAATTGAATAAAGGAAGTACACTAAAGATTTATTATTTTATGATCCTTACAGTTTATTTTTCATTTAATATTGGGTATCTTTGGTTTGGTTTAGTTGTTCTTTCTTGTTTGTTTTTGTTTTTTTTCCTGTTTGGAAGGAAATTAGATATCTGGATACTGCCTTCACCTGTAAAATGGGGCTTTGGGAGACAAATTATTTGATCTCTAAGATCTCTGTCAGATGTTGTATTTTATAATTTTATAAACAGAATGAAAAATAGATAGTATTAGAAACTATGAATAAATAGAAGAACAAACAATAGCCACGTCAGAATATTTGTATTTGTGACATACTCAAGTTGGTTTAAAAGTATTCATACAATATTCAACAAAACACTATATTATAACATTATAGCCTCAAAATATTCTCCCAAGAGTTTAAATTTTTTTGAAAAAAAATTCTGAGGAAAAAGAATAACAAAAAGAGTATCTATTTAAGGGACATGACCAATTACTATTAATAAAGAAGGAATGACAATGAAGGAAAACTGTAAATGTCTCTTCCTAGAAACCAATTCCACACATTTATCCATAATGGAAAATGAGGTGGAGGAGAATGGTGAGCACCTGATTGTCTCTTTGGTTCTTAACTCCAAAGACAATATTGCCAGCCTGCAGCATCTGCTCTTCAGCTAATACTTCAAGGAGCTGAATACATTTCATTCTTGCTGATAAATCCGCTCAAAAGAAAGGCTGCTGTCGGAATGAGAGCAAACCGCCTGCCACAGTGAAAGAGCATAGCCATTGGAAGAAGGAGATGTAAAGTCTGGTTCTGGTTCTACCATTTCATCATCTTAATCAGCCTGGGTCTCTTCTTCATGAATGCAATAGAGACAACAATACCACTCACCACGTAGCATTCGTGTGACAGTCAAAAGAGACAGTGTATGTGAAAGCAGCTTGAAAGCTGCAAGATGACTTGTTCTTTCAATTGTGCATAAGCCTGTGACTCAGGACTCTCTTATTTAGTCCTAGAGACCATGTAGTCAGTAGGAGTAAAATGGAAATCTGCAGAAATGGCCCTTGTTTGGTTGATAATAACCTCCCCATCCCTAGCTTAAGTTTTACAGCAAAAGAATAATACCATAAGAAAAATGATTTTTTCAGTCTTAAGAGTCAAGAACTTAATAGATAGGGTGCCATTGCAGTTTTCCCAGTGTTCTCGTGTGCTTATTAGTAGTGCCCTCTTGTTATCAAAGATGTTCTACTTATCCTATAAATTACATAATCACTACAGAGTGCTAATAGGTCCTAATAATAAGGTGCCATCCCAGCAGCAGGTTCATGTAGTCATTAGTGAGAAACTATCCAACGTTCTGGCTATGTGAGGTGCTATCAACCCTCTCTCCCTCCCAACTCCTTGCTGGAGTGATTGATGCAACTAATAAAATAACAAGTGAACCACTGGCTTCAGTTCTAGAAGAGTTGGAATACTATGATTAAGGTGTCTCACTGGACTAAAAGTCCAATTTCTTCTTCTTCCATAGAAATAGAGTTTAGCTAGTTCAGGGCTGCCAACCAGAGAATATACTTCCTTCCTTGCATTCTTTATGCCACGTGTTGCCATTGGCTGAGTTCTGATGAATGGAATGTTTGTAGGGGTGATGGGTGGCACTTCCAGGCCTGGCTTACAATCATGCATGTACCCCAAGCTCTTCCCTTTCCCACAGGCACAGTCCACGGTAACTCAGCTTTCATCTTCCTGATGCCAATCACCCGAGGGAAGGAAGCATCTGTGCAGAGCAGAGCTGGCTCTTGCTCTAGATCACTCATCTCAGTTAAGTGAGAGGGAAATAAACTTGCTTTTTAGGCCATTCCGGTTTTGGATCTTTTTGTTACAACACCCCTACTTCACTGTAACTAACATAGAGAGCTTTTGGACATCTTTGGAAAGCAAGTACAGTGCTATAGCAGGAGAAGGAGTAAACCAAGATGATGGACCGTGGGAAGACACTTGCCTGTTGAGCAGATGTGGGGAAAGACAACCCGGGGGGGAGCCAGCTGGCTGGCCTGAGGGACTCCTTCACTGTCCTTATCCGTTTCTGTCCTGCTTCTCCCTCACACTAGCGGCGCGGTCAGGAGATAACACTGTTGTGCCTAGGAGAACCCCACCTCGGTTTTACTTGAAAACAGAGTTCTTCCCAAAATAATTCAAAAGAAATATCTCAGACTGCCTACTGGTCACTCACACACACACACACACACACACACACACACACACACACACACCACTACCACCACCACCACCACCACACCACCAACTCAACTCCATCTTGCACTGCCTTTTGTCCCCTACTACCAAAGAAACTGAACACACTGATTTGCATGGCTGTTGAAGGGTCACATTAAATCCTGATTGATATAAGTGGGTAAATAAAAACCACAAGCCACTAAAGGAGACACAAAAGGTTGGAACAAACTGAGCAACCAGAACAGATGGTTCCTACAGATGTGGGAAAGTCAAATAGAAAAAGCTATGCCATAATTCAAAGGGGAAAACAAATGGAAAAAATAATGAATGAAATCTTATACCTGGACGATGGGAAAACTAGTAAAATAGTCTTGTTCAGGCTTCAGAGGCAGAAGCAGGCCTCTGCCCGTGACCCTGCCTGGACTGCGCGCCTGCTTGCCCACCTAACAATTGCTGCTAGCAAGTCAAGCAGAGCTTATGATAAGAAAGGGAGGGGGTCTTGGAATTTCTTCAGCTCTGGGGACCTGGCCAGTCTCCTGGGGTCTAGAAAATCTTGTGACTCACCTGGTAAAACCAAGAGCATTCATTTAAAGTGAATCCAGAGCTGCATTTGATATCAGTTTGAGGCCAGGAATTATAAACAGAAGCCCCCCAGAGCTTCAGACTCCAATCTGAAGTCTCACCCGTGGGGTGGACGCACCACCCGGGACCCTTCCCATATGGGGCTCCAGACTGCTGTCACTCGGGACTTCCCAGCTGCTGTTGGGACCTGGAAGTAGGTGTCGGCCCAATTCGGTGATGTATACCCTATTACGTTTCTCTAAAATTCTTATTCTTTTCCTTCTAATGATTGTATATTAAAATTAAGTTAAATCACCTTTCATTGAAGAATTGATTAAAGCTGTTTATTTGTGTGAAACGAGTGGTTATTTTGCCAGTGAATCCAATGAACCTTAAAACTGAAAGCAGTCTTTCGGCAAAACATTAATTGGCGCTGTAAGCAGGATTCACAGAGCAAAATGCCTCTCTTTAAAAAGAAGGAAGTTAAAGTTGATCAGGCTTTTATTCCAGGATGGGATGAGCTCCCTTACAGCTCATTAGCGGCAGAATGGGGTATATCGACAGGACTGTGTGAGAAGCGGGAGTCTAAATTAAAGCGGGCCAAACCTTTAGAAGTCAGTGAATGCTTGCGGCTCCTGCCAATTGAGAAAGGACAAAAATGTACTGTGCTGCGTCGGAGAGGCTGGATCCCCCTCTCTGCCTACTGTAAAGTACATGAAGCCAAATTAAAAGTGGTAGAAATGAAACCAAACTGGAGAAGAATTATGAGGTTTGCAAGGATGTCTGTCCATGTTACAATGTCAAAATTACCTTAGCTAAGTCTCCACTTTCCAGTCGGTAGCAAGAAAAGCTGCTATAAAGGTTGCATAAGCTAAATATCAAAATAAACCTATGAGAGCTCTGTCTGTCTGGGTATATGTGTATGTCTCAGTATGTGTCTTTGGATAATATTGCTAAGGTTAAGTGATAAATGAGCTCTATTTAATTGGCTTAAAGAAAAGTAAGTGCTTACAAATCAAACAATTCTAAGTACAAGAGAAATTAAGCTAAATGAATTTCAGGGTCACATGAACCAGGAAATATTCAGTATTAAATCAATATCTGGTATTAATGTTTGTTAATCTAATTAACATAGACATGTCATAGGAGTCATCAATATTAAGTATAATACTTTTATTGTGCCTAGGTTTAATATAAGCTAAATAAGATCTTACATCTGCAACAAATTTGTCAGCAAGGAAAGTAACTCAATGTGAAGAAAATTGTAAGGAAAGAAAATGCAAATGAGATAAGAGCTTCGGGTGATTTATGTTTACCAATCTACAGAGTGCTGATATAAAGGACAGTTCATGGTTGCTTAAGGAATGTAGGACATGTGTTTTTAGTAAAAAAGGTAGGAGGAATGGAATTGCATTTGATTAAGGAAAAAGAAAGTAGGTCTGACTTACAGGTGGTTGTTTCTGAATGCAAAAATAAAATGATGGATACAGAAAGTGATTAAAAAAAAAAAAAGTTTTGTGGAAAGTGGACCCCGAGAAAAGAGTTTTATGCATGGTACAAATTTTCTGGAGATGTTGAACTGCCTTTGATAACAGATTTTAAGTTTCTTTACCTCTGAAGTGATCTGTTCTATATTTGCCTTTGAAATCTTGTATTGTTACTTTGGTAAAGTAAGTATTATTTTGCAATGATCTGTGAAGATTATGGCACATGTAGATAAAGCTCATTCTGCTTCTACAAAACATTAACCCCTCATTGTCAGACTTTTGCTATCCTGTTGTCCTTGTAACATGGCAACGGTCTACCCATAAGTCAGAAAATTTTAAATGGGTAAACAATAGCTGTAAATCAAATAGTGAGGGCTATGGGAAATCCAAGACAGCCGCTTGGGCTTTCCAGGCTCCCTGACAAACCTCATTCTCCTTTTTTGATGGGATAAAGCCTTCCCTGGCTGCAGGGTTAATGCCCTCACAATGGGGAGGAAAAAAATTATGTTTCACTGAATATTAAATTCTAGTTTTGTTAATTGAGGTCTGTGTTTACCAAGATTCACTTCCCAGATAGTTCCTTGCTGTTATGTTTTATTGCTAAAAAGTTTAATTGAATTATTCTAAAGCTTATCTCAGTAGTCTATCTTTGGATGGAGATCAGATGCCCTGTGACCTACAACCAGGGGACATAGGATTACATGTGTCTATCAGTGAGGCCTATATGCCAACTGGAGCTTATGGCAGAAGCAACAGAGCAAAAGAGTGCCTCTCGGCTTCTGGAGTAGAAAGTTTCCAGAGACCGGGAAAAATCATACTACCTTTGAAAAACAGCTGTTAGCTTGTTATTGGGCTTTAATTGATACTGAACAAATAACCGTGGGTCATACTGTCATATTAAGGCCTCAAGTGCTGATTATGCAATGGATTTTAAGCTCACCAAAGACCCATAGAATTGGGCACGCCTAGGAGTCTAATATCATCAAATGCAAATGGTATATTCAGGACCGGGCTAAACCCAGGCCATATGGGGTTGTTGCCTTACAAAAGAAAAAAAAAAATTCTGAAATTCCCATTGAAAGCCTTGAGCAAGAATTCATGATTAAACCTGAGATAACTGAGTTGCCTGTAAAATGGGGAAAGCCCTTTTACTCTTTAACCAAGACAGAAAATGCCTGGTTTACAGATGGTTTAGCAAAATACATAGGATCTGTTCGTTACTGGAAAGCAGTAGCCTACAATCCAGTCACAACTAAACTGTTAACTACTCCTGGAGAGGGAAAAAACAACCAATTCGCTGAACTATATGCAGTATATCAAGTCTTGAAACAAGAAAACCTAACAGAATGTCGTATTTATACTGATTCATGGTCCGTAGCCAATGGGTTAGCAACTTGGCTTCCAATGTGGGTTAGAAATAATTGGCAAATTCATTCAAAAGAGTTGTGGGGAAAAGAACTATGGGCAGATATTTGGGAAATTGTGCAGAAAACTAACGTTTCAGTTTTTCATGTGGACACTCATAGCACTCCCAATTCCACGGAACGATGGTATAACTCAATTACAGACGAACAAACTCAGATCCAGACAGTGGAAATTGATCCAGACTCCAGTGAGCTCAAAGGTTTGGCACTTTGGGCACACCAAAAATGTGGCCGTCTGGAAGAAAAAGCTATATACCGGTGGGCTCAGCATCGAGGTATTTCTTTAACTATGGATCTCATTAAGTCTGTTATTTTACAATGTCCAATCTGTCAACGTATTAAACATAGGAGCTTGCCACAACTAGTAAAAGGACAATTGGCGCATGGCAAATTGCCTGGGCAGATGTGGCAAATTGATTATATTGACCCATTGATCCGTGATAAAGGCTGCCAATATGTGTGTACTGCAGTGGACGCCTGTTTTGGATACCTGGTGGTCATTCCATTTGGAAAAGCCAATCAAACTAACACTATTAAAATATTAGAAATAATTAATTTGTACTATGGTGTTCACTCCAAATTCAAAGTTCCATTTCAAAGGTAAGCTAATACAAGAATTTGCCCAGGAACATAATATACAATGGATTTTTCATATTCCATATTAACCTCAAGCTGCTGGTTTAACTGAAAGAATGAACGGATTGCTAAAGGAACAAATGCTTAAATTGGGATGCGGTTCTTATAAAAATTGGAGGACTAACTTATATACTGCCTTAAGTATTTTGAACAGTCGTCTAATTGGAGAATCTGAGAGTCCTTTAATGAGAATGACTGTACCAAACCTACAAATTCACAGGATGGATGTTCATCCAGAGATAATTGAATACTGGGAAATTTTACCTGGAGCATTAGCTCCTTTTCTAGCCTCTCCCGAGGCTGCAGGCCTCTATTTGCATTCTATGACTGTGCAGAGGCTTACTAAAAGGATGATTTGTGCTGTGTCAACTGGCATTGGCATGAAAATGCCTCCTGGACATTTAGGGCTGCTTAAGGAACATCTAGCTTAGCCCTTAAAGGTATTTGTGTCCACGGGGGAGTTATTGACCCTGATTATCAAGGAGAAATTAAAATGATTTTACAAAATGAAGGCAACAATGATCTGCTTATTAATAAACATGATCGGATTGCCCAACAACTGATTCTTCCATGTGTAATTTGTAAAGTCCAGAAAGGAGAACCTCCCACCCGATTAATCGTTAGGGGTGATGGAGGGTTTAGATCCACGAATGAAGCACATTCAATTGGAGCTAAAGTCTGGGTAAAACAACCCAACGGTCCCCCTATAAGTGCTGATATAATTGCACAGGGAAAAGATAACACTGTGTTGGTGATGTTCCCCAGAAAAGAGAAAAAAGGAGATATGTGCCATTAACTCATCGTTATTCTCGTGAATAAACTGTTTTTGGAAGCTTGACTGTAATGTGTATTGTCACCCATGCCTTAACCCCAGGATCTGTGCTGCAGTCAAACAACGAAACAACCCCCCATGCCTCAACTCCAGAATATCTGCTACAGTTGGAAAAAAGAACATGAACGAAAACGTTGGGGAATCTTCCGCTGGAGAAATGTGAGCCAGACCCAAACTCAAGATAACTTCACCTCCCCTGCAAACGAGGCCCGCCCTTTTCTAATTATGACTTTCTATGGACAAAACCTGTCTATCCGGTCCGGAGTAAACTCTGATAACCCATGGGCTAGAAGGTTTCTTCGATCTCCTAATTCCTCCTCTCTTGCAGTCGAATTAAGCCCGGGATATATTAATGTCTACTAATGACTACACATAGAGACAATTATTTAGCAAATGGATACCTAAAAACCATTGGATACTTATTCCAGAGGGCATTACTAAATGCACAAACACCTGGTGCTCAGGGACTTTTTATCACTATAAGGCTGCTAATAGAAGCTCTATGCGTCAATTTCATGTACTGCCCATTGTTCTGGGGAATGAATACTGGTTGCCTCATTTTGCTGGAAATTACTTGGATTTTAGTGACTGCACACACTTATTGATAGACTGGGAAAAGACTATTCAAGGATTGCTTTGTGGCCAGACTTCCCACATCTGGGAACCCTGTTTACTAGAGAATTCCATTAACTACTGTGAATGGACTATATTTCCTTAATCCTGTAGTATGTTTTTTGAAGTCTCCCAGTTTATATGTATAGTAACTGATGATATTAACACACTTTCTACTTATCACCAGGAAACACTTTTTCAGGCTGTCTGGCACATGTAGATCACTTATATTGGAAAGGAACAACTTATTTCTTTTCCCCTATACACACACAACTGTTGTGAACTCAAGTGCTAATTCCTACTTTTTCTGTTCCTAACATTAGCCTGTCACTTGAACCTTTGAAATGGATTATTACAAAAATCAAAGTTATTACAAAAATTTATAGATACACGTAATCGTACTCTGTTAGAACACTGTTGTCGCTACTATTGTGGCTAACAAATTAATGGATGTGGGAGTTAACGTACAGAAGCATACTGCTCATTCTTGGTGGGACTTTTTCTTTACTCAGTCCCCCCAAGCTAAACAATTGTTCTCTGCCTTGATTAATCCATTGCCTGTACTATGATTGTACTCTTTTTACTGACTGTTTGGAATTGTCCCCGGCGCTTAAGATAAGAAAGGGAGGGGGTCTTGGGATTTCTTGAGCCCTGGGGACCTGGCCAGTCCCCCGGGGTCTAGAAAATCTTGTGACTCACATGGTGAAACCAACAGCATTGTTAAAGTGAATCCAGAGCTGCATTTTTGCATGCAAACTGATGATATCAGTTTGAGGCCAGGAATTACAAAACAGAAGCCCCCAGAACTCCAATCTGAAGTCTCACCCGTGGGGTGGACGCACCGCCCGGGACCCTTCCCATATGGGGCTCCAGACTGCTGTCACTCGGCACTTCCCAGCTGCTGTCTGGATCTGGAAGTAGGTGTCGGCCCAATTCGGTGATGTATACCCTATTACGTTTCTCTAACATTCTTATCCCTTTCCTTCTAATGATCGTATATTAAAATTAAGCGAAATCACCTTTTATTAAAGAATTGATTAAAGCTGTTTATTTGTGTGAAATGAGTGGTTATTTTGCCAGTGAATCCAACGAATCTTAAAATCGAAAGCAGCCTTTCGGCAAAACACTGGAAGATAAAATTGAAGACCAAATGTATAAATAATCAAGTAATAGAAATTTCAAAACAAAAATGAGAGTGAGGATAGAGGGAGTCGTAATCAAAGTGATGATGGATGAAAACTTCCTGCATGTAAAGACCTCACCTGTTCTTGGGCAAAACTAACTTCTTAATGCATCCTGAGACATTTCTTGATGAGCGTTCTCAAATATAAATTAAAAATCTTAAAATTATACTGGACTCGTATGTGGGATGTTGAGAGTAGGAGAGATTGTGAGAGGTGATGGGGTATATGAGAACCCTATGTACTTTCTGCTCGATTTTGCTCTGAACCTAAAACTGCTTTAAAAAAATAAGTTTATGGGGCTTCCCTGGTGGCGCGGTGGTTGAGAGTCCGCCTGCCGATGCAGCAGACACGGGTTCATGCCCCGGTCCGGGAAGATCCCACATGCCGCGGAGCGGCTAAGCCCGTGAGCCATGGCCGCTGAGCCTGCGCGTCTGGAGCCTGTGCTCCGCAACAGGAGAAGCCACAACAGTAAGAGGCCCGCGTACCGCAAAAAAAAAAAAAATTTTAAAAAGTAAGTTTATGGGAAAAAATATATATGCAAAAGATTACTTGCAAAGGAATAACAACTGTGCAAATACCCGACTTCTTACCTATAACTGTGGAACATAGAAAATACTGAAATAACTTTAAGGCAATGAGAGAAAAGATATGTGATTGAAGAATTCCACACCCAGCAGTCAAGATATCATTCTTATAAAAGAGAAAAAAGACAATGTGACGTTCAAAGCTTACTGAGTACACAACCCATGTACTTAATCTAGGGAGCGTACTTGAGGAGGTACTCCAGTGAAATAAAAATGAATTCGAATACAGGATCCCAAGCTGGGGGAATAAGAAATACAAGAGAAAAAAGTGGTGAGCAATGACACTTGCATTTTTAATAAATTTAAAGAGACGATAATATGAGTAGAAACTAATATTTAAGTGACAAGTGAGGATTTTAGGGACCAAAGATATGGTAAGCTAAAATTTTATAATAGTTTAGAACTAAAAGTCTAGATGATCTGAACAAAACCCAGGAGTATGCAGAAGGAAAGTGTGCAACCTGAGGAAGTAGGTAAGCAAAAACGTTTAAAAAGTCAAGTCTTACTGGTTGGATAGGGAGGAAGTAGCAAGTAAATTGTCCTGGAAAATATAGATACATATATGAGAGTTAAAAATAGGAAAGTAACCAGTAAGAAAGAAAAAAATAACTTCTTAATGCAAGGAAGGGTACAAAACAGAATTTCAAAATGGATGAAGTAGGGTGAAAGTTGTTGAAGATGAAATATAACTTAGTCAATATAAAAAATAAAAAGAAAGAAAAAACAGTAACATAAAGTAAAATTAAGAATAAATATAGGGCTTCCCTGGTGGCGCAGTGGTTGAGAATCCGCCTGCTGATGCAAGGAATGTGGGTTCGTGCCCCGGTCCGGGAAGATTCCACGTGCCGCAGAGCGGCTGGGCCTGTGAGCCATGGCCACTGAGCCTGCGCGTCCAGAGCCTGTGCTCCGCAATGGGAGAGGCCACAACAGTGAGAGGCCCGCGTACCGCAAAAAAAAAAAAGAATAAATATAAACTGGCATACACACAAAAAGCATAATTAAGGGTAACTTAAAACCAAGAACCCCGGACCAAATAACCATAAATAGGCTGAACACTCCTATCAAAATCCATGACCCTCAGATTGAGTTAGAACCAAAGTTCAAATTGGAGTACTGGAAGAAAAACAGAGGAAGGATCCCACAACACACAGCACATGTTTAATCAAAATCTTGACTGGAAAAAATTAACAAAAGACTTACTTAAATAAAGGCTGTTTATAGAAAATATGTCTAAAACACAGTGGGTTTTTTTCTAAAGGTTAAAAATAAAGAGATGGATAAAGACATGTCAAATAAATGCCAGCAAAAGGAAAACAGGTAAAACAAAATTCAGGTTCAAAGAACTAATGACATAAAGAAGGATTTTTAATAACAATAAAACATAAATCCCCAACATTGATATAGATACAGAGATTTACGCACCAAATAATAGAGTAACAAAATTCAGAAGCCAAACATTTGATAAAATTGACAGATTTGTGAAATACTGTTGGAGTAATGAGCACAGAAGCAATGATTGTGGTTTTCTAACAGCCAAAACTAAGAAACAGGATTTTGATTTCCTTTGCTTATGAGACCATGTTATTTCATCCAATTTAACTGTTAATAAGTATACACAGGATATGGGCAAGACATTGGTCTGGAAATGAATGAAGTTCAGGGGGTAAAATATTAACAGAAGTTTTAAAAACATTTCTTCTGTTTAACTTCCACCAGAAAAAAAACCCTGCAAATTGAATTTGATGTGCCATAATTATCATAGTAAGGAGTCCAAAAAGCATATAAAGGTCTTACTGAAAACTGGTGAAGTATCTGAAAGCTGAGAGAATACCCAATTATTGTTTAATAGTTTTTATTAACTACACAAATTACCTCAAAGATTTTGTATCATACTGGAGTCTCCACCAACTAATAGGAAATTCCTGCATTTACTGGATTATCTTAAACATCTATCACTGAAAAATAAGTGAATAGACCTAGAACCACATACTGACATAAAATATGCTGAAATAATGCAAAAAGAGCCATGCTCATGAATCAAAAGAATGAGACATTACTTGAGTGTGGGGTTCACAGTTATGTAGGAGGGTTTACGGGAGGGTAACTTACTGTTAATTAGCTTGCTTAGTAGAGCACAATCAAAAATCTACTTTCTATTCTTTCTCGCTTTGCGCTGTCAATAGCTCTCTAGGGTCTAGTTCTTTCTTTAAGCCCTTTAGCCTTTACAGCTCATCTTAGTCACGAGAGTAATGTCATCTCACTTCAATAATTAAAATTTCCCATCCAATTTTATGTAGCATTATAGCTCTAAGTTTAATTCAACATAAACACCTCTTCACCCAGCCCAGGTCTGACTAAAGCGTGGGAAGAAAATGTGGTGAAAAAATAATAATAATAGTAGCAAACAAACAAACCTAGTGACAGAGTAGTTGTGAACAGGTGTCCAAGTTTTATTAGAATCTTGCTGCAAGAAAGAAGGCCCCTAGTAGGCTAATTCAAAGATTTTCTCTTAATAGGGATTTTCTCTTAATAGGGATACTTTATAGGAAAAGAACATGGCTTGATAATGATTTTTAGACCACACTCAAATAGAAAAGAACAAATAAGGATCACTAGATAATGACAGTTGAGTAGATGGATAAATTATTCCCCAGAACACATCTTAATCCCATTAAGTACCAGAAAATTGTTTAAGCATTTCGTCAAGAATACTAATTATACACTAGAAGGAGATTATTAATTGTATCATACAAAAATATGGTGTTCTAGAACAGTTTGGGGATAATTTCACATTCACAGACAGTAGCCTCTTCTCACCCAACTTTTTGATCCTCCTCTATTAATGACAGACACAAAATAGATTAAATGAAAAAGGTACAGAGATAGCAGAAGCAAGAAGAACTACAATCCTGCAGCCTGTGAAATGAAAACTACATTCACAGAAAGATAGACAAAATGAAAAGGCAGAAGACTATGTACCAGATGAAGGAACAAGATAAAACCCCAGAAAAACAACTAAGTGAAGTGGAGATAGGCAATGTTCCAGAAAAAGAATTCAGAATAATGATAGTGAAGATGATCCAGGACCTCAGAAAAAGAATGGAAGCAACGATCGAGAAGATGCAAGAAATGTTTAACAAAGAGCTAGAAGAATTAAAGAACAAACACACAGAGATGAACAATACAATAACTGAAATGAAACATACCCTAGAAGGAATCAATAGCAGAATAACTGAGGCAGAAGAACGGATAACTGACCTGGAAGACAGAATGGAGGAATTCACTGCCACAGAACAGAATAAAGAAAAAAGAATGAAAAGAAATGAAGACAGCCTAAGAGACCTCTGGGACAACATTAAATGCAACAACATTCCCATTATAGGGGTCCCAGAAGGAGAAGAGAGAGAGAAAGGACCCGAGAAAATATTTGGAGAGATTATAGTCGAAAACTTCCCTAACATGGGAAAGGAAATAGCTCCCCAAGTCCAGGAAACACAGAGAGTCCCAGGTAGGATAAACCCAAGGAGAAACAAGCTGAGACACATAGTAATCAAATTGACAAAAATTAAAGACAAAGAAAAATTATTAAAAGCAACAAGGAAAAAACAACAAATAATATACAAGGGAACTCCAATAAGGTTAACAGCTGATTTCTCAGCAGAAACTCTACAAGCCAGAAGGGAGTGGCATGATATATTTAAAGTGATAAAGGGAAGAACCTACAACCAAGATTACTCTACCCAGCAAGGATCTCATTCAGATTCTATGGAGAAATCAAAAGCTTTACAGAGAAGCAAAAGCTAAGAGAAGTCAGCACCACTAAACCAGCTCTAAAAAAAATGTTAAAGGAACTTCTATAAGTGGGAAACACAAGAGAAGAAAAGGACCTACAAAAACAAACCCAAAACAATTAAGAAAATGGTAATAGGAACATACATATCGATAATTACCTTAAGTGTGAATGGATTAAATGCTCCAACCAAAAGACAAAGCCTCAGTGAATGGATACAAAAACAAGACCCATATACATGTTGTCTACAAGAGACCCATTTCAGACCTAGGGACACATACAGACTGAAAGTGAGGGGATGGATCGACAGATGAATGGATAAAGAAGATGTGGCACATATATACAATGCAATATTACTCAGCCATAAAAAGAAACAAAATTGAGTTATTTGTAGTGAGGTAGATGGACCTAGCATCTGTCATACAGAGTGAAGTAAGTTGGAAAGAGAAAAACAAATACCATATGCTAACACATATATACAGAATCTAAAAAAAAAAAAATTGGTTCTAAAGAACCTAGGGGCAGGAGAGGAATAAAGATGTAGAGAATGGACTTGAGGACACAGGGAGGGGGAAGGGTAAGCTGGGATGAAGTGAGAGAGTGCCATGGACATATATGCACTACCAAATATAAAATCGATAGCTAGTGGGAAACAGCCACATAGCACAGGGAGATCAGCTCAGTGCTTTGTGACCACTTAGAGGGGTGGGATAGGGAGGGTGGGAGGTAGACGCAAGAGGGAGGAGATATGGGGATATATGTATAGCTGATTCACTTTGTTATACAGCAGAAATTAACACATTGTAAAGCAATTATACTCCAATAAAGATGTGGGAAAGAAAACAACAAAGAAAGTGAGGGGATGGAAAAAGATATTCCATGCAAATGGAAATCAAAAGAAAGCTGGAGTAGCAATATTAATATGAGATAAAATAGACTTTAAAATAAGGGACAAGGAAGGACACTACATAATGATCAAGGGATCAATCCAAGAAAATATAATAATTATAAATATATATACACTCAACATAGGAGCACCTCAATACATAAGGCAAATACTAAGAGCTATAAAAGAGGAAATTGACAGTAACACAATAATAGTGGGGGACTTTAACACCTCACTTACACCAATAGACAGATCATCCAGACTGAAAACTAATAAGGAAACACAAGCTTTAAATGACACAATAGACCAGATAGATTTAATTGATATTTACAGGACATTCCATCCAAAAACAGCAGGTTACACTTTCTTCCCAAGTGCACACAGAACATTCTCCAAGATCAATCACATCTTGGGTTACAAATCGAGCCTTGGTAAATTTAAGAAAGTTGAAATCATATCAGGCATCTTTTCTGACCAAAACGGTATGAGATGAATAAATTACAGGGAAAAAAAAACGTAAAAAACACAAACACATGGAGGCTAAACAATACGTTACTCAATAATCAACTGATCACTGAAGAAATCAAAGAGGAAATCAAAAAATACCTAGAGAAAATGACAACAAAAACACAACGATCCAAAACCCATGGGATGGGGACTTCCCTGGTGGCACAGTGGTTGGGAATCCGCCTGCCAGTGCAGCGGATACAGGTAAGAGCCATGCTCCAGGAAGGTCCCACATGCTGTGGAGCAACTAAGCCCATGTGCCACAACTACTGAGCTTGTGCTCAAGAGACCGCGAGCCACAACTACTGAGCCTGTGTGCCACAACTACTGAAGCCCACGTGCCTAGAACCCATGCACCACAACAAGAGAAGCCACCCAGTGAGAAACCTGCACACTACAATAAAGAGTAGCCCCCACTCGCCACAACTAGGGAAAGCCTGCGTGCAAAACAAAGACCCAACGCAGCCAAAAATAAATTAATTAATTAAAAAAAAAAAAACCTATGGGATACGGCAAAAGCAGTTCTAAGAGGGAAGTTTCTAGCAATACAATCCTACCTCAAGAAACAAGAAAAATCACAAATAAACAACCTAACCTTATACCTAAAGGAACTAGAGAAAGAAGAACAAACAAAACCCAAAGTTAACAGAAGGAAAGAAATCATAAAGATCAGAGTAGAAACAAAGAAAACAATAGCAAAGATCAATAAAACTAAATTTGGTTCTTTGAGAAGATAAACAAAATTGATAAACCTTTAGCCAGACTGATCAAGAAAAAGAGGGAGACACAAAGAGGGAAAAAAGAGGGAGACTCAAATCAATAAAATTAGAAATGAAAAAGGAGAAGTTACAGTGGACACCGCAGAAATACAAAGAATCATAAGAGACTACTACAAGCCACTCTATGCCAATAAATGGACAACGTGAAAGAAATGGACAAATTTTTAGAAAGGTATACCCTTCCAAGACTGAACCAGGAAGAAATAGAAAATATGAACAGATCAGTCACAAGGAATGAAATTGAAACTGTGATTAAAAATCTTCCAACAAACAAAAGTTCAGGACAGATGGCTTCACAGGTGAATTCTATCAAATATTTAGAGATGAGTTAACACCCATCCTTCTCAAACTCTTCCAAAAAACTGCAGAGGAAGGAACACTCCCAGACTCATTCTACGAGGCCACCATCACCCTGATACCAAAACCAGGCAAAGATACTACAAAAAAAGGAAAATTACAGACCAATATCACTGATAAATATAGATGCAAAAATCCTCAACAAAATACTAGCAAACAGAATCCAACAACACATTGAGTGGATCATACACCATGATCAAGTGGGATTTATTCCAGGGATGCAAGGCCTCTTTAATATATGCAAATCAATCAATGTGATACACCATATTAACAAATGGAAAAATAAAAACCATGTGAACATCTCAATAGTTGCAGAAAAATCTTTTGACAAAATTCAACACCGATTTATGATAAAAACTCTCCAGAAATTGGGCATAGAGGGAACCTATCTCAACATAATAAAGGCCACATATGACAAACCCACAGCAAACATCATTCTCAGTGGTGAAAAACTGAAACACTTCCTCTAAGATCAGGAACAAGACAAGGATGTCCACTCTCACCACTATTATTCAACATAGTTTTGGAAGTCCTAGCCCTAGCAATCAGAGAAGAAAAAGAAATAAAAGGAATACAAACTGGACAAGAAGAAGTAAAACTGTCACTGTTTGCAGATGACATGATACTATACATAGAGAATCCTAAAGATGCCACCAGAAAACTACCAGAGCTAATCAATGGATTTGGAAAAGTTGCAGGATAAAAAATTAATGCACAGAAATCTTGCATTCTTATACACTAACAATGAAAGATCAGAAAGAGAAATTAAGGAAACAATCCCATTCACCATTGCAAGAAAAAGAATAAAACACCTATGAATAAACCTACCTAAGGAGGTAAAAGACCTGTACTCAGAAAACTATAAGACACTGATGAAAGAAATCAAAGGTGACACAAACAGATGGAGAGATATACCATGTTCTTGGATTCAAAGAATCAATATTGTGAAAATGACTATACTACCCAAAGTAATCTACAGATTCAATGCAATCCCTATCAAATTACCAATGGCCTTTTTTTTTTACAGAACTAGAACAAAAAAATCTTAAAATTTGTATGGAGACACAAAAGACCCCAAATAGCCAAAGCAATCTTGAGGGAAAAAGCAGAACTGGAGAAATCAGACTCCCTGATTTCAGACTATACTACAAAGCTATAGTAATCAAGACAGTATGGTACTGGCACAAAAACAGAAATATAGATCGATGGAACAGGATAGAAATCCCAAAGATAAACCCACACACCTATGGTCAACTAATCTATGACAAAGGAGGCAAGGATATACAATGGAGAAAAGACAGTCTCTTCAATAAGTGGTGCTGGGAAAACTGGACAGCTACATGTAAAAGAATGAAATTAGAACACTCCCTAACACCATACACAAAAATAAACTCAAAATGGATTAAAGACCTAAACGTAAGACCAGACACTATAAAACTCTTAGAGGAAAACATAGGAAGAACACTCTGACATAAATCACAGCAAGATCTTTTTTGACCCACTTCCTAGAGAAATGGAAATAAAAACAAAAATAAACAAATGGGACCTAATGAAACTTCAAAGCTTTTGCACAGCAAAGGAAACTATAAGCAGGACGAAAAGACAACCCTCAGGGGCTTCCCTGGTGGCGCAGAGGTTGAGAGTCCGCCTGCCGATGCAGGGGACACGGGTTCGTGCCCCGGTCTGGGAAGATCCCACATGCCGCGAAGCGGCTGGGCCCGTGAGCCATGGCCGCTGAGCCTGCGTGTCCGGAGCCTGTGCTCCGCAACGGGAGAGGCCACAACAGTGAGAGGCCCACGTACCGCAAAAAAAAAAAAAAGAAAAAAAGACAACCCTCAGAATGGGAGAAAATATTTGCAAACAAATCAATGGACAAAATATATAAACAGCTCATGCAGCTCAATATTAAAAAAAACAAACAACCCAATCAAAAATGGGCAGAAGACCTAAATAGACATTTCTCCAAAGAAGACATACAGATGGCCAAGAGGCACAGGAAAATATGCTCAACATCACGAATTATTAGGGAAATGCAAATCAAAACTATAATGAGATATCATCTCATACCAGTCAGAATGGCTATCATCAAAAAATCTAGAAACAATAAATGCTGGAGAGGGTGTGGAGAAAAGGGCACCCTCTTGCACTGTTGGTGGGAATGTAAATTGATACAGCCACTATGGAGAACAGTACGGAGGTTCCTTAAAAAACTAAAAATAGAACTACCATATGACCCAGCAATTCCACTACTGGGCATATACCCAGAGAAAACCATAATTGAAAAAGTCACATGCACCCCAGTGTTCACTGCAGCACTATTTACAATAGCCACATCATGGAAGCAACCTAAATGCCCATCGGCAGGCAAATGAATAAAGATGTGGTACATATATACAGTGGAATATTACTCAGCCAAAAAAAGGAATGAAAATGGGTCATTTGTAGTGAGGTGGATGGACCTAGAGTCTGTCATCCAGAGTGAAGTTAGTCGGAAAGAGAAAAACAAATATTGTATATTAATGCATATATGTGGAATCTAGAAAAATGGTACAGATGAATCGGTTCGCAAGGCAGAAATAGAGACACAGATGTAGGGAAAGAACGTATGGACACCAAGGCAGGAAAGCAGGGGCAGGGTGGGGGATGAATTGGGAGATTGGGATTGACATATATACACTAATATGTATAAAATAGATAACTAATAAGAACCTGCTGTATAAAAAAATCAATAAATAAAAGTAAATTTAAAAAAAAACAGACTTTCCCATTAAAAAAAAGAAGAAGCAGCAAAGAAAAAGTTACAGTTATGTGTCTCGTAAGGTTATGATCTAGCCTTGGTGTGCTCTGAGTTTGGTAGATGCTCACAGCTCACTCTTTGTCCCATAGATCCCACTGATGGGTCCATATGACTGTCCTCATTGGGGATGTCCATCTGCAAGCATCTTTATCAGAGTGACATTCTGCCAGATAGATGCTTTTGACTTCCCTGCATCACCTGGACCTTAATCCTGAAGGTCTGTCCTTCTTTAACTGGGTCACTTTACCCATCCACACTGCTCTTTCAGAGAAATCCCTTTCACTTTACCCATCTAAATAGCCCTCTGGGTGAAAGCCTCAGAAAAGATCCTGCTCAAGTTGCCCGTATCAGATCCACAGCCAATAAGGACTTTTGCCCCACCACTGCTGGTGGAAATGCTGTTGACTTCCACCTCAGCCCTGTCTTTCTTTCTGCTTTGCTGTCTCAGGCCAATCTAGACACAGTATTTCATATTAACCCTTATGTATCCTTCAATTCTGGGGGTACCTGTCCATCTTCCTGAGTAGTTTTCTTGATGCTTTTCTTACTTAGAGGTGAAGTGAAAGAACCCCACACATACACTCCTCTCCTATAGTTAGGAGTGGGAGATAGGTGCAGGATATGTCATGCACGCCAAAAATTCTCCCCAGTGGAATCCTCTCCAGATACTTCCCAATGCCTACTCTTTCACAGGACCAAGGTAGAGGACTTCTAATAGTGGCAGAACCTGACTTATAGATTCCTAACTTATCCTAGATAACTCATTTTAGATTATGTGAGTATTTGCATGACAACTTTATATCTACTGTATGTTTCTTGGTCGTTGATATCTCAATCGAAACTGAGGGATAAAAGAGTCCTGTTTTAACACTATAAAGTAAAAGTGAAGGAGAAATAAAATAGCTCAGCTGGGTGGGCAATGGAAGACTTTTTTGCAAAAGTGAGACTTCTGAAGGCCAGTGAGAAAGTGAGTAGAGGATATTTAGCAGAGCTGCTTCCAATCTAGTCTCTAGAACTTCTATTCAATACTAGAAAACCAGATGAAAGGAATATAAGATGTTTAGTGAACCATAAACAAGGTATAAGAGAATTGTCTACATCAGTCTTATGTAGTCAGGTAATTATTCACTCAGTAGACATTTACTGAATACCTATTATATTTGGCAGAGGAAATACAGAAATAAAAATAACCTTACTTCCCATGGAGAGTTGGTGATTTTATGACAGAGAAAGACATGCAATGAAGTATATCTACAAGTAAAGTAGTACGAGAGAAGATGAAGTCTCAGTGACTGACTTGTAAAGGAGACTATCAGTGATCAAACGAAATAAACCAAGAAGAAATAGCACCTTAAATAGACAATTGAAAAACTAAAGTGATATTTTAGTGAGTTCCTAGAAAGGAATAGGCAAATTGAAGACTTCATTTATCTTTCAATTCTCTGTTAGCCTACTAAGTTTGATTGGATATTCTTTTCATAAATGAGAAACTGCACAAATAATAGTTTTATTTTTTCTTTAAATGTTTACACCTTTAATTTATTTGGATGTGCCACAAATGGAAAAAGAAAAAAAAAATGTTTTTCTATTATGACTAACAGCTAGAATATTCATCATCCCTCTTTGGTAAGAGTACCCTTGAATACTAGATAGTTTTAAATAAATTAAGAAGGGAAAGTGATAAACTTCAGAACTTTATTTGGATCAAGTTTACGGATAATCCAATCTGGAAAAAATACCAAGAGCTTCCTTATAGGAAGCAATATGCTCCATTTAAAACATTTAAGTGGAGCCCCGCCTCCTACCCTTCCCCCATGTGCTCCTCAAATGAGACTAATAAAAGAATGTCTGGATCAAAAAGGATTATATGGGGCTTCCCTGGTGGCGCAGTGGTTGAGAGTCCGCCTGCCGATGCAGGGGACGCAGGTTCATGCCCCGGTCCGGGAGGATCCCACATGTCGTGGAGCGGCTAGGCCCATGAGCCATGGCCGCTGAGCCTGCGTGTCTGGAGCCTGTGCTCCGCAACGGGAGAGGCCACAACAGTGAGAGGCCCGCGTACAGCAAAAAAAAAAAAAAAAGGATTATATGTATCAATTAAATTCAATGGAATTTATTGATTCCAAGGGTCAATAGAGGTAATCATTTTTCGAAAAAAGAAGCCATTTGGCAACTTAAAACCAACTGGAGGCAAAGTCAACATAATTACCACAACAAGTATAAAGACAGAATGGCATCAATGAGCCCTGACCCTCAGGGACCCATAGATTGGTTATAGTCCAGAGTGTTCCTATGGGCAAACTGGATGGGCAGGCAGCAAGGGTATTGCTCATACTATGTAACCAAAATAGACGAAGAGTAGATTAAGAGAAGGCATAAGCAGACATGGTGGCAGATATGGAGGCTATGGGTGGGCTCAACGGTAAGGGAGCTACCTCACCAAAGCTACTGCAAGCGCTTAACAATCAAGAACAGAGATCAAGGCTGAGCCACCTCAATGAAACCACCCTTCAAGGAGACGAACCAGTCACTTGGTAACAAAGAACAGCAATTCATTTTTACAAGAATCAACTTTCATCCCAGTTTTGGGTTTAGCTTTCCTGCCTGCAGTAACTTGATTTAGCTCAAGCATTTTAAGGGCTTGCCTAGTGTCTGATCTGTCATCATGGGATCCTGCATGTATCATCTCTGGCTGGGGGCGGGGAGGGTCCGTTTTTTTCTGCTAAATAGGTGCCACTGTGAATCCATGATCACAGATTCACTGGTCCTACAATTTATCACGTTACCCAGAAACAGCTGCCTTCCAGAACTTTAGAATGGCCTGTGAAAGGCTCAACTAAGGCATTAGGTTGGAGATGATATCATGCAATGTTGGGACATTGTCATTCAATATGCTATACATTCTTTAACCTAACAGCCGTTATATGATCCTGAAAAATAGAGTATTCTAAGTTATAGAATTAGAAGTGACACCTTTCACCATTACTCACAGTCACCCACTTGAAAAGTGGTACTAGCAGAGGGCATGCTAAGGCATCCACTAAAACTAAACTTAGGGCTAGGCAACTGCCTGGTCATTTGGGGCTTTTTACGCCAGTAGACTAGCAGGTAAAAACCAACCAACAAAGACAATAACAGATTTACTATAATGGCAGGGAAAATTGACGCTGATTAGCACGAGGAGATAGTGTTATTGTTACACAATAAGAGAAGGAATAAGTATTTCTGGAACTCAGGGGTTTGACTAGTTTTATTAGTGTCTCTAAACCCTAAGCATGCAATTGCCTGACAAAGGCATGGTAACCTGGGGTTCCAACCACTCACATCAAGGTCTGGGTTTCTCCAGAAGCAGAGCCTGAGACAAGGATTCTTCTGAAAAATTATTTATTAGAGAGATGTTCCTAGGAAAAACTAATAGGAGAGTAGATGAAATGAGACGGGGAAGGAAGAAGGCCCAGCAACAGTAGGACATCAAGCAGAGACCACTACAGAGAAACAATGTTTCCATCCCACAGGAAAGCTCTGGGGACAGTGTATGTGACATATCACAGTGATACTGAACAAGGGTCAGAGAACTGGAGTAGTTATATCCTTGAACTTATCAGTCATTGTTTAAGAGTTGCCCCCATGTGGATGTAAATTTCCATGTACTTCTGAGTCTCCTTGTCTGTAGGAAAAGTGGGTTCCAGCAGCCCAATGATAGCCGAGTGCCAAAGTGATTCAGGTACTGACTGTTGGACGTGAAAGAACACTGAATCTCAGGGTACACAAAAAAGTGGTGAAAGGATCCGAGGGGATGTGGACAACGCATCTGCTATAGTCTGTCTGGGTTACCCCACTAGGCAAGTAGCCGAGATCAGCAGAAATGCTAGGTAAGAGCGTGGGACAATCTAGAATGGGTGGTAGAAAAGAGAAATGATGAATAAGAGGAAAAACAGCGAAATGATAAATTGGACGCAGAACCAAAGGCCTAGCAGGGACTAAGCTTGTAGCTTGGCCTTTCAATCTTTGTATTGTAAGGCTTTTTTTCTTTTTTTTAAGAAATTGTGACCAGCCACTGCCTTGACACACATGGAACCTGAGGATGCAAGGCGTAGACTGTGGCAGACAGTGCCAGCGCCCCACCCATATCCCTTGAGCCTTCTATCTCAGTGTTATCTGGAAAGCTTCCAACTCCGGGATCTGCATCTGTGAGTCTGAAGGCTTATTCTCAATCTCTACAGTGTACTTCTGCTCACAGGTGCAGCAGGCTGGAAGTGCCAGGAAAGTAACACCTTTTTTCCTTCTTTCTCTCTGGTGCATAAATATCACTCTCTCTCTCCCCTCTGGTTGGGATCATTCTGAAGCATGCATTTTACGCAATCACCCAGAGTTTTCCTGCAAGGTTAAGCTTCAATTATCCACCATGAAAACTGTTTTAATAGTGTATCTTTTGTCTAGAAGATAAGCTTTTCTTCCTTTTCTCACTCCCCTATCCCCTGCTGATGTTTTCTGGCCTTTCCACATAAACTACTTGCGCTCAAATCCCTGTCTCAAGGGCTGCTTCTGGAGAAATCCAAACTATAGTAACCAGTTCTATGATTATTGGGCCCTTTAAGCCTAAGTTTCTCACCTAGAGCCAGTATATAAAAGCATGGAGACTCAAGAAAATTAGGTGGGGGAGAACATTTGAAGACAGACATCAGAGTGCTATGAGCCTCACCTCCTGAAAAGAGGGAGAGGAAAAGGCTGCACCCCTCTAGCAAAGATAAACAAAGATGGACACTAGGAAAAGTGGTAAGGACAGATTTTAATCCATCATAGCTATTGCAAGAGGGAAGAGTTCAGTGTGAATTGAACCCAACTTTGATTTCTACAGAAGTGACTGGGTGTTTTACAGGATGAATGAAGGAGTAGGGAGTACTTTAGTATTGCCCAAGAACCAGATGTGTACCACGCAGTACAGAAAGGTGATATGAGGCAAGCTTCTTCCCAATAAAATTGCCATAGTGGAAGGGTAAATGGTCTGCAACAGTATCTGCTTGGAGTCACCACTGGAAAACCAGGAGCTGAGGAGGGAGCAAACAACCAGATGAGTAGTAAGCACAGAAGAGACTCCCCAGGATTTATAGTCAAGAGGCTCACAGAGGAATCTCCAAAGAATCCATGAAAAGTCGATTTTAAATATTATCTAGGCCTAGAGAGAAGGATGGCAGCTTACAAACCATCCAGGTAAAATAAAAACTCTTGGCCTTCCTTTTCCTTTTCCCCCTCCATTCTGAATCCAGAAGGTCAGAAACAGCAGCTTGTAAGTGGGAAAGTAGCCCAGGGAGAAAGAGAAAAGAAATCCACTTGTCTCTAGAGGGCAGAAGCCCACTTTATGCTTGTCTTCTACACACCTTATCTTTGACATGGGCTGGATAGTCTATTTTTAAATAAAAGCTGGGTTTTGTAATTTAAAGGAACCAGTGGACTTTCCATTGCCTAAGAGATCCTAGAAACCTCCTGGAACATGTTATAGGTTGAACTGTGTCCCCCAAAAGATACACTGAAGCCCCAAACCCTGGCACCTCTGAATGTGACCTTATGTGGAAATAGGATCTTTGCAGATGTAATTAAGGTATGAGAGGTCATTAGGGTCAGCCCTAATCCAATAAGCCTAGTGTCCTTTCCTTAAAAGAAGAGGAAACGGCCACATGAAGACAGAGACACAGGATCAACCACCACAAGGTGACAGAAGCAGAGACTGGAGTGATGCATCTACAAGCCCACAAATGTTAAGAGTTGCCAGCAAACCACCAGAGCTAGGAAGAGTTAAGAAAGGATTTCCCTACAGTTTCCAGAGGGAGCGTGGTCTTGCCAACACCTTGGTTTTGACCTCTGGAACCGTAAGACAATAAATTTCTATTGTTCTAAGCCACCTGGTTTGTGATACTATGTCATGGCAGCTCTTGGAAACTAATACAGGGCCTGCCTTAGTTTTCAAACCATAGTAGGAGAAGAACTTTCTTCACTAAATAAATGTTAAAAGGACAATGGGGGCTTCCCTGGTGGCGCAGTGGTTGAGAGCCCGCCTGCGATGCAGGGGACACGGGTTCGTGCCCCGGTCCGGGAGGATCCCACATGCCGCGGAGCGGCTGGGCCCTTGAGCCATGGCCACTGAGCCTGCACGTCTGGAGCCTGTGCTCCGCAGTGGGAGAGGCCACAGCAGTGAGAGGCCCGCGTACCGCAAAAAAAAAAAAAAAGGACAACGGGCACACTTTGAAAAATAAAATTAAGAAAATTTCATTTATAACAGCATCAAAAAAATTTAGGAATAATTTTACAAAAGACGTACAAGACTTGTACACTGAAAACTACAAAACATTGTTGAAAGAATTTAAAGAAGATCTAAATAAATAGAAACAAACCCCACATTCAGTAATTAGAAGACTTAACATTGTTAAGATTGTACTCTTCCCCAAATTTTCTATACATTTCTATACTTCTAAAAATTCCTGCACATTTAATGCAAACCCCCGGCTGATTTTTTTTTTTGTATAACTTGAAAAATTTATCCTAAAATTCATATGGAAATGCAAGGGACACAGAAGAGTGAAAACGTTCTTGAAAAAGAACAAAATTAGAGCATTTACACTTCCGGATTTCAAAACTGACTACAAAGTTACAGAAGCGAAGACAGTGTGGTACTAGCATAAGAATAGACATATAGATCAATGGAATAAAATTGAGTGCAGAAATAAGCCCTTACATTTATGGTCAATTGATTATTGACAAGGGCACCAGGACAATTCAATGGAATAAAATTCACTACTGCATTATGTAGGACACTCCAGCCTTGTGCAAGCATCTTGAGGTTAGGCGGAAAGGGGATTTTCTTTTATAGAGAGGAATAAACAAGGCTAGAATGCATCAGGTGTGGGGAAGTGGGATGACCAAGGCTGGTGGGATCAGACAATAGATCAGAAAATGTTTTACGTTGCGGTCAGACTACTCTCAGGAGAGAGCCATAGGAGGATGGCTCAGGCTGAGTGTGGGTCAAAGTTCAAGGGTCTAAGGGAAGAAGAGAAACTTCCCAAAGTTTGGTTAATATTAGCATCTTGTTCCGATTAATCAATAGGGACAAAACAATTCAGCTAATCATTTACGAAGCTGTAAAAAAAATTAATAAAAAGAAACCTCAGTTAAATAGAGTCAGGAAACCAGAAGAGCTCTGCTATGCCCTGGGACAATGGCAGAGCCCAACAGCAAGAAGATAGACTTCTCTTCTTTCCTAGTAGGACTCAGCTAATGAAAAGCCATGGACTCTTTGTTTACTACAGCCCACCCAACTTCCTCTTCCTGCCTTTGAAAGCTGCACCCTCCTTCCCTTGCCTTGTGAGACTTGCACGGGGTTTGCCATGGTTGTAGATCCCAAAGTGCAATTCTCTGCTGATCCCAAATAAACCCATCTTTGCTGGAGAAATATCTGACAGTCTCCTTCTTTCAGATCAACAGAGCAAAGAATGGAAATTTGGAGGGTCTGTATCTGGCCTTGTCATAGGTAATTGTCATAGGGGCATCTGTGAGACTTACCTAAGTCACATGGGAAGGGTGGTTCTTTACAGTAAGTCATTTCCCAGAACACAAAGGGGTGGGGGGATTTCTTATGTTGTTACTGTTTTCCAGGAGCATAGGTAATTCTAGGAGTTCTAGGATTTTCTAGGAGTTTAGGTAATTTCAACAGTGTCATCACTTATATACAAAGATTACTGCTTTCAGGTGTCCAGAAAAATGGAAAGGGAGAAGGACAAAATTTTATAGAATTTTGAGACTTAGAGACCCCAAGGGAAGATGTAAACAGGGGTAAAGAACGAACAAGCACTGAGAGCAGAGCAGGCTGAAGAATGGAGATGTGTGAGATCCCTAACCCTCTAAGCAAGTCAGAGAACCCCAAAATTGTTAAGAGGGGACAATCCAGTTTCAATACACTAAGTAGAGAAATGCCTACCAAGGGTTGCATATTAAAGATGAGGTTATCAACCTGGTTTTCAGAATTAGATCAGGAAGGTGGGGCTGCCATTAACCAAGTTATTACTTGGAGGGCTAAAGACACATCATCTACCTTGCCAGGGCTGTTCATCAATGCTGCCGGGATAGCTCTCACTCTGCAGATGAGTAATAAGGGAGAAAAATAAGGAACGTAAAAAATGCTCAGCCTAACAACAAGGAACACTGCCCTAAAGACACAGATGAAAATGAAAATCAAGTTTGTGAAAATGACTTTATTCAGGAAATGTATGAAAAAAAATTTTTTTTAAGAAAGATTTTCCTGGCATTCTTGACATTTTTTAAAAGCAAGATACAGTTTTAATAAAATTCAAGAAGCTTAGCCCTGAGGATAAAAGAAAAAAAATCATAGATAAAAGTAGAATTGCATGAAAAAGAAAAAAAAAAGAATTTATAATTCAGTGAAATTTAATTATCCATTGAAGGCTGAAAAAACAAAAACACAGCCTAAAATTGAATTGCAAATGAGAAAGAAAAACATAAAACTCAGAATGTAAAGAGAAAAGACAAGAACAAACATAAGTAAAAAATGATTTTAAGCTAGAAATTATAGATGTTAAAATGGAAGAATAATATTCAGAAACATAATAAAATGAAAATTTTCTCACCTAAAAGAAAGTCAGATTCTTCAAACCAAAAAAGCTCACTGGGGCTTCCCTGGTGGCACAGTGGTTGAGAGCCCACCTGCCGATGCAGGGGACATGGGTTCATGCCCCGGTCCTGGAAGATCCCACATGCCGCGGAGCGACTGGGCCCGTGAGCCATGGCCACTGAGCCTGTGCGTCCGGAGCCTGTGCTCCGCAGCGGGAGAGGCCGTAATGGTGAGAGGCCCACGTACCCCCCCCAAAAAAAGCGTCAAGCTTGCACCTAACCTGGTGATTTTTAATTTAAACATTAATTTTGTTTTAATCCTGAAATCATTGAGGCAGAAGGAACCGAATAAAAAATCATGAAAGAGAGAAAGAGGAAGAATAAACAAAATTGAGAAAGAGAAACGAAATGGATGATATGAATGAGAGTTTTTGTTTAAAGATTTGTAGTTGTCTATTTTTTTACAAGAATGTAATACAGAGTGGCATGATAAACTTGAAAATTCTAATATAATAAACATTTGATAGAAAGAATAAAGGTTCTAAAACTGATCTGAATAGGAACCTAAGTAGATGAAAAATAAATTATGGAATAAACTGAAATATAATAATGTACCTTAAAAGTTCCAAACAAATCTCTGAATATACAAGTAATTTAAACAAGCTCTTTTAAATTTTTGAGTAGCAGAAAATTCTAAAAAATATAATCACTTCTGGAGCCTAGAAAATTATGGAAAACTGCTCAATTCATGTTATTCCTAAATGTAATACCACATACATATTCACACGTACCAAGAATAGATGAATTTCACTATAAAGAAATACAGTTAAGGGACTTCCCTGGTGGTCCACTGGCAAAGAATCCACCTTCCAATGCAGGGGACAGGGGTTTGATCCCTGGTCAGGGAACTAAGATCCCACATGCAGCGGGGCAACTAAGCCTGTGCACCACAACTACTAAGCTCACATGCCTCAATGAGAGAGTCCGCGTGTCACAAACTACAGAGCCCACGCACCCTGGAGCCTGGGCACCAAAACTAGAGAGAGAAAACCCGCACACCACAACTACAGAGAAGCCCTCATGCCGCAATGAAAAGCCCAAGCCTCAACGAATGATCCCATGTGCAGGAACTAAGACCCGATGCAGCCAAAAAAAAAGACAATAAATAAATAAAATTTTAAAGAAAAGAAATACAGTTAATATCTAGCTATGTTCTTTTCATTGCAATTTTTCCTAGAAGCTCTGAACCTATAAAAAGAAAATAAAAATAATTGATATACCATTTGTCAAAGAGGATACAATTATCAGAAATAAAAGAGAAAGGTTGGTGTGTAAGCACATTCATTGTATTATTATTAACAATAACAAAAATTGGAATG
This sequence comes from Globicephala melas, assembly GCF_963455315.2. Taxonomy (NCBI): domain Eukaryota; kingdom Metazoa; phylum Chordata; class Mammalia; order Artiodactyla; family Delphinidae; genus Globicephala; species Globicephala melas. The sequence goes on along the minus strand of NC_083318.1, from coordinate 22,752,218 downwards.
AATCTAAATATATTACTCTTTATTTTTAAAGTTTTTATTATGGAATATTTCACATGTTCGCTTGTATCTACAAAAAAATTTTTTAATTTTTGAAAGTTTATTAAAGGAAGTGAAACACTCCCCAAAATACATACATACACAGTTGTAGATACTTTATCTACAGCCCACACTGACACTATGTAGTCTAACTCATCTAAATGTTGACCTAAATTAGACTGAAGCATTAGAGATACACTGTTAGGGATGGGGGCAAACCTATCCCTGTCCAAGTCTTGAACTTCTGATTCATAAGACACAGGTACTCCATCATAAGCTTTCCCTTTTCTACTTCCTCCAACCTCAGTTTGCTAAACAGCTTTGCAAAATGTAATATCAATTAAAAGTACAATAATACAGTCTGAATTAATTGCAGGTAATACCAGCCTGTGGAATTGAAAAAAAATGTAACTAATAATAAGCTACAAGTTGACCTATGACTTTATGATGACTGCGCAGATATTTTTATATAGCCATACACAGGACAGCCTGACCCAAAGCAATGAGGCTGCTGCTATTACCCTGCCAGTTTTCATCCCTCTGACTGCCCAGGGCTCCCACTGTATTATCTTTTTGTGTGTGTGTGTGTGTGTGTGTGTGTGTGTGTGTATCAATATGAATTTATCATAAAAATATATTGTTAAGTAAATAAAAGCAAACTGCAGAACAATAGGTAAAGTATGATCTAATTTACACAATAAAGCAAAAACTACAAGCAATACCCTATGTTTTCTATGAAAAGCACACACAAACATGGGTGTGTACATATTAAAAAAGAGCATGGATACACAACTCATAAGAGTGATTTCTTCTGAGGACAAAGGCAAAGAACTAAAATTAATAGTGCATTAACTTTATTTATAATGTAACATTTTAAAAAATAATAAACACATGTTCACTGTATTATCTTTTATGCCAGCATCTTGAGTTCAAATTGAAGTTATTTCTTATGTTATTCAAATCCATTTCCTTCAACTAAATGTATCCACCTCTTAAAAGAACAGTAATCTATTAATTAATACAAAAGTGAGATGAAGTGTTTGCAATTATCTACCCCAAGGTGTCAGCATTTTAAACAACGATGAGTTCATTTGCTCAAAGAATGAATTCAGAAAAGCAAAGTTTTAGCCAATATATATGAAGATATGGGGTCCTTTCCGGCCAAATTACCACACACACACACACACACACACACACACACACACACATACAATTTTTAAATAATAGACCCCAGTAAGTTATATGTAGGTGATGGTGAGGTCCCAGTCCAAACCCCCTTTTCTGGGCCAGCACAGTCATCTCTATCCACCCTGAGTAACTAATGGCTCCTAAAGGCTCACAGCTGCACCTTCCTTCAGCGAACTGCCCTTAGCTGTTGGGAGCTAAGCGCAGTTATGCCTCCACCTTGCCATCCAGCCTCACACACAAACCCACTCCAATGAATAATGATACAGGAGCCCTGCGGCCTCAAGGGAAGGGCTGGGGGATGAGGTTCATTGCTGAACTTGCCCCCTGTAGGCCAGGCTCACACTGGGCTTTGCCTGACACCGTATCCTTACTCAGTCCTCTTCCCTCTGTCCTGCTTCACTCACTCCCTTAAAGGGTTTTCCTGAAAACGACCATTCCCTCAGCAAAACGCATGTACCTGAATCTCAGTCTTAGGCTCTGCTTCTAGGGAACAAAACCAAAAGCAGGATACTTGGTTTTTTCTAAGGTAACTTGACATTTAGATCCATTCATTGCTGAATTGACTCAGTTAATAAAAACATCACCTCCGCTTGTCAATGAAAATAAGAAAGAAACGAAGGTAAAATAGAAGAAAGGATGGGAGACACATGTTTCAATTTCTGTGACTGTTTTCAGCTTTTTGTCTTTAAATAAATAAACCAATTCCTGAGTCATATAGATGATGCTTCAGGCCAGCGTTATTCATAACCTTCATGGTGTATTTGTTTTTTTGTTTTTTTCACAAGTCACCTACATCCAAAGCCCTGTTCTTACTATCAAACTGACTGTACATGAATTTTTTTTTACAACATTTATCTGTGAATATAAATCTATGCTTTTGCTGGATCACATCTAAATTTGTTGGTAAAATTCCTGTGTTTTTTATATATTTATATAGACAGCACAAACCCACTACATAACAAGCATTAATATACTTATTGAGGGCTTCCCTGGTGGCGCAGTGGTTGAGAGTCCGCCTGCCGATGCAGGGGACACGGGTTCGTGCCCCGGTCCGCGAAGATCCCACATGCCGTGGAGCGGCTGGGCCAGTGAGCCGTGGCCGCTGAGCCTGCGCGTCCGGAGCCTGTGCTCCGCAACGGGAGAGGCCACAACAGTGAGAGGCCCGCGTACCGCAAAAAAATAATAATAATAATTAAAAATAAATTAATTAAAATTTTAAAAAGATACTTATTGAAATACCATAACATTTGCTTAGAAAATATCAGTGAAAACAGAGCAAGGACGTGTATTTATGATCTATTGGGGAGGAAAAAACCTCGAGCATTTATATTTAGACTAGAAAGGCATGTGCAAGCTTCAACATTTTCAGAAATACTTTCCTCTGTTTTCAGCTTCTTTGTTAATGAGCAAATAAAGCATCCTGTCACCTAAAATATAAAGGTAAGGGATCTGAAAGCAAGACTGCAGTGTGAGCACTTTTTCTTCGCGATGCCAGAGCCGAGTCGGCAGGGAAGAAAGGAGGCTTGTAATGAGACGTAAGTAGTTGTGAGAAAAGACATCACAGGCAGTTTCCTGACAGAAGCCTGAGATTTAATCACCCGAAGCTGCTTTTGCAGCCGCTGCCGAGGCGCGGTGGCTTCGCCGTCAGGGAGCAGAATGCCTGTCAAGCCCGCAGTGAAGCAAACGAATCGCTGCCAACGCGCTGCCTGCGGTCAACGGAAGATGCTCACACGCCGTTTCTTTCCCTTCCGCACATTTTGATCGTGTGTTGTGTTATCTACAGAAAATACCGAGCCTGTGTATCACTACAAAGGGACATCGAGAGGGAAAAGATGGTTATCAAACCTATGAAAAGGGAGAGGGAGAGAAAAAGAGCTTCTTTGGAGTTTATTTAAGCTCCTGGGTAGAATCCTACTGCTGAGCACAGCAGAGATTCATTCGAGTCATAACTTAAAAGCTATTATATGTTAGAGGCACATAATTAAATTTTTTGATTTGGAAAGAGGGGGTGGGAAAATGGGCTTATATATTCTGTGAATTATGGTAATAGTTCCATACATAGGGTTGTCCCTTAAGCCACTCATACAACTTATGTGACCTTGAGTGAGTCTGTGTATCAATTGATAAAACAAGAGAACCTCATAGCTTCACAGAGGAGCAAACAAAATAATGTATACAGAATGGCAAATTAAAACAAAGATAATGTATATAGAGACCCTAAACAGATTAGCTCCCTTCCATTCCATGGAGCTAGAGTAAATTCCCAGATTATCCAAGCTGACACTGTGTACTGTCTTCCAATTCACTGTTTCATCAAAACTGTTCAATAAATATTTGTTATTAAAATAATAAATAAACTAAAAATGACTATATCCTAACGTTCACCCCTACTGGGAGAACGTGAGTCTGCACAGGAGATTGGAAGAAGACAAAAACATTGTCACGGTATTGGAGAATGGGCTAATTAATAATAGAATTTTCATTAATTTCAGAAATGATTCATCTTGATACATCATTGGGCTTACAGGAATAGAATTACATGAACTTTGAGGCATTCAAACAATTATTACAAAAGCTATAGTTTTAGCCCTGATGAAATTACAAAAATAAAATCATGAACATAGTAATAGCTACCAAGTACTGAGCTGACCCTGTGTGCTCTCCAGAAGGACCTGCAGCAGGGTCAATTGTGCCCCCATCCACCCCACCCAAAAGAGGTGTCTACTCAGAACCTGTGAATCTGACCTTACTTGAAAAATGGGTCTCTGTCAATATAATTAAGGACTTTGAGAGATGAGACCATTTTGCATTAAGCAAGGCCCTAGATACAATGACAGATGTCCTTATTTTAAAAAAGACAGAGGGAGATTAGAGATACACAGGAGGCCATGCGAAAACAGAGACAGAAACTGGAATGATGCAGCCACAGGAATCCTGACAGCCACCAAAAACTGGAAGAAGGAAGGACTCTCCCCTAGAGTCTCTAGAGGGAGTGTGGCGCTGACAACACCTTGATTTGGGAATTCTCTTCTCCAGAGCTGTGAGGGAATACATTTTTTGTTTTTTTAAGCCACCAAGTTTATAGTAATTTGTTACAATAACCATAGGAAACAAATACAGTACTTTTAGCATTCTCATAGTAACTGTAACTAAATACACTGGCTCATTTTCTACACCAAGAAACTCTGGCTCTAAAAGGAAAGTAATTGACTCAGGGCCTCTGAGCTAGAGAGTGACTGAGCTAGGATGTACACACAGATCTGTCCCGTTTTAAGGCCTTTTTTTAAGTCAGTTTTAAACCTTTTCTTGAAACCACCCCTCCTTCTTCTAACTCCGTGGCAGAAGCTGTCTCTTTGGCTTTTTTCTGACACTTTCCTTACCATTTCCTAGAAAAAGTAAGTTTATGTTAAAAGTGCATTAAGTTCTCATACTGTTAGTTCACATTATTTTATGTCAAAAGCTTCCGAAGTGGGTTGAGGAGGAAAGAAACATTGAAGATCTGCTTAGTTAATGAACAAGCATCGAAAGATCATTCCTAAGGCTTGCTAAGCACGTCAGAGTCTAAGAAGACACTACTGGCAGACTCTGTATTGTAGGTGCTGAACTTTAGTAGCAGCATTAAACCTCCTACCTCATTTATTCATAGTTTCTGAAAGGAGCCTCTGGGTCCCTAGATGATAGGTCCCAAGGATCTGGGGGCTGCCAGATAATCTCTGAGACAACTCTGACTGGCCCCGCTCCGAACAAGCTGCTGTGTAAAAATAGAGGTTGCCCGGGGATTTTCCCAAAGCAAAGTAAGACCTGCCACAGTCAGCTCCAGCCTTTGGCATCCACATCCACTTCCACGAGGTCAGCTGTCACAGATTATTTACAAAGATGAGCCTGAAAATGGCTTCCCCATCCTGTCCTCTATAGCATATTCTCCTCCTCCGTCTTCACATCTGTTTTTTAAACAGCTTTCCTGAGGTATAATTTACATACAATAAAATGCACCTATGTTAATGATACATTTCACACGTGTTGGCAATGTACACAGTCATGTAACCACCACTACATTCAAAACATAGAACATTTTCGCCACCACAAGTTTTCTCAAGACCTTCTGAGGTCAGTCCCTCTCGCTGTGCCCAGTTTTCAGGCATTCATCATCTGATTCCTGCCACTATAGTTCTATCTTTCCTAGAACTTCATATAAATGGAATCACAGAGTATGTAGTCTTTTGTATCTGATCTCTTTCAGTAAGCACGGGGTTTCTGAAATTCATTCAAAATCCAAAATCATTTTGCATGGCTCGGTAGTTCATTTCTATTTATTGCTAAATTCCCATTGTATGGATGTACCGCAATTTGTTTATCCATTTACCAGTTGATGAACATTTGGACTGTTTTCACTTTGGGTATGTTAGGAATAATCCTGCTATCTCTCATCTAATTTTATTTATTTATCTCACTTTTTTTTTCTTATTTTCCCCTCTATATCTTCAAGACTGCCTGTCTCTTTCCTACCCCAAACTGACCGGAAATAAAGTTTAACGGGCCTGTGGCAGTGGTTCTCAATGTAGTTGTCCCTCAGGGGATTTGTGCCAATACCTGAAACATTTTTGATTGTCACAGCTTGAAGGGGGAGATGCTACTGGCATCTAGTATAGAACCCAAGGATGCTGTTTCACATTCTACAATGCAGAGGACAGTCCCCACAACAAAGAATTCAACGCAGAATGTCAACAGTGCCCAGATTAAGAAACAAGGCCAAGGAGAGGATCTTATAAAGGACTTTCCATGAAACTTATTATTAGGTGGGAATTTTAAATAAAAATGTCTTCATTTCTTTGACAAAAAGCCTAGAATTAAAGAAGTAGTTTTTCATTTTTAGATATCTACTGCTAGTAAAAATACACAAGGCAATAGTACCTGAATCACTGAATTGATTAATAATTCTTTTCTGGGAGCCATGGACCAAAGTCATTTAGCTCACAGCTGAAAACTTTAGTTAGAATGTAAATGTGGGGCTTCCCTGGTGACACAGTGATTAAGAATCCACCTGCCAAAGCAGGGGACACGGGTTCGAGCCCTGGTCTAGGAAGATCCCACATGCTGCAGAACAACTAAGCCCGTGCACTACAACTACTGAGCCTGCGCTCTAGAGCCTGTGAGCCACAACTACTGAGCACGTGTGTCACAGCTACTGAAGCCCACACATCTAGAGCCCGTGCTCCACAACAAGAGAAGCCACCGCAATAAGAAGCCGGCACACCGCAACAAAGAGTAGCCCCCGCTCGCCACAACTAGAGAAAGCCCACGCACAGCAACAAAGACCCAATGCAGCCAAAAATAAATAAATAAATTTATTTTTTTTTAATGTAAATGTGTGCCTGATCAGATAGCAGTTGATAAGTCAAACAGCAAGTGTCTCAGGAGTTGGAAGAGGGGGAAATAGTTATTTTGTCACCATTCCCACCGGCCATAAAGGTTAACGGTGTTGCACTGTTCTCTTTCCTTCTCCAGGGTGTACTCAGATATCCTGAAATCCTTCTACTTCAGGGCCTTCTAGGCTTCTCACCAGTTTTCAGCCTCAGCAAGGTGAAGCTGAGCAAATGAAACAGTCCCCAGTTTGAAGAAATGACTGCTTAAGACAATGACTGAATCATACTTTAGGATAAGCCTACTTTGGAAACAAGTTCTGAGAGTATGAAAAGTTATCTGAATTTGGCACAAAACATTTAATTTACTCAATAGAGTCATTAGTCTTCAACCCTTTATATAATATTCTACAAAGAGCATGGATTTGAAGCCAGGAAGGTTTGAATCTTATTTAAAGCGTGAATAATTGGATTTTATATTAACAGTGCCAAGTCCCTGAACCTCTCTCAGCCTGGGCATCGTTATCTGTGAAATGGAGGAAACAACAGCTAATTTAGAATTTGTGTAAGGATTAGGTAATATATTGTATATCTAGGGCTTAGTTCATTGTCTGCCTTTATTTTCTTGTTGCTTTAAACTGTCAGCTTCAAGCTAAATTTTTTTTTTAAAAAAAAACCAACATTCTCTTCAAAACACAACAAATATTAATGTTTGTTTATATAAATATTTTAAATATTATCTATGCAACATGCATAAAAGGGTATATTTCTTACCTGATATTCATGAAATTTAAGAGTTAGACTGATATATAGAACAAATGTAACTTTCACAAGGTCTGCTGATAGAACTAAATAATTTGCAGAAGAAAAACGTCATAAGATCAAACCACTTTTACCTAGCTGAAGTTATGCATATTTTTGAAAATAACTCGTTTGTGATAGTAAACTAATTTATCAGTCTCTTATTACTGAATATGTTCATAATTCATAAAGTGTATTCACCCAACATGAATCACAAAAAAACTGACTTAACCATGTTGCTTGAGACACAAATACACCATCTCTTTTTTCTCATACATTGTTCTCTTTTCTCTCCTTATATAATTTTTTTTAAATTTTAGATTTATAACTTTCTTCTGAGCTGTAAAACCATTTCAGACACATTTTACTTGCCCGATGTTATAGAAAACAAAATTATAATTTTCTAATTTAGAATGTACTGTTGCCCCTCAGTATCCACGGGGAATTGGCTCCAGGACACCCCTCAATTACCAAAAACCAAGGATGCTCAAGTGTCTTATATAAAAGGTGTAGGGCTTCCCTGGTGGCGCAGTGGTTGAGAGTCCGCCTGCCGATGCAGGGGACACGGGATCGTGCCCCGGTCCGGGAAGATCCCACATGCCGCGCAGCGGCTGGGTTCGTGAGCCATGGCCGCTGAGCCTGCGCGTCCGGAGCCTGTGCTCCTCAACGCGAGAGGCCACAACAGTGAGAGGCCCGCATACCGCAAAAAAAAAAAAAAAAAAAAAGGTGTAATATTTGCACATAACCTACCCATATCCTCCCATATACTTTAAATCATCTCTAGATTACTTATAATATCTAACACAATGTAAATGCTATGTAAATAGTCCCCTGCAAGCAGCAAATTCAAGTTTCACTTTTTGGAACTTTCTACAATTTTTTAAAAATATTTTTGATCCCTGATTGTTGAATCCATGGGTGCAGAACCAGCAGATGCAAACAGCCAACTATACATGTAAATTCACACTTTGCGGGGAAGTAGAATACCTCTATGTCTCTTTACTAACTCTGAACATTAAAAATAATAATAATAAAATTTTTTTAAAAAAACAGAAAGAAAGGGAGAGAGGCAGGGAGAGATGGAAGGTGGGAGGGATGGAGGGAAAAGAAAAAGAAAAAAATGCATTTTTTCACATTAAGCGGCAGCAGCAATAAAACATCCTATGACATGGGAAGAATATTTTGCATCTTGTCTTCCGGGTCCCCAATTCTCCTTGGCCTTCGGGCTTATGTCTCACAGAAAGCGCTAACACTCATGATACTAATCTATGCAGTGATGTATAGAGATCCTGTTCCTCTCTTTAGGAAGAAGAAAATGGAAACAGATGTCTTTCTTTATGCAAGGATTCCCAAGGGAATTATATCACTAATGAGGACAGGAGAAGCTGGATCATTTCATTACATATGTCCTTAACATCTATCCAACATCATTTTTCACCACTCCACTTCTACCCTAAATACTCAGGTAATTTAAAATCACCTGTTGTTCCCTGACAAATCTCATAGGCATTTGCAGGTGCCTCTGCCTGGGATGCGCTCCCTCCCCAGCACCATCTAAAAACCAACGAATCTTCTTTTATGACTCAGTTTTCACTTTTGTGGGAGGCCTTCCCAGACTCCGCCCAGCTGATTACAGCTCCTGTTTCTCTGCACATTTTTACTCTGCATATAACTCCATTATATACATCAAGATATTACAATTGTCAGTGTGACTGCTGATGCCCAACTGGATCACAAACACTACATTATGAGGGTAGAAACTGTCCTTTCATCATTGCAAGCACCGATTAAATGTCTGAAACCTAAATGAATAAATGACTAGGTAAATGAATGAATGAATAAATTGGCTATGAATAGAAACAGAGATAAGCTCTTATGAGTCTTGAAGCAACAAAAAGTCAAAATCAGAACAGGATCAACATTATTTTTTAATCAGAATTAAATAAATGTAAACTCAGTGTCCCTAGGACTCAATCCCATCAATGCAGATGGGAGTCAATAATAATTACACAAATACAATGACACAAATGACAATCATACCAGTAATCTGCTCTTGTCCCCATTTACCCACAGTCTCAAGCCTTCTTGAAAGTGTTCCCCCTGGTGCTTCTTAGGCCTCTACAGGTGAGAGGCCACCTGTGCTCTCAAACTCCTTTAAGCTAAAATACCTTGTAACAACCTTGTAACACCTTCTCTGCCTTTCTCTCTTGCCCTGGTATCTCCTTGGCAATAACATTTAGTCTCTCACCTGGTTGAAGAGGCCTCATTGCTGCAATTCCTGATGGTGCCTCCTGTGAGAAATCATCAAGGATGCTGTCTCCTGCGTCCCAAAGCCACCAATCTAGAAGAATCAGAAAGGCACTCGTGAACTGCCCTGCTCCTATATTTATCAATTTCTGCTGCCTGGATGATCTAAGTCAATCTATTGTGCTACTTCTCAGCATATCTGGAAAAGGTTTCTATGAAAATAGTGCTTCATCCAATGCTTCTTCCACAGGTGCTCAAGAAAATGTGTAGAAAGCGTGAACTTGACTCTTTAATGACCCCTTCATTGGTGTTTTCTGTCCTTTCTCAGGGATCCTGTGCACCAACCTCGCCTTTCCTCCCACAGCCAAAATCATCAGGCTGCCATGTAGATAGATGACTAATTGCCTGTAAACAAATTCCTCAGATAGAGGCAAGGAAATCTGAATTCTCTCCAGGATGAGCAAGGATTCTGGCTACACAAAGATTAGGCTGATGTCATAATTTTAGAATATTACACCCCAAAATGTCATTGCTTCTTTCATACATTCTTTATGTGAGAGAAAAAAATGAACAAAGGTGAACTAGAGCAATAAACCATGAGTATCTACATAGTAAGTGACCCAGGAGACACACTCGTATGGCACTGGCGGAGCAGACATCGTTTGGAAAGGAGAAGATAAGCTAGGTAGGCCACCCGGAATAAGAAATACCTAAAATATGGAGAAAAAAAGTTTAAGCTCCCATACACCTAGGAAAAATCTGATTATGTTGTAGCCAGGACAACAAATAATCACCAGAACTGGTTTTAATAAATCACTGTGAACTTGCTTTGGTGAACACATTTCCATAATCCAACTAATCAGTGACAGTTCTTCTCTTTTGACAGTCAGCCAATGAGATATATACCCACCCCAATGAACATGCTTCTAAAAGCCAATCTATCAACTACACTCCTACCCAAGTAACCATGTTTCTACAGCTGACATCAACCCATCTCTGAAATTCCACCCACTCCCTGATTCGATATTCCCCCAAATCCCTGTATAGAATCAGTTCAACATTATGCTCAGAGAGGATGTATTTAAACAGCATAGCTCTCCCTTACTTAACAATAAATTCAGCAGTGTGTGCGTGTGTGCGTCTGTGTGTGTGTGTGTGTGTGTGTGTGTGTTTCCAGAGATTAAGTGGTGGTCTCATCCTTTGATATCACTAAAGTTAAACATGTGCCATTGGTTGGGAAAACCATGCTAAAGAATTTTAAGAGGTGTGGCAATAACTAAAAGACAAAACCTAGACTGACACTGGGCCCAGCCATGAAGGACAGCTGTACCTATTCCTAGTCAGTGCTTTTAGGAGTCGCTTCCTGATTCTGACTCCAACAAGCCTCTTTATTTTTTTTTTATTGAAGTAAAGCTGATTTACAATGTTGTATTAGTTTCAGGTGTACAGCAAAGTGATTCATATATAGATATATATATATGCACATGCTATGTATATAAGATGTTGAATATCTTATAATATTGTTATTTATCTATTTTATATATAGCAGTGTGTATATGTCAATCCCAAACTCCTGATTTATCCCTCCCCCTCAACTTTTGCTGTTTGGAAACAATAAGTGTGTTTTCTAAGTCTGTGAGTCTATTTCTGTTTTGTAAACAAGTTCATTTGTACCATTTTTTTAGGTTCCACATATAAGTGATGTCACATAGTATTTGTCTTTCTCTGTATGACTTACTTCACTTAGTATGATAATCTCTAGGTCCATCCATGTAGCTGCAAATGGCATTATTTCATTCTTTTTTATGACTGAGTAATATTCCATTGTATATATGTACCACTTCTTTATCCATTCATCTGTCCATGGACATTTACGTTGCTTCCATGTCTTGACTATTGTAAATAGTGCTGCAATGAACACTGGGGTGCCTGTATCTTTTCGAAGTATGGTATTCTCTGGATATATGCCCAGGAGTGGGATTGCTGGATCATATCATATGGTATTTCTATTTTTAGCTTTTTAAGGAACCTCCATACTGTTCTCTACAGTGGCTGTACCAGTTTACATTCCCACAGTGTACAAGGGTTCCCTCCAACAAGCTTTCTGACCTTGTGCAACTTATTTAAATTTTCTTAGCCTTTCATTCCTCATCTGTAAAACAGACATGATACTATCTGTGTTAATATGATTTCTAAATTACATAATAATGGTGTCATAAATGATAGCTTATTCAAAGGTCGGTAAATACTAATTCACACAACCCCATTCACTCTGGGAGCATGAAAAAATATAGAAAGAAAAAATAAATCTTCCTCCCTGTCCTCTTTTCTTCCTTTCCATGCTCCCAAGTGCAATAAATATTATCAGTTTTGGTGTATTCTTCTAGCTGTATTCCTATACTAACATATACATGTGTGTATTATTTTTTAAACAGCACACATATTATGCATCCTGTTCTATGTCTTTTATTCATTTTACCATAGATTTTAAGGCTTATTCCATATAGTATAGATAGAACTGTTTTGTTACCATTTAATGGCGACTTAGCACTCCACATTACAGTGTTTCATAATTTATTTAACTTATGATCTACATGGGCATTTAGGTGGTTTCCAATCTTCTGCTGTATCAAAAATCCTTCAGCTAATGAAGTTAATATTTGCACACGCATTGGATATGTAAACCATAAGAATAAATCTCAAAGTAGAATTGCTGTATGAAAGAATATATACATTTTAAATTTTAATAGCTATTGTCAAGTTTTTCTCCATAGAGCTTTAACCAACTCACACTCCTATCAATAAAACAGTAAATCTCCTGCCAACATTTTTACCAATTTTGTTATTAAAAACGTTGTCAATCTAATAGGTGAAAAAAAGTGGGTTTTAATATTAATTCACATATTTATTAGGTATAAAGTTGACTGTCTTGTCTTTTGCTTAAAAAATCATTTTTATTTTCTTCTACAAAATCTGGCCATGTTATTTATTCATGTTTTAATTGCCTTTAATAGATTTGTAGTAGTTTTCTGTATATTTTGTAATTAGGTCTTCCTCATATATAGGTCTTTTGAGGTGTTTATAGTATTATTTTAAGAAGTTTTTTATGTATTTTATCAACATCTTATGGCTTTAAAATTTTTACATTGTTCTCATCTGAAATAATATTTAGCTTTTCAGATGAAGCTCTTGGTTTTTCCAGAAATGCAGCCATATCTTCCCCAATTGTTGATAACTGTACATCACCTTTACATTTAGAGACCCCCCTTGTTAAAGAAATGTACCTTACTCTGGAATATGTGACGATTTAGAGTTATTACTCACTCGTCCTGAGGGTGGTGGTAGCAGAGTGAGTCTCTGTGTTGGCAAGTACCCTGTCTTTGTTAATACATCCTAATCTTGTATTAAGAGGTCATTTATCTGCAGAGAATCAGAGAAAGCACTTGTCATATAAGATTCATACAATTATTCTTTGGGTAGAATTCCTTACACTATGTCAACAAAAACATTTATTTGGGGTCACTCCTCTAGATATGGAAAAAAGTTTATCACTCTGAGACTAGAGAATTTCATAAAGATATCTTTCCTTCTGTGAGGAAACGTGAAACACAAAACCAGCAAAATTTTTCAGTTACAAAAATATACAACAACATCAGAGAGAGCTCCAGAACTGCTGGTGGACTTCACTATGTGGAACCTGGGAAGGCCGGCAGGGGGAGTGAGGGGTAAAGTTTTGTCTGACCCTGGTTTTCTTTGAGTGATGTTTGTCTGAGGAGGGTTGGGTGGCACTGATGAAAATTGTCAGATCACTTATTAAAAGTCACCAGTCAAAACACTCAATATCTTTTCCCTTTGAATTTCTACCAGAAAGTAGAACTGTACATGCCACTTCTTTTATTCCCTTCATATTCCACTTCTAGACACATAACAGATGCTCAATGAATAATTATAGATTAGCCCGGGATGATGATGACTGTTTAACTCTCTGTCCCTCTCTCTCTCATATATATATACATTATATATAATATAATATAATATATAATATATACGTGTATATAATATATATATGTATATATTATGTATATATATATATACATAATGTTGGAATTGAAAATCATGCAAAATACTATCTTGCTCCACACATAGCTTTTTGGACCATACAGATAAAGCCTAATCTATGTGGCTAACAAGGTTAGTGGCAGCATGAAAATTAGAATCCCAGCACTAATCATCCAATTTCTATAGTCAAATCATTATAATATAATTTGGTTTTTAAAAAGGAATTTTTAAAAATCCTTAATTCATTTTAAAGAAAAATATCTAATATTTCTAGGGTCCAACTCAAGTCTTAACTAAATTTTTACATAAGTGGGATAATAATTTCATGACCAAAACCTGTGTTGTGAATGTCAATATATTAAGCTGTTCTCTGGCATCTCCCATCCCTCATAATTTTTTCAGGCTTACAAGTATTTGCAGAACTTGGCTTGATAATTTTTAAAAACAGAATGGACTTGTAAATCACGCTATCTTTGAACTGAATACCTGGAGCCAAATGTAAAGCTGGCAAACAATGTTATAAAATTGAAATTGTGCAGAAAATTAAAACAGCATAAATATATTAGGATGCTTTTGCAACAAGTGAAGGAATTGGTCCCCTCTCCTAATGCGGTTTGCAAAACGGTTACTTATACACCTGTCTCTTCCTCTGTCCCCATAACCACAAGGCAAAACTCAGCAGGATATGGTTTTTCTGATTGATCTCTGCCCTGTAAAGGCTCACTGCTTCCGTTCAAACACAGGCAGTGAGGCCCTGAAAAACAGTAGCATCGAGAATAGGTAGATATTCTGTGGATATATTCTGTAACTTTCCCAAGAAAGTGCAAGAATACCTATAATGCAGGGAGAAAACTTTTTGCACCCATAGCTGACAGATCTAGTTTGGCCTTTAGGTGGCCTTGGGTTAAAAGAAAATAGATTGAGAAAAAAGAATATGTTGTCAATTTGAATTATTCCTTTGCTAACCACACCATGAACAGGAACTATAAAAGTTTATCATCTGATAAATTTTCCCCTTTCATTGACTTGTACAACCAGCCTTAACAGCCATTGTGTTCTAAGCTATTGGCTCCAAACTGTTAGAAAGCAAAGAAAGTGCAGGCAGAGGCACAATGCTTCGCATATGGTGCAACCCTTGTGTTTCAGCACTTCACATTTGCCAAGAGCCATCCTCAGGTGGCTGTCAATGCTTAACAAACACAGACTGAAAACATCTGTAACTCTCCTCTTAATGCTTCCTGTAGCAGTGCCCAAGTCCCCTCTATGAGTGCAGGGTCTACAAAAGATAAAAGTTGGCATTAAAACAAAATAGGACAAAAGGAAATCCAAAATTTAGTTAAAGTGACACTAGTTACAGTAAGCTGTTCTGTTTTCTTTTTCTATTCATGGTGATAGATGTACATGGCTTCATGACATGCCAGAATATGGGAAACAATATGCCAAGGTTAGGAACTCATTCAGCCATTCCACAAAATTGTTTAAAAACCTATTATGATACTAGGCATAATGATATGTACTAGGGAAACGATGCTGGTAATGTACCTGTAGAATGAAAGACAACATTAACTAGTCCTCACAATGATCTAATGTCATATTGTCAATCTGACACAGGTTGATGCTAAACTAATTTTTAATTAAAAAATAATAATGATAATAATAATAACCACAATTCACTGAGTGATCAGTGACCTAAATATTGCATTTAGTGAGATATATATGTATATATTCTATATCAATTCTTATGTAACTTCATCCTGCTTCCACAGCAAACTATGTCAGTGCACAATATCATCCCAAGATCCTCTTCTATCAAGAGTAGCATAACCTTATTCCCTGACATGTCCCCTAATACCTCCCGGACCTTAAGCGGTCACACAAGTGATTTCTGTTTATTCTCCCAAGTTTCGCATGAAGGGAGAGCTTACACACTGCCACTCATAGTCAGAGGAGTCTCCACAGGTAACTTGTGTTGCTATGCTATCAGAGGAGTCCCCACAGGTAACTTGTGTTGCTATGCTATCACCTTCCACAAAGACAGAGCAAAAGATGACCAGGACATGAAAGTTGGGATGGGAACTCACAGTTGCATCCTGGTACAGAGCTCTACATGCCACTCAAATTGTGAAAGAGCTATGTATCTTATGCTTCAATAACGAAAAAGGAAGAAGAAAGGATATGTGAGCAGAAAAGGAAAGGAGGGCATCATACCAAGATAGGCTCCAAAGTATTGCAGCCCTGTGATGATGAAGCTCTTGCCCAGCCAAACACTATGGCAATCCCTCGGAGACAGGGGCTCTGTCAGGGCATCTCCCACCTGTACTGATCCTGGTGCAAGTCAGAGATCCAGTGATGGTTCACTGAGATCCAGGCAGTCTGCAGAGCTGGGACACCAACTAAGTCACCTCCTCTTGGTGCCCCTCCTCTTTAGTGCCTCTTAGTTGTCTTGGCACCCTCCCATTGCATCTGACATCACAGAAACCTGAGGCTCAGATAGGATACATATCCCAGCTCTGAAGGGATGCAGATATGGAGGAGATTGGCTAAGTAGTGTCCAGTGTGCTCTAGGGGAAAACCACAAATATGCTTTAGAACAAGTTACTATACTCCCTTGAGAAGCAAATGAAGGGTCCGTTGGAATCGTCCAAAAGCTGTGAGGATGGTCCAATCAGACATAGAAAACGACGGTGCAAGTAGGGAGTGGACAAGGGGGAAATACCTTTCTTGGGAAATATGAGAGTCTGACTCAGGGCTTCCCAGGGCTGGAGAGAAGTCTGCCCCTGGATAACGGTGAACTATTCCATTCACCCCCAGCAGGTAACATCACTTTGTTTATAGGTCTCAAAATTCAGGGAGATGGTTTTCAAACTGCATTCCAGAGAGCTGTACGGCTCAGAGAAGGTGCCTCAAGGAGCGGCCAGCAGGGATTTGGCAGGGTCAGCTATAAAGACAGGGAGTCTTGGGGTTTTCACTCCTGTTCCCAACAGAGCAGCTCCATTCTGTATGTTTTACACATTGGGATTTCATATTTGGAAAAAATGGCTCAACTGTTTTAAGAATTTTTGACAACCATTGGCTTAAGGACAATGTCATAAAAGTTTTTAGAAACGAAAACATAAATCCCTTGACACATTTTGTTAATGTGTTCTGCATATAATTTAGCACAGTGAGTCATTCCAGCAACCCAAGATCTTATTTATAAACCACTTGACAACTGTAGGTTTGTAGAAGTTAAACTTATCTGTTTCTACAAAGAGATACAGAGAGAGAGAGAGAGAGAGAACTGGTCCTGTTCCTGCAGAAGATTGTGAAGTATGACGGGATTCTCTCTATTTTGAGCAGTGTGTCTTACAACAGAAATATGAGGTAACGGAGAAGTGAGGGAAGGTGGGTGGTTGATTTAAATGTTTAATTGCAGCCAGTGAGGGTTTTGCTGTAACATATAAATTGTGAGTCCTTGTAGAGATATACTAAAGAGTGTCTGACCACGCTGAGAGTAAAAGGGAACTCTCTCAGGAATAGAATTGTGAAGAATGGTAGTGTGAGAACTAAACTGTGACGAACTGAAGGGGGAAAGGATCTGAGTTCAGAGCCAGGAATAGCCATCTGAGGATAAAGGAGAGAGAATAATCTAAAATGTTAAAACTGATATGAGTTGGGTTCATACAGGATTACCCCAAGTCATGATAAATTTATTGTAAAGATAAACATACACATGAGGACCACAGGAATCTCATGGCAATCCTGGAGCAGAAAACGCCACAGAGACTGAAACTCAGAAGTGGAGACTCGGACAGAGTTCTAGAGAGTGAATGGATTTTCTTTTTACCTGGGGGGCAGAAGTTTATTGCTTCTCTGCTGCATGATATTCAGCTCCTGTCTGTCTCTGTTTTCTCTCCTTTTCTCTCCTTAGCGTATTTCCTTGTGGCCTTCCTGTCCCACCACTTTCTCTGAATGCTTTTTTCAACTTCTGCTTCAACTACCTAATCTCCTGGTCCATATTTCCAGTTTAAATTCACAAGAGTTTAATTTGCTCAGCTGATCCTTGTTTGGGTAGAGTTTTTCACATGTCAGATCGCCTCACGGGTAAGGCTGTGGATTGGCCAGGTGCCCACTCCAGATCAGGTGCTCTCAGTGAAGCCTGGGGGTTGATGTGGTACAGACTGTGGTCACCCCGTCTCTGGGATGATTGAGACCTCCTTCCTTCGCAGGGGCTGTAGATGAGGCACTTTCCCTCATGAGGATTAACAGCATGGCCAACTGGTCTAACACAGCAGTGGCGGGAAACAGAGAGAAATAGGGAAATAGATTCAAAAAGGGGAGGGGAGGAGAAAAGGGAGCATATCCAGAGTGTTCCACGGGAGAGTACAGAGATGTGGCCTCCTAGGACCTACATCAAGGCCCAAGAAAGAATGCATTAGCTCTAAGGAAAACTTTAAAATACAGTCCTGAATTGCTAAGAATGTGGCATATAAAAGAGGCTCCAGGAGATCCCTAGCCCCTTCCATCGTGCGAGGCCACAGCCAGAGGGTGCTGGCTGAGAACCAGGAAGGGGGCCCTGCCCAGAAGGCAACCATGCTAGTACCTTGATCCTAGACTTTCCAACCTCCAGAACTGTGACCAAAAAATTTTTAGGAGCCACCCACTGTGTGGTAGCTTATAATAATAGCCCAAACAGATTAAGGCAGTGACCACATAACACATGATCCATTTCACTCCTTTATGTACTGTCTCCAGCCTCCACCAGCTCCTTGAGGGGTGGAGAATTTTGCCTATATGTTCATAGTTGTATTTCGAGTGTTCAGAACAACGCTCTGCATATAGTATTCATTCAAAAACATTTGCTGAGTGAATGAATATTTGATATATATTATTTTCTAGTTAATATATAATATAGAAAGTTAAAAAGAGGAAACAAATCTGCAAATAAAAAAGAAACTTTAAGATTCTGCTTCAGTAAGAGATCATCTTAATAAATGTGTGCTAGAGTTATGATCAATGGGTAGCAAATTCATAGAATGGTATCATTCTTCCTACTTATCTTTAGAGACAGAAAAATGTTGAACTTCTCCAAACTGAAACAAATTGTTCACTTTGGGGCATAACACAACTTGGCAACAAACATCCTGCAAATTCTTTGGTTAAAAATAGTGCCAAGTAATTGAGCTAAAAAAAGTTTTCTAATTACAAAAAAAAAAAATGAGTTGCAGAGGGTTGGAAACAGTATTACGGTTTTTAAAATACATTTGGAAAGCTGACTCTTTCATATAAATTACATGGTAAGTGGAATGACTGTGCAAATGCTTACATAATTCTAAGACACTTTCCATATTATTCTTTAAGAAAAAAAATACCAATACTATTCAAGTACCAGAATATTTTGCAAAATGAATACCTTTAATAAAAAGGCAAAAAATACTGTTTTGCAAGAATGCTTGTCTGGCTGGTCTAAAAACACTTCATGAGATAATAGGACAAAATGACCTAATCAACTCCCTCTAAAGCTAACATTTATGTCCAAAACAGTATAATATGGTTTTGTTTATTTAGAAAAGTAAAATGTAGTGATACTTTCCAAATTTCTTTTCTAGCATCTTTAAAAAAAAAAAGAATAGAATATGAAAATAAACTTAAGTGCACACGAGTAGGATAAATAGTAAAACTGATACAGCTGCAGAAAGATGAAATGAGTTATGTAAATGGAGCAATAAACTCTCCAATAAACTACTTCATACTACAAATATACAAATACACTACAAAAAGTATATTTGATAAATGAAAGGGTGTTACAAATACAGATGAAAGAGGTATAATATTAGAATTTTCACTTTTTTATAAAGACAAACATTTATTTCATGTTATTTGCAGTTTAAAAAATTTCCTTCAGATATATTTTGTAGCATTAATAAATTGACATGTTTATGATAAATTCATTCTGGCAATCTTTATATTATATGCTTCAAATGCATTCTCCTTTTGCTTAAAGATTATAAAATTTCAACACAACACGTAATTATTGTTTTTCCTCTTTCTTAATCTGACTTGATTATGTGTAAACTTCCATTTCAGGAAAGAGTAACATCTTTTCTCTAGGCTCCTTTAGGTATCAGGAATTAGAAGTATAATCCAATAAAATTCCAATGTGTGTGGAATACCTAATACCATACTAACCACTCCCATGAGATTATACATTTTACTTCAACACTTTTCGCCACTTGTGGTGGCTTTTTGTCCCCTTCCTTATAAGCATAAAAAATTTACAATTCCTCTAACATGAACTTATGCTGTTTTTTCTTTATAGCATAAGCATATCACTAAAAAACTCACTGTAAATAAAATTATATTAATACTAATAAATGTATAATTTTATTATAAAAATACAGGTTAAATACATACTATTTGAAAACTCAAAATAATTTTTTTTAATCTTCTAAGTTTAGAAAACTAAGTTTCTCAGTTTGGTATGCAGGCTTTAAACATTCTTAATTAAAATTAATTTTTAATTACACAATTTAAAAGTGCTTTTCCTTACTTAAAAATTTCGATGAAAATTTTCTTTTGCCATCAAATATTCTTCTAAAGTATGAGACAACAATAAGCAGATTCTTATAGGATTTCTGAGAACTCACCCATTTTGTCTGGATTTGTGCTAATCCTTTAGCAGTCTGTTACTTTTAAAAATCATAACCCATACTATATTGTCTTGAAATATCACTTATTATTACTTTCCCTCTTACTAGTGTATAATTGCATGGCAAAAAATTTGTCTCTTAGCCATCCTTCTACTGCCATTGTCTAGAACATATAGGCAGGCAAGCTTATCACAATTCCTTAAACTAAACTGTAATATTGTTATATTATAGCGATGTCCCTTGATGTAACTATTTCTTCTTCTTTTTTTGTTTATTATTATGGAAAATTTCAAACAGAATAGAATAATGACCTACATGCTCCCCTCACCCTGTTTCAAAATTATCAGTTCATGGCAATCATTTTTACCTATATCCTCATCCACTACCTACACCAATTTTATTTTGAAACAAATCCCTGAATGATATTACTTCCTCTTAAAATGTTTTAGTATGAATTCTTAAAGCTAAGAACTCTTTTAAACATAACCACAGCACCATTATTACACCCAAAATAATTTAATATTTATTCTTTAATGTCATCCAATATCCAGTCAGTGAGAATAATTATTTCTTCTATTTGTCCCAAACTGTATTTAGTAATACACATCAAATTACTAGTAGTATACCTAGAAGAGACTCCCAGGTCTAAGAAGTTTTGAAGTAAAATGTAAAGCATAATATATTACTAAGGTAGAAAACCAGAGTATAGGGAAAATACATTTTATTTACTTTTTATATGAGACAGCACTGAGAAAATAGTATTTAAGTTTGAATTCCCATGGTGTCTCTGCTTTCATTTGTTTAGAAAAACTAAAGCCTGCACAGGCTCGTACCTCTCCATTCTCTGATCAAAGAATAAATCTTTCCTTTGCTTCTGAACCAAAAAAATAAATAAGTAAATAAAACCTTCACAAAATTATTAACCAAGAAAAGGCTTCGCTGTTGTGCTTAAGTACTCCAGAGTCAGACGGCTCAGTGATTACAGGATATTGGCCAGGTCACAACAATTTCCTCACCTGTAAAGGGATCAAATATCACCTCCCAACTAAGACTGTTGAGTTAATGCAAACAACACATCCAGAGGAGTTCCTGACACTTAATAAGTCCTCAATAAATGATCACAGTTATTGCTGTTGTTTTAAAGAGAAATGAGAAAAAGAATACAGACAGCAGAGGTGGTTGACCTTTCTTTACTTCATGAATGAAATTCTAAGACTTTCTAAGCACACTAAGGAGCAGAGTTGGAAAATTCTTGTTTGCAGAGGCTTTTAACAATACATAGAAATTTAAAAACTGATACTGATCGGTAATCCTTAGATAATTATGGAAGACCAAAACTACCTATAATTTCACATAATTCCCAAGATTACAAAAATCCACTACTGTGTTTGGAACAATATAGAACAGTCTTAAACTATCATCTGACTCATTTTATCGTTAAACACATCTGTTTATTTTTTTAATATCCTATTACAGAAAGGCTTTGGGTTTTATCTTGTGGTTAAGAGTGTTTCCTTAAAATCTACTTTTGTCCAATATAGAAACTACCTCAACACAAAATGGCTTTTTGAAGTCAAGCGGGGAAAAATCTAGTTCCCTTGTACTTCCAAGGAGAGACAAGTGACATGAACCACTGGCACAGTATGCTTGGAGAGGCGACTAGCATAAAAGTGGATATTAAGAAATAGTTTAAATTTTAACACAAACAAGGAGAGTTCAGTCTCACACATGAGTTCTTTGCCCAGGCCTCCACCAGGTGCTATGAAAAAGACAGGCAGGGAGGAGACTGCAAGAAACTCCTCAGTGACACATAGGTACAAAACCCAACCCAATCCCTAGACCCTTCTCCCACACAAAGCAAAAGCCTTAACCTACTGGGAGACAAGTTGTAAACCATCCCACTCCCAGGGTCTAGGCAAATACAAAATGCCTCAGGGGGTGGGGCAGAAAGAACAGCTGTTTGCCCCTGGAGGCAGGCAGGACATTTGCTCAGGCCTAGGATCGTGCACTGATAGAAAGCTGAAATCAGCTCACGTTAGGGCAGCAGAAGGAAACCATGTCCCATCCAAGACCATCCACCCCCAGGCATGCGTGCACGTCTCACACACACACACACACACACACACACACACACACACAAACACACACAAATACACACATAGATAGACAGAAGGATGAATTTGGCTCTCATGTGAGGGAGGGAAAGAAATGCTGAGAAATTGTAAAAGTGAGTCCCAAGTACACAGGGCCTGCTGAAGACTGAAGCTGAACCAGGATAGGCGAGAACTCTCCATCCTAACCATGAACCTAACACTGAGTAACAAGCACCAGGAGTCTCTCATTGGAGGATGGAGAGAGAACCCCTCACCGTGCACACGTGTGCAGGGACTGCTCATAGTGGGGAATGGACCAGAAACATGCAGAAACCTAGCCAGTACCCCAAACCCAACACTAAGCACAACGTAGCAGTGGTTCATGCCTGGAAAAATCTAAAGTCTGCTGAGCACTAAATTTGATTACAGCAAAAATAAAACCAAAACCCAGTTCAACTACTGACTAGATGGGTTCAGTCCCCAAAACTAATGACCAGAAAGGAGAGGAAGGATTGACCATTTCAGGAAGAAATGTTATTTATTATGAAACACACCCAAAAAAGCAGAAAAAAAACAATCAGGACAGAAAATGTTTAACAGAAAAGATTCAGAGATGACCAAGATGTTAGAACGAATAAAGTCTTTAAAATAACTATTCTTAATATATTAAAACCTGTAATGGTAAAGATGACAAAATTCCCATAAAATAAATGGGAAAATTTAGCAGGAAAAATGGAAACAATAAGTCAAATGGAAATGTTAGAAATAAAAACATTTAAAAAAAGAAGAAATAAAAACATTGATATTACATATGAATTATTTGGATGAGCTCCTCATCAGATTGGATAAAGCTAAGGAAAGAATCAGTAAAGTTAAAAGCAGGTCAATGGAATTTATCCAACTATAAAGAAAAAAAAGAATACAAAAACAGAACAGAACGTCCAAGAGTTGTGGGACAACAATTGGTCTAATAAATTAACCATTAGGTTCTGGGAGGAGAAAATAGGGAGAATGGGACAGGAGGAATATCTGAAGAGATAATAGCTAAGAATTTTTAAAGATTAATGAAAGACAACAAACAAACCACGGATCTAAAAAGCTCAGAGAAACCCAAGCAGGAGATATAGATAGATAGATAGATAGATATTTTAAAAATTAGACACATCCTAGTCAAACTGCTTTTAAAAAAAAGATAAAAAGAAAATCATGAAGGCAATCAAATAATAAGAAGCATTACCTACAAATAAAGATGAAGTATTCAGCAGACTTCTTATCAGAAATAATGCAAAACCAGTCAACAAGGAAGTACTGAAAGAAAAAACTGTCAAAACAGAAATCTTAACAAAAATATCTTACAAAAATAAAAGCACAATAAAGACTTTTCAGACAGACAAAAGTCAATAAAATGAGTAGGAGTAGTGTAGGAGACCTGTACTACAAGAAATGTTAAAGGAAATCCTTTAGGCAACAGATTTGATACCACATTAAAATTTTTATTTACATAAAGAAATAAAGAGCTACAGAAATGGTAAAAATGATGGTAAATATTTAAAGCCATTTTTATCTGACGTTTAAGTCTCTTTTTAAAATAATTTACAGTTGCCAAGGTATGGGAGCAACCTAAGTGTCCATCAACAGATGAATGGATAAAGAAGATGTGGTATATATATACAATAGAATATTACTCAGCCATAAAAAAGAATGAAATTTTGCCATTTGCGGCAACATGGATGGACTTGGCATTATGCGAAGTGGAATAAGTCAGACAGAGAAAGACAAATACCCTATACTATCACTTATATGTGGAACCTAAAAAGTACAACAAACTAGTGACTAAAACAAAAAAGAAGCAGACTCACAGATATAGAGAACAAACTAGTGGTTACCAGTGGGGTGGAGAGAGAAAAAAAGGTAGAGAAAATATAAGGGTAGAAGAAAAAAAGAGTTATTATGGGATTATATGAAATCACCTGTGTGAAACTTTTGAAAATTGTAAAGCATACAGAATTTAAAGAATCTTTCATTCAATAAAAAAATTTAAAATAATTGTCTAAAATTAAAATAGTAACAATATATTGTGAGATTTACATATATGTAGAAGTGAAATCAATGACAAAATGATTACAAATGAGGAACACAGTAAGGGGAATAGTTGTACAAATGAATATACAATCATAAACTATAAGAAGCACCGTGAAGGAAACATTCAGGGTTTTTTCAGAAGCTGTCATTTGTGCTTTTACAGAACATGCTAAGAATTTTGAACTGTATTTTAAGAGCATGGGAAATTAAGAAATGATAAGCAAGGAGTATCATAATAAAATTTTTACTTTAAAGATGCCATTCTAGTTACTTCCCAAAGAGTTGCTTGTTAGGGCAAAATGGATTCAAGAACAATTGGGAGACTATTTCACCAGTGTAAGAGCCACACAATGGAGTTTTTGGTCTACAGTGGATACAAGGGAGAGGGGGCAATGTAGAATGACTTGAGAAACCTTTACGAGCTAAAATCAATGGTCCTCAGTAATGGAGAGAGATGTATAAGTTGTCTTTTTCACTGTAGGTCATGACTCTTCTGGTGACACACAGGTAATTTCCTAGCAAAAGAAAGTTGAGAGTATTCGGGAAAAATAAAATAAAATGTAATAAATCCATATAAAAGATTCTGAGGCCCTATAACTGAATCACTTTGCTATACACTGGAAACATTGTAATCCAACTATACTTCAATTTAAAAATGTCAAAAAACACAATTCAATATCTGCATAGTATATTTGTATGTCTATAGTACAGTAACATTTAACCAGATGTTTTGAATGCTTCCAATTATAAATAAATTTTAATGAAATTTTTTGGTTTTTTTTTTTTGCGGTACGCGGGCCTCTCACTGTTGTGGCCTCTCCCGTTGCGGAGCACAGGCTCCGGACGCGCAGGCTCAGCGTCCATGGATCACGGGCCCAGCCACTCCACGGCACGTGGGATCTTCCCGGACCAGGGCACGAACCCGTGTCCCCTGCATCGGCAGGCGGACTCTCAACCACTGCGCCACCAGGGAAGGCCTAATGAAATTTTTTTAAAAAGTTTCTGAGGCCTAAATATAGTATTTTAAGATACAGAATGCATTTTAACATAGTTTCTTCCAATGCAAATAGCAAATTAGTAGCATAGTGTGGATATTTTAAGTATTGTGATTCCTCGCCTTTTAGGCTGAGCCCTGATTTTGTGTGCTGAGCCAGACCACCATTTATGAAAACAGGCAAAAGCTATAGGATTTTAAGTACAGCTGTGTCAGGACCATTCAATAAAATCATTTTTTCACAGTATGCTTCTGTTAGCCTTTTAATGACAAGTTAGCACACCACAACATTGGTTTGCATAACCGCAAAATCTGTAACTTCTAAAATATGTAACTTGCTGAATGGTTATGGTTTTTTTATTCCAAAATGGCTTGTAGTTGCATGAAGAAGAATTTAATTATTCATCCTGCTTTACTTGGAGTTCATTTCTGCCAGATCTTTTAAAACAGAGAAACCAAAATTTCTGAGACACAGAAACTTCTTTGGCATTCACAACTTTATGGAATGTTTTTTCTTAAATTCTTTAACTTATACTCCTAATTCCACAAATTATAATTCTAAGTTATACAGAAATAATATACGAGCACCAATAGGTAATGGTGATTGATGTTCCTTATGTCTAAATAAACTTCATCATAAATAAGAATACTAAGACAAGATAAGTGTAAGAAAAATATTTTTCTTTGAATGTTTAATTCAAAGATTATCATACTAATTTAATTTTCAAAAATTATGAAAATAATGAATTTTAACTATAGAGATATATTTAGAAAAATACCCACTCCTTCTGGTTCAATATGAAAGGAGAAAAAAACATACGTTATTTTCCCTTTCCCTACAGTCCTGCTGAAATGTCAGAAAAGTACATGAGAAATACAGCACATCTCCAAAAGCTCTGGATTAGGAGAGGATTCTGCAGAGATCACAGTTCCTCTGTCCAGTAACTCCCCAGAAGAATGCTAAGTTTATTATTCACTAGGGTGGGAAGCAAAAGTGGACCATGGAGTGATTATCAAGTTTATTTTAAGGGGCCACAAGAGCTGATTAGAGCATTTCCAGATGCCATGATTAGAACACTGTCCAGTTGTAGCCAGATCCTCACAGGAGTCACCACTGAGCCTGGTTCTTTTATTTCTAGCTTGGAGATCCAGGATGTCATAAATCATGAAAAGAGAAATGGTAATTTTTATTCTCCTAGAAAATTGACCTCTTATCTAGATTTTCAAACTTACTATATTGAATTACACCTAGCACTCACTGGTAATTTTTTAGAACACTTTTGTTATATGTACATATATTTGCTTTGACAGTTCCAATGTCCTTAATTTATATTTCCCTCTCTTTGATTTTTTGGTAAGACTAGCCAAGTTGTTCTTAGAATATTCAAAGAATCAACCCTTGATATAACTTATCACCAAGTCCTGCTGATTTAACCCACTAAGTATTTCTCAAGAACTTGCTCTTCTCTTCAACCTCATCATTATCACACTTGTCCAAGCCACCATCATCCTTTGCCTGGCAACTGTGAAAGCTGCCTAACATCACTACAGCATCACTCCCTGACCTTCCTCCAATCCATTCTCCACATTGCAGGCAGTGACCTTTACAATAACACAAATTTTACTCCATCTCCACTCCTGCTTACAACGTTTCAAGGAGTGCCAATTGTGTACCCATAGGAAAAAGGCAAACTCTAACATAGCCTACAAAGTTCTGCCTGGTCAGCACCCCACTGGCCTCTGATCTCTGGCCTCGTCTCACCCCACGTGCCCCACTTGTACTCCCCATTTCATCCACACTGGATTTCTTTCAGTCACGTGTATTCAACATGCTCCCTTATCTCAGCGGACTTTTGCAGTGTAGGTGGGATGATTCAGTCCTGTCTCTTTGCCTCACCAGAGGGTAAACTTTATGAGGGGAGGCTCCCACTAACGTGGCTTCCAATTTATCTCTGGACTTAGTAGAGGACCTGGCACACAGTGGGCATGCAATACATTTTTGTTAAATTAATGAACGATATTAACAAGTCTGTGACATTGTGTGGTGAGATGGCGTGGTTTGGATGGTGAAAGCTTTGAATGTGAAAGCGAACATTTTTCAGTTCTTCACTATTTCTCTAAATAGATTCCTCTCCCTCTTTTTCCTCTGCTTTCTTTTTTCTGGTACTCCTAATAATTTTTTTTTTAATGTCTTGGGATTCATTCTCTAAATTTCTTATCTTTTCCCTACAATTTTAGATCTCTTTGTATTTTGGTTACCTTTGGGGAGATTTATTTGACCTTATCTTCCTACTAATAGATTTTTTTAATTAGCCATATATTTCTAATATGTATATATGCTCTGATTATCCCTGTGAGTTTTTAAAATTTTTATGAATCAGTATTATCTCCTTTGAAGTTTTCTTCTACTGTCTGTATTTTCTCTTTTTTCTCTGAGTTTCATTTTCTATTGATTTGGTTTTGGTTTCAGTATTCTATGTTGGAGACTTCTCTCACATGTTTAATTATTATTTTTGATTTATTCATGTTTAAGAGATAACAGCCTGCAGATTGGAAGTTTTACAGGAGTGGGTGCATTTTGTTTAGTGGAACCCAGCCAATTTATTGAGCCGTCCACAGATGTCAGTAATCATGTGTCTTTTCTGAGGAGCGCTACAATTTCTCCAGGGAAGAATCTGTTGATTCTTTAATCTACTTTAATCTACCAGCAATGCTGTGCCAAAAGGCGCGAGTCCAGAAGGTACAAGAGAGCTGGGTGGCCTCACTATTCATTACGTGGGTTTTCACGTCATCTTCTCTTTTTGGTATGGCACTTCTTGCTGCTATTCCTGCTGTCCCTGGCCTGGAGTTTCTTGGTTCAGTTTCCCCAAACAAGAAACCTCCAGACGCATGCCAAAATCAGTGAGGGCTGGGTTTCTAACTGCACAGAACACAGGAGGGAACCGTAATGTCTAATTGATCTTTTTGGACTTCTAAACAATCCCTAGGTTTCCGCATTCAGTCCCTACCTTTGGAAATCACCACTGACTTTTGGAGCAAAGAAAATGTTCAAAGGAGTAGTACCATAATTTTTGCTAATTGTTTTATTATGAGACTGAAAGTGCCTTTATGATCAGTAGTCCTCTAATGGGACTTTTCTCCCTAGGCCTATGATCACTAGCCTTTTTACAACTGGCATACATAGAAGATGTGAAGCAGTGACAGTGTAACAGTACTTCATACTATAACTCAGCTACTTCTCTCACAGTAGAAACTATGTGTGCATTTAGGTTTGAGATACTCAAGAATTCAAAGCACTGTAGCTAGGATTTTGTTTTCTGCTTGAGAACCAACATGGATCATTGAGAAGAATATCAGACTGGGAACAAAAAGACCTACATATCAGTTCCAGCTCTCTCAAAAAATTACTTCTGTATCTTTAAACAACTCACTTAACTGCCCTAACAGTTTTTTGATCTGCAGAATGCTGAGATTGGATTAGTAATCTCTAAAATCCTTTCTATTTCTAATATCATAGGACTGACTAAGGTGATGTGATGGTACTTTGACGAGAACAGAATAATAGACAAAAACACCTACCAACCCTTTAAGAAGCTTTGACTCTAACACTTTCAGTAATTAGTTGCCAAGATTAATGACAGTGTCATCTAAAAACAAAAATATCATAACATACTCATTATCAGATAGAATCAAGGATATTGAACTTGCAAAAACTGAGACCCTTTCATTTCTGGCCCTCTTTAATTAAGAATTTGTTTAATTTCTTTTTTAATACTGACAGGGCATTTGTGAAAAGCAGGGCTAGGTTTCTTCCTATAAATGTAGACAAATAATTTCTTATATTTATACAGTTCTTTACAGTTTTAAAGCACTTTTAACTGCATTTTCCATCTAATGGCCATAATGACCTCAATGAAATCAGTAGAACAGGTACTGGTGTTATCCTCATTTCCAAATAACAATATAAAGAGCCCCTGATCGTTACAAAGACAGTAAGCAAAACCCGGACTCCTAACTTCAAGCATGATTTCCCTATCTTGTGCTGCTTTCCCAGAAAGGTCCTGGAAAATAAGCACACTATCCTTACAAATAGATATATCTGAGTGGTTTATTAAAGACCAAAGTTTATAAACTAGTGAGTATTGGATCCAGTGTCTCACTATCTTCATTCCCAACATGACCCTCAGATATCAAAAGTAATTTTCACTTCACAACCTAAAGCAACAAGTTCAATTATACTGTTCTGTGTTGGTAGAAGTCAAAAATATATATGTTATGG
Source organism: Globicephala melas (assembly GCF_963455315.2). Taxonomy (NCBI): domain Eukaryota; kingdom Metazoa; phylum Chordata; class Mammalia; order Artiodactyla; family Delphinidae; genus Globicephala; species Globicephala melas. The sequence continues at coordinate 22,722,450 of NC_083318.1, read as the reverse complement.
CTAAACTTTGTTCCACCAAACTTGGAACGCAAAGTAACATTTAGGTTTAGTTACATCATCCATCCATGACACAAAGCAACACACCCTTCTCTTTTATAACTTCCTAGTGTCCCAAGCCTTAAAGGGTCACTGAGCGCTCATTAGGTAGGATGCCTCCTGAAGATCTGTAATCCATTCAAAAGTGTTATCAAGGCATTGGGTATGTGTCCCTCTACACCATCAACCACTCCCCCTTCCAGAGCTGAAGGATCACACCCTTTGTCCCCTCACATTACTTCCATTAGTCTTTAGAAGAACACACTCAATCTTCTTGAACTGTCCACAATGAATGTCCAGTGTAGCATCACCTTCATTCCTAATGGATGCGACCCCTGTACTCAGAACAGAGGTCTCACTTCTTCCAAGAATGAGTCATTGGAGAATATGTTCCTCCTCAGGAGCTTCAGCTGTCAATGTCACTGAGATGTATTTTGATCCAGAGTTCACTGAGGCAAGCAATGAATTGAGATGGATCATTTAATCCCACCTCCTGTGAATAATTCCCAACCATGATTTAGATCCTTTAAAAATCATGTTCTTTTGTAATCAAATGTAAAGCAGTAGATAAAATTAGAAATTGCAAATTTAAATTTTCACCCTGTGAGATTGCCTAACAATATAGGGAATTTATTGGCTTATGTAACTGAACTGTGTAGAAATGTGATTAAGTGACTGGATACAGTGACTCCAACTTTATCACCCAGGACCAGTTTCCTACCAAGTTTCCACTCTGTTTCTGCAGTGGAGGCACCAGCCTCGGGCTCTACACAGTGACTGGAGACGGGACACTCTACCTCGATGGTAGTAACGTCCTTTTGGGTTTATAAAATTCACATCCTCATGTCCCAACAAAATTTTCTTTCCATCTCATTGGCTCTGTCTGGGTTATTTACCCATCCCTCAGAGGATCTCTATTGCTAATAATGTGGCCACTCCTAAGTTCGATTCAACCACACTCAAATAATATCGAATTAGATGAGTGTTTTTCAAACTGTACCTAATCTCATTTGTGGGCCATACACTCACAATACAATGGACTACAAGCAGTTTTCTAAAAGAATAGACTAATAGAATAGAACAGAAATAAAAATATCAGCGCGCATCACCATTAGTAATATTTTTTGTTGAAACTTGCTTAGTTTTATATAAATGATGTATGTGTTTGGTGGGTAGTGACGTAATTTATTTTCTGTGAACTGCTGTGGAAAAGTTTGAAAGGTACTATTTAGAACAAGAGAAATTTGTACCTTTCCCAGGAAAATCAAGGTGTTGATTGGAAATGGGAACAGATGCTGGATAGCAGCTGAAAGACAAATATATACCACATGGTATTTGATTTATCATCTTTATAGTACACAAACTATTTGCTCTTTTATTTTTTACTAACTGTAGTTACTTTTAAAGTAAGAGCACTAGCTATTTGACAAATGTTTTCTGTGAGTTTGGGAAAGCAGTATTTTTTAAAGGCCGTTTAAATCTTTCATCTCTGCCATTCTGAATAAGAGGTATATTTCCCCACCTAACAAGCTCATTCCACTTGTGCCGTGAAGTAAGCATGACCTTTAGCTCTAAAGCTCTGTGTGCTCAAATTCCAAGTTATTTCTTGATAGTTCCTGTCTTTTTTATTCATGATGGTTATTTTAATTTTAATCTACAGACTTCCCTACAATCAGTCTCTGGATGGTGTCTGTGTGCGTAAAGAAGAAATAACGTAACAGCAATCAGGAGGCCCAGACACCAGTCCAGTCCCCGACCAGTCCTAGCAACTTGGGTCTTATTCTCAGTGGCTCAGTTTCTTGAAATGTTTAACATTTTTAAATGGTGAAGTTCACTCCTAAGAGAACTTCCGTCTTTACAAGACTCATTTGAGTAACAGCAAGTTGAGCAGGGTTTTTCAGTTGTTAAGGAAAAAGATATATAGCAACTTTTATTTCTGTATTACCAGATCATAACACAGTAGGAGGAAAGAAGTCTCCCGGTGAATGGACATACAGGAATACAGGAACATCAGATAAAGTGTTATGTTTATTAAATGAGTTAAGAGGTGTTAGATATCAAGCACATTGTCTGGGTCTTGGTAGCTTCTCAATAAGAGGAAAGGAATATCAATAAACACCTGGTAAACAATGTTTAATTTCATCAGTAACAAAAGAAATACAATATACTATGATGATATACTATTTTTCACAAGATTAGTGACAGTGATTGAGGGTGACTCTGCCCAAAACTGTTTTAGGTATATGATGTAAATATGTAGAGCCATGAATATAAAAATCTCCAGAAGAATATAACAATAGTTACTTGTATTTTGGTAATATAGGTGGCGTGCGTGTGTGTTTAAAAAATCTTTGATATTGCACAGGAAGTTATAAAATAAAAATAAACTATTTTTTAAAGACAAGAGGCAAAGGTGAGGGGAAAGCAAGTAACAGAGACTTGGAAATAAATTTTTGAAATAACTCAAGGCCATTTCCTTGACAAACTGCCCCAATGGCCCAATTCTGCTCCCAACATGAATTAGCCTTCTGAGTCACATACCCATTGCTCAAACCATTACTGAGAACTTAATCTCAGCTTAATCAGAAAATATTTATTAAAGTCTCCTCTGTGCCCATTTTGAGCTATTTGTTGTGACAGATGTAAACCAAAACAATAAATATCCTTAGAAAATGCATAAATGTATTAGGAAGGCAAGACTTCACAGTAGAGCAGCAAAGGGTAGAAGCCTAGAGATGAGTAGCAAAGTTTGAAATACATATTAAGAAGTGCAGAATTAGAAACAAGAAAAATCAATACGGACTGAATAATCAGAAAGTTTCATACATCAGATAGAATCTACTGTAATCTTCTACAGAGATATCCTTGTGTCTCCTCCACTGACCTCTACATAAACCAAGATATAAACTTACTGTGTATTTCCAAAATCCTCAGAAGCTTATGTAGGGAAAATAAACGAGGACATGGTGTTTGCAAGAACATTACAAAGCCCCTGCCAGTGTAATCATTCCAGGCAGAATTGTCCTCCAACTCTGCAGCCAATGGACTATTCCTTGCCAAAACAACCCTCATGGATCCCTGGACCATCTGCAGTGGTGAATGGAGAAGCCCCTTCTGCTCCACACCCTGTTTGTGTCTGTCACATGTCAGGTTCCCCAGGAAGAAAATGCTGAGGCAGAGTTTTGTGTGTAAGACAGTTATTAGGAAGTTCTCTTAGGCTCAATATCTATGGAAAGGAAGAGGAAAAAATTAGGAACGGGCAAAAGGAGAAGTTGAATGCAATCTCAGTGGAGGCCTCAGCCAACTCTCTGGGAAGGTTTAAAGCTAGAATGATCCTTCAGAGTTGTCCTGAGTTAAGGAGATAACACTTTTATTTCCCATGTAGATTAGTCACTGGACACAGGCCATCCCAGAAATGGAGTGTGACCTTGGGTGAGTTGCTTCTCAGCGGAAGCATATTCTGTAGAGGGATAACAGCTGAGGTCTTTCTGCTTATAGCACTTCTAGAAACTGGGGGAGTAAATCCTTCAATCCTAAAGTGGAAATCTGGGTGGCTTATCACAGTGTCCACCACATGGCCTATGTCGGTAATGCTGTATCACCCCAATACCCCTGTAGGCCCCCAGAACAGGGTTGTGCTGTTCCTCTCTATTCACATTCCCCATCTTCTAATTGATTCTGCTACCCAAAGACCTCAAAATATACGCTCCACTGAAAAGAGAGGCAGGGATACGAGAAGCCTTAATATGAAAGTCACATTCAGGTCAGAATTCTGTTGTCTCATAGCTCCAGGGGTGCGATCTGTTAGCATGCAGTACTTACAAGAATTCTGTTATCTAGGCATCTCCGGCAACAATGTGGTCTGTGTGTTGTTGGCATTGCTTTTCCTCCATACTTTTCCACTGGATGATGAAGCAATGGTTCCATGTTCCCTGGAGACCGCAGCATAACTGTTCTTTTTAACTATTTTTCTTGGTCCATTTGGCCTACTATAACAAAGTACCATAGAGTGGGTGGCTTATAGACACCAGAAATTTATTTCTCACAGTTCTAGAGGCTGAGAAGTCCAAGATCAGGGTGCCTGCATGGTTGGGTGAGGGCCCTTTTCTTGGTTCATACCCAATGCCTTTTCATGGTGTTCTCACATGGTGGAAGGGCAAGAGATCTCTGTGGGGTCTCTTTTATAAGAACACTAATTCTATGCATGAGGACTCCAACCTCATCATCAAGCACCTCTCAAAAGCACTACCTCCTAATACCATCACAGCTGGCATTAGGATTTTAACATGAATTTGGGGGGAACACAAACATTCAGACCATAGCACCATCACACCTGAATGCAAGAGAAACCCAGAAAACACAGAATTAAAATACACCTTCCCACCACTCTGAGGCACTGCTTCTGCTGCTTTGTTATATCCTTCCAAGATCTGAAAACTAGGAAGGCCCAGGACCCTCTCCAGAGGGCATGTGTTTTGCCTGTGTCCCCCTAGCCCCACCTATCCCTACAGAGAACATTCAGCAACTAAGGCCTGACCTTTCTCTAACAGGGGTCATATTCCCTACCAGCCCCCCCGCCCCAGGTTTCAACATGGGATGGACAGACTTCCCCTCTCTCAATCTGGACCCTATGAGGAAACACTTTCCACACATTTCAGCATAAATGCCTTTACCACAAGGTGAAGGCCAACATGGCAGTTGTTAGCTATTAGGGCCATATAAGGCCAATTTCCTGTCAGTGGGGCTGGAAGATTCAAAAAGGATGCATCTTATTATAAAAAACACAATTGGAAAGACAAGCCTTTTACAGAAGTGGGCAGCATCATTCATTCTGTATTTCAAAATACCAAGTCTGGCATCCTGGGGAACGGATGTTAAAGAGGTTGCCAGTCTGGTTGCCTATGTAAGCCTGTAGCAAAGAAGGGAAAGGCTTAAGCTAATATTTTTCTCAGTATAGTGAACTAAGAAAGTGCCTGCTTTAGAATCAGATCTGGGGTAAAAGCCCAGCTTTTCAGTTAATAAGCTGTGTGATGTATTGAGAGTACTTTGCCTCTCAACCTTGGTTTCAGGTTGGAAAATGAGAGAAAATATCACTACCCAATAGGACTTTTGTAAAGATTTAGTGAATAACTAGATAAATCTCACCCCAATATAGTATCTGGCAGATGGTAGGAACTCAGAAAACAGGAGCTGTGATTATCACTTCATACAGAATTTGATGGGGCCTGTTCTCTCCAAGGAGCAAGCTATACCTTTGTAAACAAGAACGTTTTGATTTCTTCTATGCTGCATCTATTTTTCTTGGTTATTTCTCACTATTGAGTAAGGCGTTCGAAAAACTCAGGATTTCTCAGTTGCATTAAGAAAAAAATTTAAGTCAAAACCCGAGTCTATGCAAGTGGTCAGGGAGGCAAGTGCCCACTAAGGGTGGCAGTGTGCCCTGGGGTTGGTCACCACGGTGCTTGCACTAGCTGGGAGAGTATGGAAATTTCAAAGGAAAAGCTGGGGCCTTGGACTCTTAATTCCTCTTCCCAGAAGATTACCACAGTTTGGAGGTTCTGGGTATTATTATATTAAGGATGCTGCTGTTTCCTGCAATACCTGTATTGTACAAGTAAAATGCACATGAGGCTTTTCTGAGAGAACACAGAGCTAACATGATTAAAAGAGGGTGGTGCTCAAAGGTCTACAGGGGCTTGGTGAGTAACATGCATAAGTGAAGCAAGCCCAGTGGAAGAATGATCAAGAGGCAGTAAGAAGTGTCCAGGGCAGCGATGCTCAGGGCATGAAAGCACACGCCCTGTCCTAAAGGGGCCACACTGACAGCCTGGGAATGTGGACCAGCCATTGCCACAGCTTCCAGTTTTTTTCAAGAGAAAACAGATATCAGGATTTTTATGTAAATTTTTCAATTTTGGCCATTAAACTCAGTTTCATTCAATTTGTGCAAGCCCTAAACCTATGTAGAGAGAGAAGTAAGGATGAGATCATAAAAGTCAGACTATCAACACTCTCATAACTTCAGTTATTACTTCTCTTTATTAACACTTCTCAGTGTTTTATGCGAGGAGAGTATTTCCTCACCAAAGAAAACTGGTTTTATAAACAACGGAGCAGGAGTAGGCCCTGGTCCAAGACATGCCAGTGTGGAACATTTAAGACTCAGTGAATGAACGTAAGAAATTCTATCAGGCTTCACAGTTAATCGTCCATATTTACACTAAACTATATATTTAGTTACCAAAATGATCATGCGAAACAAAGTTTTATATACTGATGCTTTTCCCTACATGCCCACAAAAGACAGTCCTCTTTTATTTCCCCACTGCCAAATCTTCACTGTAACTCATCCATTCTTGTAATCATTGTCACTTTTCCACAGTCAATGCCATGGCTGCATGCACTCCATCTCTTTTAATTCTAAACCAGAACACAAGATCTAGGAATATGAAGTTTGTTAAATCCCTTGACCCAGCTAAGTACACAATGCAGTAGTTTACAGCAGATGAGGGACGTCTGAACCTGAGGACCAACCTCTCCCACTGAGGAGGTAGAAGTGCTGAGACTCATGAATCAGCCTCAGGTGGTAAGATTCCAGCCAGGAGGGAGTTCAATATCCAGAAGAGGATAAAAGACTTAGGTGAAGGTCCAAAGAAGGTGTCAAGGCACTTTGCACATGCTACCTCTTAGAGCTGCCGCCATGTAAACGCCAGGCTGATTCCACTCAGGACCAGCTCAGAGTTGCACGATTCAATATTACTATTGACAATGAGCTCCTGTCTTTTATGAAGATCTTTTCAGACAAAGTTCTAAAAAAAGCAGAAAATGTTTGGTCTCTGAAAACCAGAGAGAAAGGGCTGTGTGACAGGGATTTCTATATTTACAGAATGGTTACTCTGTTTTCATACCTGAGTGGTAATTTCACACACAATAATGACACTGGTGGAAAAGCCATCTTCCAGGAGAAATATGCTGCTAAGAACGTTTTCTGGAAGCACACCAGTCCTGGCACCTTGTCTAAGGCAAACGTTGGATCCAGTACAAGTGGTTCTAGAGTCTTCATCTGTCTTGCTGGTTAGCTGGATGGAAATAACGTAGTCTCTAGGCTAGTGAAAGGTAGCCCCATGGAAGTGGTCAAAGCCATGGACAGTCAGCCATGCTAACCCCAGCCCTTCTGAATTTGGGGTATCTGCCTTCATATACTACTACTTTGTGCTCTTACTTGTTACCTCTCTTACATTTTCTTCATCCCCTCTGTAAGTTTAACTGAATATTGGAATAAAGTTATGGCCACAAAATAGAAACTAATATCAAAAATAAATCATTATGAGGCAGAGTGCAGGCACAGGGACAGGGTGGCGGGGGCATAGGGGTGGGTCTAAAAAAGACCATATACAGAGATCAGGAATGCAGGGCATCGCAGAGCTCCAAGTGGACACAGTAGAGCTCAGTAGTTAATACAGGGTATTATGGAAGTACAAGCAAGGAAACTAAAGGACAAGACAAATTATTAAGATATCATTAAGATTATTAAGACAGTAACCACTTACTAAAGCCAGCATCCTCGAGGAACCTGAATCTTAGAATCAAGACAAAAGTCATCCTACACCCTCTAGGCCAGTGCAAGCCTGGCAGAAAGGACCCCAGAGTCCTGGACTATGTATATGATTTATTTCAGGATTTCTCTAAAGGGGTAAACTCTGTCAGATTAATGCTTTGGGGGAATGTGAAACATGTAATTTTGGCTTTTCTAACTTTTAAAGAGAAGACAAATTTCATGTAAAATTACCAAATATTCAGTGTTGGCCACCAATTCAAAACTTAGGGACTGCTCATCCTAGAGCTAGAGGTAAAGGATTCCGCTGTATAGACTGCACATGTCGGAGCAGAAATTAAGGGAGGTTGTTACATGTAAAAAATCAGTAAAATGTACAGAAGTAAATCCACCTTCCTAATTTCATGGAGAAATGGCTCTTTACATTAGAATTAGGAGAAAAAAATACTTATTTCTTTTTGTGGCCAACCCAATATAATTTGGCAAGAAAATCTAAGATATTTCTTTTCCTTATGTTAATTAAAGACATTTTTAAGAATAGTCATTTTGGATAAGTACGGTTAATAAACACAATTAGGTATTTAATAAGGATACTACTGCCTTTTAATTTTCTCAGATTTAAACAAGAAATATCTTTGTCAAGTCAAAGATAATGTCAGATCTGAAATCTGACAGTCTACCCATAGAACATGACTTACAGATTTCCTAGAAGATATTCAAATCCACTCTGGGCAAAGAATGTTCCGGAACTGAAGAAAAGTTTCATTGATATCAGGAGTTCTCACTTTGTGTTTTAAGTCTGCCACTTTTTTTAGTAAAACAGGAGCAACTGAACATGCTTCTTTGTCCTAGACATGGAAGACCAATTGAGTCTTCTTTGAAAATGACTTAAGTATTTTGAGATTAAATTTTTTCCTAAGTTTTGTATTATTCTCAATTCCAATATGATATAAAAGTTACACACCAAGGAAAAGAAATCCAGTAGAGCAGAGCAACCCCATAAGAACACCTATTGAGCCCCAGAGGATCTGTTCATATATCAGATTGTAATTCATTTCCCACTTACCCAGAACTTACTGCTATACACTTCTAATAAAACAAACTAGATTGTGAAATTCAGAAACTGCTAAGGTTGGCTAGCAACGCTTTTCCACACAAAAGGAAGCAATTCTGGTGCACCTGAGATGCCGAGGGACTTAGAAAACAAAACCCACTTTTTTCACTTGTCGTTTATCTTGGGATGTGTTGGTCAAAATCATAAAGAATGTTTACCAGCTGAAAGCTCTGCTAAAACACTCAAATAATTTGTTTGCATTGGAAAAAAACCAGATGCTATCACGTTTTAAAAAATATATTTAAACTATATCAAAGGAGAAATAGGAAGGGATATGAATACTAGGAACAAAAGGTAAAAGCAATAAATCAAATTAAATCCATATCTAATTAAATCCATGTCTAATCCATATCTAATGGTGGTGAGAATTCTGATGCCTACCAGGATATATAAAACATAGTCCCTTCCTATGGGGATAGGGAGCTAAAGGAGCTAAAATCTAATATACTAGGGAAACAATAAAAGACATGAAATGATAAATAGTTTCACGTGCATATAGTGCAAATACTCCGAGAGGAAAAAATGAGATGAAGCAACACAGTATTAATTACCAAAATAAAGTCACAATCACTACAAAGAAGAAAGGATTGACTTCAGCCTGAGTTTTCCCTGAGAAAGAGAACTTGAGCTCAGTCTTGGAGGATGGGTGCGATAACTGTGGTTGTAGTGACATATTATGTTTTACACACGTGAACGTGCAAAAACTGTGAAATTACTTTATTCAAATCAAATATGACCCAAGCCTGTGTGGTTCCTTGAAGGCAGGTGATTGCTGTTTCTGTGCCAAGTTTGGACAGGAGAATCTTGGTTTATGCCAGAGCCCTGGTAGCCAAGTTTCCTCCTACTTGGTAAAGAAGGAGCTCCTTCATTCCTTTGCACACTGTGCCACCCAGGCTAGCATTGCCAGGCAGAAAGTAAGCATAGGGCTCCCCTATGCTTTACCTGCCGATCTCCTAACATTCCCAGTGTATTACTCTCTCTAGTAGGATGAATAGTGTTCCCCCCAAATCCATATCTACCTGGAACCTCAGAATAAGACTTTATTTGGAAATAGGGTCTCTGCAGATGTAATTTAAGGATCTTGAGATGAAATCATCCTGGGTTTAGGGTGGGCCCAAAATCCAATGTAAGTGTCCTTAGAAGAAGAAAGGACACAGAGACACACAGAATACCTCATGAAGATGGCAGCAAATAATGGAGTTCTGTGTCTCCAAGCCAAAGAACACCAAGGATTGCCAGCAAACTAGGAGAGAGGCCTGGAATAGCTTCTTCTTCAGAGCCTCCAGAAGGAACCAACACTGCTAACATGTTGATTTTGGACTTTTGGTATCCAGAACTGTAAGAGAATAAATTTCTGTTGTTTCAAGCTACCAAGTTTGTGTTAATTTGTTGCAGTAGCCCTAGGGAACTAATACACTCTCCTTTTCCCCACCAACACACTCCCCTTCCTGCTCTCCCTCAATCCCAAACATAAATCTCTCAAGGACTTTGACCTTCTGAATAAAATCCGGAAAACAGTTTGTCTATCAACAGCTTCTATTTTCTGACTGGAAGAACCCTCTTTTTCCCCCTAATTCAAGGATCTACAAGTGCCTGAGAACCTGTTTGGACAAAGGAGGGAAAAAGATATAACAAAATGCAAATAATATTTCCACAAATTATACATGTGGAAAGTATATGGACAAAAGTGAAGGTTGGGAAGTAAATATGCAAAGTACTGACTGGATAAACCATTATCAAGAGACAATGAATGTACCATTCTAGAGATAAAAGTGCATTAAAGTAAGGAAATGGTCTAACATGAATTAAAAAGAATTTGGGGCAATATTTAAAGAACACTGAATGCAAGGCTAAAAGGCTTAGCTGGAGATTTCCATATCTCCGTTCATGGCATCCTTTTTATCTCAGTAATTTTTTCGTGACACCTCTAGACCAAAAGAAGTACCTAGTATCTCCATTTATTAAGTAATTAAGTTCAAACAACTTAATAAATATTTATGTCCTAACAAGTTAGTAACCATTTGAAAAATAAATATAACACATTTAAAGAAAAAAATACATTTTCTTTCATTCTTAACCGTAATTATTTACTAATGGGATGTATATGCTTGTTGGGCACTGCACAACTTCTCAAGAGTCAAAATCAGACTGGATGTTACCATCTTCATTTCATGTCCCACATTGTTTTCCAAGAGGTATTTGATTTTTTCATAGCAATTGTTGAAAAGTCACCTTTGAAAAGATAAGATGCCACCAAAAGGAATTGTAGCACAATCAACTATTAAAACTGCAAACCACCCTGAGATAGTAGTTTCCACAGTGTCTGGCAAATGTCCACTATCCTTCCTTCAATTTTTACAAAAATTCTGTGGCATCCCTATGAATTCACTGCAGTACCCTGGGTGTTCATAGTCTGGAAACCATTGGCTTACACGTTAATCTCTAATGACAAATACTCAAAGTTTTTGAGCAGAGGAATAACCTAATCAAAGCAATGTTTTAGGAAGACTTATTGAAAATTGGAAGGCAGACTAGGCTGAAGACGAAGAAGACTAAAGAAGGGAGACTCAGGTATTTAGTTCTGCTAAAATATTTTTTACCATAACCATTATTTAATATGTATGAAAATTTCTTATATGTGGAGGGCCTTTGAGTTGATTGGCAAAAGTAGGAGTGCTATGTTAATGAGAGGAAAAATTATAAAGCAAGCACTGTTTTGGGCTAGAGAATGTGACATTAGATATGAGATGTTAAAACGTAAATACTATGGCAAATCATTCATTATTCTGAAACTGCAAGAAGATCCAGAGCTCAACATTCTGAAGCCCTCCTTCTTAGAGCAGACATTTGACAGATGATATAGGCAGCACAAAAACTCCACTTAAAATGGGATCTCAAAAACCAATGTCATTTGGGAGTGTGGAAAGACAACCAGGTTTCCACTTTTCCTTGTGATTCCCTCTTTTCAAAGGAATCATTTGTTCTATTATTGGCAGAATGCTTCACATTCAGGGTTTGTACATGTATATTTGTGAGGGAAGTAGGGATGGTTGCTGTTTGACTTTCAGGGAAAATTTGAGCTTTAGAAGATTTGTGCAAAAGTAGTTTTAGAAGTATAGCACTAGAATTAAGTGATCTATACAAATAAAATATGCTCTATATTCTGTAGTTATAAATACTTTTTAATAAAGAATTCTTCCTTCGCAGACCAAAAAAAAAAAAATCAGTTTCACTAGAAAAACCAAACCAAGGTTCAGGAGACCTCGTTCTAGAGGCAGTTCTGCAACTAATTTGCTGTGATCTTAGACAAGTCATTTCTCTTTTTTGAGTGTCATGCTCTAGTTCTAAAATAGAATAATAAAATAAAATAAAATGATTTGTAATAGAACTAGAGCTCACAAACGGCTGCTCTGGTCTGGGTATGACATGCAAATAAATGTATTTTGCTTGGCCCACTGTGTTTTCATACTAACTAATTTCACTGCTAAAAAGAGTTTTCACATAAAACTCTAGGTAATCTGTCTGGCTTCTTTTGAACACTCAGCCTCTTTTCTCCCAAGGCAATGAGCAAGACCTCGCTCACTGCTGCCCTCTTTCGATGGGTCACACACTGTAAATGAAACCCAAACAGCTTTGTTTATTAGTGCCAGGAGTCTGGCCCTTGTAGGATTTGAGTTTACAACCCCTGATCTACATGATTGCTGAGCTTCCAAAATGTCTAAGTACCTCAGATATACACTGAGAAAAGAATAGAATGTGATTAGATATGTATTACATGTATGTATTCATTTAATTCTATAAATAATTTATTTTTTTTTATTTTCATTGTATATCTTTTTCTTCATCAAATACATAACATTGCTCTACAAATTTATTTATCACGCTAAGATTTAACTACCTTTGTGATTATATATATTTGATTTTGTTGTAAACAAATACAAATGTGTTTGAGAAAATGAATTATATGTATATAAGGAGATGAAATATATAGAGCATATTTTATCAGCTAAGCAAACTTCAGTGATATGCCAGATCACACATATCTTCACAGCCGATTCACTGAACCATCCAACGCTGCATATGTTTTAGGTAGTGTTATGAATCCATAGTGTTTAAATATAAAGCACATGGGACTTAAGCTATGAACTACGGGAAGGAATTATTTTTCATGAATATTTCAATAAGTTATCAATAAGCCATTAGCTAATTATCCACTAAAATGCAACACACACATTTAAAATATCAACATACATTTTAAAAGACAAAAATCTATAATTTACATATCTAAAACCAGTTTTTTAGCTTTTCTTTCCAGAATATGTACATATGGACTTACATGTTTACAGTTGTGAGTAAACAAAATTTTGCTTCTAACTTTTTGCCATTTAGTCTGACATCCCAAACACTTTGCCATGTTGAACAATTTTCATAATTTTTGCTTAGTGACACTAGAATATGACATCCACTGCCTATACCTTGCTTTACTTAATTATTCCCATGCTTTTAGTATTAAATTTATTCTCAATTTTTTCATTATAATCATTATTGTAATGAGCTTCTTAATACTCATAGCTTTTTTTTTCTTCTTCTGAAAGAGTTTCCTCAGGGTAAATTCTCAATAGTAGAATTACAGAGTTGAATAGTATAAACTTTTCTATGGCTTATGATATATACAGCCAAAGTGGTTTCTGAGAGGTATATGAATTCACATTTAATGTGCCAGCTTTGTGAGGAACTTGCCAGCATTAACCTATTATCATTTTTAATGTCTATGCCAATTTAAAAGATGTTAAAATTGCCTCATTACTGTTTAAATTTGCATTCTCTTGAATATTAGTAATGCCGAAACTTTTAACATGGGACTCGGTATACTGGATCAAAAAGTTAGATAATCAATTTTTCTTTTCCTGAATAATAAGTAGAGTGAGACACCCTCAAAATGAGTATTAACACCCCAGGAAAGCTATAAAACAAAAAAGAGGTAAGAAAGAACTTTCCTCACTTTATCCCAACATGCACTGCCATGAACATGATAATGTGTCATGAAACCACCCTTCCATGTGGAATTATTTTCCTAAAGGTGATACCTATAAAATATTCAACTGTCTAATATTCTAATATACTCTAATACTCTAAATATACCCACCTTTCAAATAATTCTTTGTTCATGACATTTTCATTTAGTTCTGAAATAGTTCTATATACTTGAATCTTCAAAATAAGATGTGTTTAAAGTCCCTTCTTATGGCTGCCTTGAATAAATAGTGTTTTCCATTTGTTAGGTTCACAATAACTGGGAAACAACTGAGGAAATTTTATGTAGCTTCAACCTTACAATTGCAACTAAACACAAAATATTCTTAAGGGGGTTACCAAAGACAAGATGTTCTCATTTGCCACCAGCAAGACACATACTTTCTGCTTTTTCTTCAGGTGTTATTGCAGTTGGATGGTTCTTTATTTACCATTGCAACCATGTAGAATTGATTCCAACCAAACCTATTTGTCTAATTTTGACTTAGCAGTAATTTATGAGAAGAATGTGTTTCCCATCAAAAGGATTATCACATGAAAGGCTATTTATAGATGTCCCCAATTATTTTTCTGTGTAGTTTGCTTTAACCAACATAATAGATAATAATAAATTAATGAATGATAAATACAACATGCTTAAAGACAACTGTCATGAAATTGAGTTCCAGATTTGAAAAAAACTATCCAAACATTAATATTAGTTATCTAAATTTATTTCCTATTATTTTTCTTTAAAATAGTCCTTTAAAGTGGACTGACACTAAATGTGTCTTTATAATGCTGAAAATGAGGTTAGCTTCTCCACTAAGTGTATAATTTGCAAAAACTGTTCTTTATTTTTGTTTGTTAGGCTTCCATGTGTCTTATCAAAGAAAGCTTAACTGCATTTTGGGAGAATTCTCAGGCACAACAAATCTAGTTCGTATGATTTGTACCACAGAATATAGTTTCTGAAAAAGAACTCAATAAATGTTTCACATACTTTTTGAAAAATATTCCAAAGAAAAAATTATCTAATCAAGGATCCATTTCATCGACTAACATTATTTAAAGATTAAAATGTTTACATAAAAAGAATTATCCATGACAGGCACATAATGTATTTTTTACTGAAGAAGGAAAGAGGGAGGGAAGGAAGGAGGGAAGGGGTGAGTATTCCAATAAATAATTACAATATATAATTAAATTAATAGGTCAAGTTTGAAAATACAGTACAATCTCAGATGCTGAAAAGGCTTTTGATTAAAAGAAAAGTAAATTAAGCTTGGAATAAAATGAGCCATTCTTAATGGGATAAATACAACCTATAAAAAAGATTACCCAATGCCAAATATCAAAGGTATCCCATTCATACTGGAAACAAGTCAAGACTGTCACCTATCAACGCTAAAATCTTATCCTGAAGTTTCTGTTTACTGCTAAAAATAAATCGAAAAAGGAAACAAATATATTTCAATTGGAAAAGAAAGATCAAAATTATAATTTTTTATATTATGTGATTGCCTAGGAAACCTAAGAGAACCAACCATAAAACTCTTAGGTTTAATAAGAGAATGCAACAAGTAGCCAAATAAAACTACACGGAAAAATAATTTGGGGACATCTACAAATAGTCTTTAATGTGACTAATCCTTTGGTGGGAAATACACTCTTCTGATAAATTACCACTAGTCAAAAGTAGACAAACAGGTTTGGTTGGAATCAAGGGACTATTCTACATAGCTGCAATGAACCAAATAAATAGACTAAAAACAATCTAAATGCAATAGCACATGATGAAAAAGCAGAAGTAATCTAAATATTTAGATTATAATAATCAGTAATAACATTTTAAAAGACCATCTCCATTCACAATAGCAAAAAAATATGTGAAATGTGAAAATATAAACTTAATCTGAAGGACCTACAAATAAAATTTTAAAAGCATTCTGAGACAGATTTTTTTTAAAGACTGAAATAAAAGAAGGCATATTCCTGAATGAAAGACAAACCTCTGGATATGTTAATTGTAGCCAAATAATATACAGGTTCAAGAAAATATAATCAATAATAATTAGTAAACATTAATATAAATTAAAATAAATATTTTAAAATATTTTAGTGCCAAAAAAACAATTCTTCAGTAAAAAACTTATTTGAAATGGAAATTTTGAACTTAATGCTATTTATTCAGTATAGAACATACTCCTAATTACATCAGGAAGGAAATCTCTTACATGTCCTGAACAGTTAAGGACTGATAATTTTCCAGAATACATGAATGTAGTAGAAGGATTTTTCTAAGCAACTGGAGACAAAGCTTTTATTGTTATTTTGTGTTTGGGGATTAACTAATCTATAATTTCCTCTGATTTCTGTGCCATTTAGATTTTCCTTCCAAATCAAAATACTTGAATTGTTCTATCACTTATTTATGTAAAATTCAACAAGTTAGTTAATTCCTCCCATTTTGGTGGCTTCATTATTAAAATGGGATAAGATTTGGATAACAAGTTTACCAGTTGGATCTCCTCCTTTCTGCTGTAAAAGGAACAAGAACTGCTGTAAAAAGAAAATCCAGTTCACTGATCTGCAAACGTTTTAGAGGTCTTCTGTTGTTCACATCAGACCATGTTTTGACCTTTCAATTATAGAAGAAGATTAAAAGATTTTTTAAGTACTTTTAAATTAAATCTTTGTATCCTAAATAGATTGACAATTATACTGCTACATATCTGTAATACATTTTTAGCTGAAGGTTTCCCTTTTACACAAATATGAACAATCATGAACTTCTCTAGAAATAGAATGTATACTACTTAAGTTTTGGAACAATAAGCCTTTCAGTATCCCAATTACTTAATTGCCTTTCCCGTTTGACCTTTCAGCACACTGGCAGAATCAAACAAGAAGAATCAAAGAACCTTCATAATCCTAAACTTAAAAGCATCAGGAACAGATTTTATGCAAAACATTTCCCTGAGGCTTAAGGGTGAGATCACATAGTCCTTCTTTGGCTTCTCAAAAACTCTTAATTCTTTGCTTTAACACTTTTCTGATAAAACAGCAGTCAAACTATGAACAGTAATACTCTATAGAGTGATAGACTGAAGTGAGCTTGTCCATTAAACTACAAGATAATGTGCATTTATGAAGTTAATGATAAATGTTCCTTCTCTACATTAATGCATTACTTTATTCACCATAATTATTGATCCCTAAAAGCCATTCTTTCCACTAAAGTGCTTTAACCAAAGTGCCTTAATAGAAAGTTCATTAGTGACCTCGTAAAATGACACACATAAAAGGAAAATAGAGAGTTAAATCATATATATACCAAAAACTTGAATATCACATATGCCATTGGAAACCTTTCAATAGACATCACATAAGAACAAGTAATATAAAGAGAAATCTAAATCTTCTATATGTTGGGTTCTGTCCAAAATGTAATCCAACCAAGATTCCCTACAGGAACATTGCAATGATCAGTCACATAGCAGACATCAGAAAGTAGAAAAACAGTGGTAATATATTAAAACACATTTTCAGTAGACGTAAGACCAAGCTCTTGAAATCTACAAAAAATGAATTTAAGGAGGGAGAGAGAGAATGCATCCCTGCAAAGTATAGCAATTCATCTTCATTTAATAAAGTATAGGACACACTCAAGTATGTATAAATCACTTTATGTTTGTTCCATTTGTACCATAAGTACCTTGATAGGAGTACTTTGGACACTGTTGATATCAAAGAGGAGAAATATTACAGCAGTTAGACAAAGAAAGGTTATATTCCTTTTCTAAAGGCACCGAATTCACTTCTGCTAATCTATGATCAGGAACAAGTTCCAAATAGCTGTTGGAATTAGAAAAATTAGACATGGTGTAACTAGAAATTTCATGCTCAGAAAATACCTCACATTGGCAAACAATGTTGGCTTAGTAAACATGAAATAAAAGTGTTTCAAATTCTAGCTGTTCGATTCAATGCAATCCCTATCAAACTACCACTGGCATTTTTCACAGAACTAGAAGAAAGAATTTCACAATTTGTATGGAAACACAAAAGACCCCGAACAGCCAAAGCAATCTTGAGAAGGAAAAACGGAGCTGGAGGAATCAGGCTCCCTGACTTCAGACTATACTACAAAGCTACAGTAATCAAGACAGTATGGTACTGGCACAAAAACAGAAAGATAGATCAATGGAACAGGATAGAAAGCCCACAGATAAACCCATGCACATATGGTCACCTTATCTTTGATAAAGGAGGCAAGAATATACAGTGGAGAAAAGATAGCCTCTTCAATAAGTGGTGCTGGGAAAACTGGACAGGTACATGTAAAAGTATGAGATTAGAACACTCCCTAACACCATACACAAAAATAAACTCAAAATGGATTAAAGACCTAGATCCAAGGCCAGAAACTATCAAACTCTTAGAGGAAAACATAGGCAGAACACTCTATGACATACATCACAGCAAGACCCTTTTTGACCCACCTCCTAGAGAAATGGAAATAAAAACAAAAATAAACAAATGGGACCTAATGAAACTTAAAAGCTTTTGCACAGCAAAGGAAACCATAAATAAGACCAAAAGACAACCCTCAGAATGGGAGAAAATATTTGCAAATGAAGCAACTGACAAAGGATTAATCTCCAAAATTTACAAGCAGCTCATGCAGCTCATAACAAAAAAACAAACAACCTAATCCAAAAATGGCAGAAGACCTAAATAGACATTTCTCCAAAGAAGATATACAGACTGCCAACAAACACCTGAAAGAATGCTCAACATCATTAATCATTAGAGAAATGCAAATCAAAACTGCAATGGGATATCATCTCACACCAGTCAGAATGGCCATCATCAAAAAATCTAGAAACAATAAGTGCTGGAGAGGGTGTGGCGAAAAGGGAACACTCTTGCACTGCTGGTGGGAATGTAAATTGATACAGCCACTATGGAGAACAGTATGGAGGTTCCTTAAAAAACTACAAATAGAACTACCATATGACACAGCAATCCCACTACTTGGCATATACCCTGAGAAAACCATAACACAAAAAGAGTCATGGGGCTTCCCTGGTGGCGCAGTGGTTGAGAGTCCACCTGCCGAAACAGGGGACACGAGTTTGTGCCCTGGTCTGGGAGGATCCCACATGCCGCGGAGTAGCTGGACCCGTGAGCCATGGCCGCTGCGCCTGCGCGTCCGGAGCCTGTGCTCCGCAACGGGAGAGGCCACAACAGTGAGAGGCACGCATACCGCAAAAAAAAAAAAAAGAGTCATGTACCAAAATGTTCATTGCAGCTCTATTTACAATAGCCAGGAGATGGAAGCAACCTAAGTGTCCATCATCAGATGAATGGATAAAGAAGTGGCACATATATACAATGGAATATTACTCAGCCATAAAAAGAAACGAAATTGACTTATTTGTAGTGAGGTGGATGGACCTAGAGTCTGTCATACAGAGTGAAGTAAGTCAGAAAGAGAAAGACAAATACCGTATGCTAACACATATATATGGAATCTAAGAAAAAAAAAATGTCATGAAGAACCTAGGGGTAAGAAGGGAATAAAGACACAGACCTACTAGAGAATGGACTTGAGGATATGGGGAGGGGGAAGGGTAAGCTGTGACAAAGTGAGAGTGTGGCATGGACATATATACACTACCAAAAGTAAAATAGATAGCTAGTGTGAAGCAGCCGCACAGCACAGGGAGATCAGCTCGGTACTTTGTGACCGCCTGGAGGGGTGCGATAGGGAGGGTGGGAGGGAGTGAGACACAAGAGGGAAGAGATACGGGAACATATGTATATGTATAACTGATTCACTTTGTTATAAAGCAGAAACTAACCCACCATTGTAAAGCAATTATACTCCAATAAAGATGTTAAAAAAAATTCTAGCTGTTCTATATTTATCATAAGTAATAACTTTTATTAGGTAATAATAACAGTAGAGACAAATTCAATCATTTTAGTGGGTAAAAACCTTACAATCTTATCCTGTAGATAACATATACAATCCGCAGATTATAAATTAATTATTTTCTAATAATTAATAATTTATTAGAAACTGTAGCTTAACTGTTTATCCCCATGTTCCTTCTTGCTGTTCTTTTACCATACTTATGTCTTTTGACTAGGGCATTCCTTGGAGATCTGCTTTAAATCTATTATCAGAAGGATTAGAAGGAAATACATTGTAGAAGACACATGTTGAATAATGTCATGTGTCTAACAGACAGAGGTCAAATAGATGAGCTCTTTAAAAAGGGCACTTGGAAAAAGTACTTCAACTCTGCTGATTTTTGCTATGTTTACATTCTTACAAATATTTCATAATTGTTTATCCACTTTCAAAAAAGAATGCTTCTGACATCTGATAGTATAAAAACTCTAGCGCTCTAATTTGTTTTTTAACTGATTGTTACAAGCCAATAGTTAAGCCGTGATAAACATACCCTGAAATGTTCTTAAGTATATCTAGTATTCCAATTTAAGTTCTTTATTATTTTATCTATGCATTTTAGGAGATGAGAAAAACCATTCTGTCCTAAATTGAAAGCCAATAACTAAAGCTAAAAATCTCAAATCTAACCCAAGCGTTCCGGGTTGTGAAAGTACCATAATGAGAGAGGAAAAAGAAGATTCATGTTCAGCCAGTGCTTTTTACAAATGACTAATCTGCATATATCACATTATTCCCAAGACAAAAGTAATTATATTCTTTCTTCCTAGTGCTGCATGAAGGCCTCAGGCTGAATGTTCTCTTTTTATTTTTCTCCCATTAATATTATCTTTGATGAAAAACTGTAATCTGATCTCTCCAGTGTAAAACTTTTGGCAAATGAGGTATGAAGATATTTGGGGCATGGGGAGCAATCACAGTGTGATTGGTCATAGGACTCAAATATTATCTCAGACAACCACATAAAGCATACTCGATTTCACATCTATATCTTCCTTTCTTCATCTGCATTAAAAAAAAAAAAAAAGTTCCTTCATACTATAGTTTCCTTATTTTTACAAAGGAATTATGTGGTTTTCCCCTGCAATTCAGTCAGGATACCACGGGAGGAGGAAAAAGAAAACATGTTAATAAGAAGTAGTAATATATTTTTTTTTAAATCAAGCTAAAATGCTACTCAGAGGAATTTTATAAGAATCTGCTGCCCTTAAGAAGCTTGTGGTACTTATAGAGGAGTGAAGATTCATCATCATCTCTGATTTTAGTACCTCCCTCAATAATTTCATTTTATTATTCTCTTCATCCCTCTTCAAAGCTCTTCAATAATTCCAGTTTTATTTTCAGTGCTTTTCTTCAGTACCAAAATCTTGTTGAAATAAAACCTGACCGTGGAATCATTACAGGATTTGGTGGCAGTGCGATCGTTAAGATTGTGTGAATATCTCCTTCATCTCTGTTATATTTCTTCTCCTAAGGGCATAACATAACACCAATACTATACTTTTTTATGGGAAGAAATTTCTTCTTTTATGTTCTAAAAATCAGGAGCAAGGGAAATGACACAGCACTAAATTCTTCTGAAACTTTAGTTCGAAAATAGCAGATAAGTAAATAAAAGACGACTACAGTGTTGTTAAGGTTAATCATTAACTATACTTAAAGATTGTAATTTTTTTCATTTATAGAAGAGATAATAATTTAAACAAAATAACTACTGTGCCCCACAATATGGTACTTAAAGACTAATGGAATCAACAGAGTTAGGAAATAAAAGAAACTTAGGGAAAATTCAGGAAACAGAAATAGGAATAGAGGATCTTGAACTTTAGAGTGCATAAGAATCACTTAAGGCAATTGGTAAAAATACAGCTTCCCATATGTCTCCATCGAAGATTCGAATTTAATGCGTTTGGTCAGAATTTGGGGTATCTGCATTTTAGCAAATATTTCCGATGATTCTGATTCAGAGACTCTGTTTGAGAAATACTTAATGGGCAGAACTCAGGGCCCTTAATTCCAAGTTCAATATTATTTCTGCCATACCACAAGGTCCTTGATTTTGGAATTTTTAAATTCCATTTTTAAGCAAAGTATTATAATTTGGAAATATAATTACAAAGTGTCCACTGAGTTTCGACCATGATTTACAGAAATTAGTCATTAGAAACGTCATCCTTTCCTCCTGGGAGTACTCACCTCTACCTATTTTAGCTCCACAGTGCTCACTTTGACTATTTCCATATTACTGTGGTTCTGGCTACAGAGAAAGACAACTAAGATTTGATATGTAGTTTCTAGTCAAAGGTATAGCTGGGGACTAAAAACATGACCCTTGGGTTGGAACACAATCCCTGTGCAGTGGTGAGATTTACAAGGACACCACCACCTTGAACAAGAACTACCCTGGGATCACATGAGTGACAGCACTTGATTTATCATCATTAAATGTGCTCTGGTAATAAATATACATATATATATACGTATGTATATAATTTTTAAAAGTGCTGCATCTCTCTGAAATTGGAAATTATTCTTAAAATGGCAAATCATTGGAATATTTTACCTTACATAGAAACTTAGAAAATAAAACTGGAACAAAATGGATTTGGAGTTGTACATCAAATGTATAAAGCAACTTGTCAATGAATGAAGAGGAAAGAGCAAATTATCCCCCCTTTCTCCAGCTTTCTATTTTACCTCCTAGAGGCAGAGTCCCCTGCCCATTCTATTTACCTTGATCAAGCAGAAAACTGACTATATCTAAAATTGTGCCTAGTGTAAGAAACATTGTAGAAAGTTTGTTTTTTTTTCCTCAGAAAGTGAGAGAGTAAACAGAGTTGTTCAATTTAGGATAATTACCAGCTTTTTGCAATTAAATAACAGAGTTTTCTATTCTTTCACTTAATAACCTGGCATGGATTTAAAATGCCACACCACCACAAACAAAAGTTCTTTTTCACAAGAATGAAAGAAGTTTATTCAAAGGAGTTAAAGGATCAGAGTTGAAGGCTTCTTTCTACCACTAACTTGAACCTGTGAAAGCCTGTACCTTGAATCTCTGCTTCACCTATAGGTAATACATGGAATCACCTAAGAGTTTAATAAAATTGGATTATAAAAGTATGCAAACCACAAGTCACGTTTTTCAATCCCACCTATATTTTGATTTTCTAATTAGGAAATCCATTTCCGTTTTTTTAAAGTTTCTAACATAATTATGAGGATTTATTAAACTTTTTAAAATTACAGCTTACTCCATTAAGTACAGGCATACCTTAGAGATATTGCAGGTTCAGTTGCAGACCACCACAATAAAGCGAATATCGCAATAAAGCAAGTCGCTCAAGTTTTTTAGTTTCCCAGTACATATAAAACTTATGTTTACACTATACTGCAGTCTATTAAGTGTGCAATAGCATTATGTCTGAAAAACCAATATGCATACCTTGATTAAAAAATTCTTTCACACTAAAAAATGTTAACCATCATCTGACCCTTCAGCAAGCTATAATCTTTTTGCTGGTGGAGGGCTTGAAAGATTGCGAGAAATACCAAAATGTGACACAGAGAAAGAAGTGAGCAAATGCTGTTGGAAAAATGGCGGCAATAGACCTGCTCCACGCAATGTTGCCACAAACCTTCAGTTTGTAAAAAACATAACTCCTTGAAGCATAATAAAAGGAAGCACAATAAAACAAGGTATGCTTGAACACTGAAACATGCACCATGGGATCCTGCCATCGGTGCTCTTGTGGCCTTATAGTACAAAAACACAGCGAAACACCCTGGGAGGATTTCAAAAGAGGAGCACCTCAATTTGGTTATCTATTTTTTGAGAAGTACTCTTTTTTTTTTTTTTTGCGGTACGTGGGCCTCTCACTGTTGTGGCCTCTCCCGTTGCGGAGCACAGGCTCCGGACGCGCAGGCTCAGCGGCCATGGCTCACGGGCCTAGCTGCTCCGCGGCATGTGGGATCTTCCCGGACAGGGGCACGAACCCGCGTCCCCTGCATCGGCAGGCGGACTCTCAACCACTGCGCCACCAGGGAAGCCCGAGAAGTGCTCTTGAACACGAAAGCTGCTGAGTGTTAATTGACACCTTCAACTTGAATTAGAGAGTCTCTACAAATTTCATTTTTTGGAAAATGTCATGTTGTACTCCTCACATCATTTTATTCGGTTTTCCTCATTTCCAAAGGAAATACAGTAAGATCACATAGACAGATTTGCTCCCATCAAGGACAATACATATGAAACACAACGACCCGAACCGTATCTCCTTAACGCAACTTTAGTTCAGAAGATAAGGTTATAGGTTTCCAAAATTCAGGCGTATATTTCCTTGTTTTCTACTTTCTTCTTAAATCTTTCCCCATGCATGAAGTAAATTCATAGACTTTTCATTGAAAATGATCCTATTCATTTTAATAAGTGGCAAATACAGCTATTAATAGCTATATTTATCAATTAACTTGCCAACAAAAATGCTAATAAATCTCCATTCCATGCCTACCAGCAGAAGAGAGGCGGGAGTAAGAAAGTCTAATTATAAGAAAATAGCAGGTTCTTAATGCCATCTCGGTAGTGTGCAGAGGAAATAATCTGAGTTGGGGGATGGAGAAATCATGGAGTTCTGACTTGATCTAAGAGAGATTCTGTGAAGAAGCTGAGAGTTCCACTGACTTTAAAGGACGGATCCATTTAAAGTGCAGAGGAGGTAAGATCATAATAAGCTGGAGAGCTGAGCAAAGGTGTGGAGGAGGGAGCTTTAGAAAGCTTATTTGGGGTAGATCAGCACGCCTGGAGCTAAGGGTTGACTGCGAGATATTTTTGTAAAGACAGATTGGACCCATTATGTAGAGGACCATAACTACTAAGAACCTTGGACTTGAGAATTTTTAAAATAAAACTCAAAATAAGATTAGCAAACCTTCAACTTTTGAAAAGCTGTAATGAGGGACTTCCCTGGTAGCACAGTGGTTAAGAATATGCCTGCCAGTGCAGGGGATGTGGGTTCAATTCCTGGTCCAGGAAGATCCCACATGCCACAGAGCAACTAAGCCCATGTGCCAAAACTACCGAGCCCGCATGCCACAACTACTGAAGCCCGTGCACCTAGAGCCCGTGCTCTGCAACAAGAGAAGCCTCCGCAATGAGAAGCCCATGCACCACAACAAAGAGTATGCCCCGCTCGCCGCAACTAGAGAAAGCCTGCGTGCAGCAGCGAAGACCCAACACAGCCAAAAATAAATAAATAAAATAATTTATTTTTTAAAAAGCTGTGATAAATAATATGGCAAGCTTGAGTTCACACAAATTTTAACTAGCATGTGAAAATATTAGTAAAATCACAGCTCATACATATATGTGTACAAAGTTAAGCAATAATCTGAGATTCATCAGTGAATGCAAAAAATCTACATCTGAGTTATCTGTTTAGTTATTGAGGTCAAATACTGAACACAAAAACAAATGGCTTAAATTGACTTTTTACAAAAACTTAAATTTAATGAAAAAAAAAAGATGGGACATTTTGTCTCTTTCTTGCCAAATGCTTGTTTGATTAGATTTTTCACATTCCAAACAGATGTTTTAAAGTAATTTCAATAAAGTTTATCTTAATGACAGAGAAGTCATGACATTTAAATGTCACAAATATTTGCTATAGAAGTCTTTTTTCCCAGCACTTAGATCAAAATACTAAAGAGAAATAAACCAAATGTTAATGGTGGGTGTTTCTGAGTGTATAGTAATGAGTGATATTTCTTCTTTGCTCTTTCCAAATCTCCTATAATAAACATATATTCTTGTTGTAGTAAACAGTAAAATGAAACAAATTCCAGTTTATAATACTATATTATTTGGAATAATGATAGAAAAGGCAAAATAACGGCTCAAACAAGATAAATAGTTATGCTCACATGAAATCCCCTCCCCCTCAAGAACCTAGATATCTTCCACCTCAAGGCTCCAGCATCTCAAAAGTGTGGTCCTCAACCTCCTGGTCCAGTAAAGCTGTAGCTGAGTTTTAGGCAAAAGGATGGAAGCAGACATGAAAAATAAAAAGAGGGCAAAGGGCTTGTGCCAGCTGTCTCTGAAGAAGTATGTTAGTTATCTATTCCACACAACAAACTACCACGTACTTAGCAACTTAAACAACAGATATTTATTATCTTACAGTTTCCAGGGTCAGGAATACAGACACAGCTTAGCTAGTTCCCTGGCTTAGGGTTTCACAGTGTTGCTATGAAGATATTGGCCAGGCTGCATTCTCATCTGGGGGCTCAACTAGGGAAGAAACCACTTGTAAGATGACCCAGGTTGTTAGCAGAATTTGTTTCCTATGCTTCTAGGACTGAGGGTCCAGCTTATTGCCAGCTGTTGCCTGGAGGCTCCCCTCAGCTCCTAGAGGCCATAGTTCCTAGAGGCTTCCCACAGTTCCTAGAGGCCTCCCATGGTTTCTTGAGGACTCGTGAAGTTCTCTGACACATGGACTTCCCCAGTGTGGCCACTTACTTCACCAAGCTGGGACAGAGCCCCTAGAGTTAGTCTGCTGGCAAGATGGAGTCCTATGTAATATAACTTAACTGTGGGAGTAACATCCCATCATCTTCACCATACTTTATTGCTTAGAAACAAGTCACTGATCCTACCCACACTCTCCCAGGGAGAAGGATTCTAGAAGGGCATGAACACCAGAAGACAGAGATAATGAGGGCTTCCCTAGTGTCTGTCCACCACAGAAATTTTCCCAGAAACAATCACATAATCTTTCCTCTTGTATCCCATTGGCTACAGCTGACCCACATCTAGTTGGAAAATGCAGCCTCTTTTTCTGGCTAGCCATATGTCCTGTTACAAGTGCTATTACTGTGGAAGAAGGAGACATGGAATATTGGGAGACAACCAGCAGATTGCCTTCCAATCAGAGACCTTCCCATCAGAACTTTTATAGCAATTCGGCGAGCTGAGGAACACAACAGCATCTGGCATAGATTAGGAGGAGGCCAAATGATGCTCCCTTATTACATCTACTAAATTGACCTACTAGCTGTAGTTTGGTTATTAGAAGAATAGAAATTAAATTCCTTTAGAAGGATAGAAATTAAATTCCTTTAAAAGAAGAAAAGTGGGGCTTCCCTGGTGGCGCAGTGGTTGAGAGTCCACCTGACGATGCAGGGGACACGGGTTCATGCCCCAGTCCGGGAAGATCCCACATGCCGCAGAGCAGCTGGGCCCATGAGCCATGGCCACTGAGCCTGCGTGTCTGGAGCCTGTGCTCCGCAATGGGAGAGGCCACAACAGTGAGAGGCATGCAAACCGCAAAAAAAAAAGAAGAAAACTGTTTGAAAAGAATATCATGTTCAATTCACTTGTACACTGAGAGCTAGTCTCAGGTAAATCAATTCGATCTAGTGTTATAACTTTTTTTATTCTTCTAAACATGGTCAACCTGGTTACCATTTAAAAAATTTTTGTGTATCTATATAACCCTTTTAAAATTGCATAGCACTTTCTCACATATCTCATTTTATTTTCATTTCTCTCAATGAGTGTCCATTACTCTGTTTACCAAGTGAAGTTAAGTAACTGGAAAACAGCACAGCCCAAGCTGAGGCCCAGGTTGTATACCTCTATATAGAGTCTACTACACTATAATGTCAAGAAATCAATTTTATTGAAGAACAAAAATTTGAGTATATTACATATTTGAACAAACGCTAGATGTTGTTCAAGCTCCAAAAGTTTGGATATATCCAGATAATTGATGGATTTTTGTTTGGTCTCTCTCTGCTGTGTCTGACATAGCCCCAGCCAAAAGGACTGATGAAGAGAAGGAAAGAAGGAGAGGAAGGCAGGTCAAAGGAAGGGACAGTAGGTTAGGTTGCTAGAGGATGCTGCACCATTAAAAGAGCTTTAACATTTGAATGTGACTGTAAAGAGAATTTTTAAGTATTAAAAAGTATTAGTTACATAGTCAATCCAATCCTCCAGAAAACAATTAAGTGGAGTCAGGTGGTTGCAAACACTGAGACTTTTCTAAAACAGGTTCCTGCTAGACTACTGAAATTAAACTCTCACATACACACCCTACCCTTCACCGCTATTACCCTGGACACTCTGTGGTTGTGGGTTGTTGTTGTTTTTTTTTCTGCAAAATGAAACAATGAAATCAGGCTAGGTACCATGATTCACTGAAAATCAGTCCCATATGTAAGCTTCTCTGAACCCTTAAACACCCTCACTCCTCCCCATACTAGGTCAGGTTGCCTGATACTCATTCTCATCACCCTGTATGTTTTCACTGCGGCAGTAAAAATAGTACATGATAATTGTAAGTAATGTTGTACTTAAATTAACTGTCAGTTTAGCTGTGTAATGACAATGTGCAAGTCAGGAGGTCAGGGTCTGCTGCAACCTTTCTAACTCACCACTACATTTCTACAGCACATTATATACATGTATCAATACATATCTACCCCATACATATTTGATGATGGTGTAAACATAACTCATTCAATAATGAAATGAGCCTGAGTTTTGAAAGTAACTTTTTGCCAATCATCTTTTTTTCTTTCCTTTTTCTTTCCCCTCTCTCTTACCCACCCCATATCCAATCTACCTCAAAGGTCACCATCAGTGTGCTTATTTTGGAACATTACTTCCTAAGACTGATTTTCTTCTTCTACACAATTATAATACATTTTGCTGAGCTTTTATCTACTGATACATTATATAACAGCATACAAAGAGATCCAACATGTGACAAGTTCTTGTTTTCTGTCTCACTGCCATCCCTGTTGCTATTAATGTGCAGAGGTTCTATCATTACTCTTTGTCAAAATGGTTAAGTTCTTAGGTAAAGGAGTTATATAAAACTCACAGAGACAAACATGTATATAAAATAACCAAGACTGACTTCAAGGAATGCTAACACACAGCCTATTATTTATAAAGTAATATAAATTAAGTTGACATGGTTCTCCTGGCTTCATTTTGTTTAAATTCTATCCTGTAATGAAAAGTAATAGTTTTCTATATTGAGTTAAAGTTAAGGTTTTTCACAAGAGCCAGAAAGCTGTTGCCTCCAGAATAGTCAGGCTTGAATAAAAAATACTTCTGTTACCATCCCAAGCCCTTTAACCCAGTTTAAGATTTCTTCTTTTGCTGTAACTACGAGGCTATGACAAGTTTTAGAACTCTAGAGGGTCCGCACTAACCCTATTCCCTGCCCTGATCAACAAGAGAATTGAGTTCTAAATGTATAATTTATATATAAAACCATAGGCACAAACTGTGAATGGAATCTTTCAAAGATTAATTCTTAAATATAGGTTACATACAGAGCTTAAGGAAAAGAACATTTTAAGATCTGCATTCATTTGCCCAGTCAACACTTATTTATCTTTTCCAGAGGGCTGAGCTCTATCTTGTGGAGGGAAAATAAAATGATCATGGGGCTTCCCTGGTGGCGCAGTGGTTGAGAGTCCGCCTGCCAATGCAGGGGATACGGGTTCGTGCCCCGGTCCGGGAAGATCCCACGTGCCACGGAGCGGCTGGGCCCGTGAGCCATGGCTGCTGAGCCTGCACGTCCGGAGCCTGTGCTCTGCAACGGGAGAGGCCACAACAGTGAGAGGCCCGCGTACAGCAAAAAAAAAAAAAAAAAAAAAAGATCATGAATTCCCAAGTAAAATGAGACTTTAGAGAAAAATGTTTGGGTTTAACCAGTAGGTTCCAGTAATTTCATTTCGTTTCTGTGTACGTGTTTGATTTCAAGTGTGAGTTTTAAGAAAAATGAATGAGGGCATCTACTATTTTTTTCTCAGAAGGCAGAAGATGCTGAATAACACAGATGTGATGCTAAGTGAGCTGAGTTCCCATTTTCTATTTCTTCTATTACTACTGAGATCTCTTGCTCATATCTGAGGGAGAAAAACTATACACATAAATTTTCCCTATCCCAATTAAATTTTCATTTATTTATACTCACAGTTCTCTAATTCAAACGTTTGGCAGAGAATTCAGTCCAAACGCCTCAAGCCTAAGAATATTGGATATGTCAATCTACAATGTACAGGGCATCTCAATTTTCTCTGCTATTTCTCTTTTTTCTACCAACTTTTTATATCACTATTTCAAAGATACTTTCAGAGGAGCAAAACAAAATTAATTCATACAACTCCTACTTCTTGAATATTTATTATTTTCTTCAACCTCTTGAAATCAAAGGATCAGATATAATGGAGAAACATCATTATAGGTAGGGAAAGTATTCTGGGGTCTTTCTATGAAGGCTGTTTTCACACAGATTGAAAGAGAAATCATCCATTTTATTCTCACAATGAATCTCTCTTGTACTACATGGCACGAGGCCAAGCTATAAAATGATGTTTTAATGTTGCAAGCTAGATCAAAGAACCACGTTAATGATGTTTGGTCCTGCCTGAATATTGAGATAGCTTTGAAGACTCACACAGTATATTCTACCATCTGATGATTGCTTGTATTTCCCATTCAAAATGAAACAAAACAACAGTTATTTCAAAACTTTATGCTAAACCTATAGATATGAATATGTTTATACTGCCAAATAGTCATCACCCAAGGCTGGTAATTAACTACATACATTATGATCAGACCAGAAGAACTTAAACTAGTTGCACATTAGGGAAATAGCTATTTTTGAGGACAAAGCATTTGAAAATTAAACAGAAATGATAGAAAATAATGCATAGAGGTATTTTTTGGCTAAGGAATCAAAACAACTTTTAATGACAGAATATAAGACGGTGATTTCCTTTATCAGGGCCAATGTAAAACATTACCTATTATCTAAGAAAACAACTTCTTTCTCTTCTTTAGTTCATTTTAAATGACCACTGTTGTGCAAGGCCCTGTACCTGGGGCAGTGGAAGACACAAAATGAACCAGGGAGGGATACAGCCCTTAAGGAGGTAAGAATGTAGCAACTGTTACCCTGTTTCCAACTCTTGCTACTTTTTACTATTCCAAAGGCCCTATATTTTTTAACAAACCATTCCAGTTTCATTGATAGTTTACCTAATCGACTGTATCAGAAGCAAATTAAAATTCTGACTTTAGGTGGGACCTTCAAGATGGCGGAGGAGTAACATGTGGAAATCACCTTCCTCCCCACAAATATATCAAAATTACACCTACATGTGGAAAAACTCCTACAGAATACCTACTGAAGGTTGGCAGAAGACCTCAGATTTCTCGAACTTCAGAGAGTGAAGAAAGAGGTACTAACTGATGTAAACCAAGAAAAATCTATAGGATAGACAGCAAAGGATTGCGCTGTGGGCAGACTAGACTGAACAACAACTGCAGGGATTTCTAAGCTCCAGAGGCAAAAAGCCGTGTGGCTGACAGGATTTTCGTGCTCCTGCCAGGCGTCAGACCTGTGCCTCTGAGGTGGGAGAGCTGAGTTCAGGACATTGGTCCACCAGAGACCTCCAGGCTCCATGCAACATCAAACGGCAAAAGTTCTCCCCGAGATCTCCAACTCAACGCTAAGACTTAGCTCCACTAAACGACCAGCAAACTACAGTGCAGGACACCCTATGCCAGACAACTAGCAAGACAGGAACACAGTCCCACCCATTACCAGAGAGGCTGCCGAAAATCATAATAAGTACACAGAAACCTCAAAACACACCACCAGACGCGGTCCTGCCCACCAGAAAGCCGAGATCCAGCCTCATCCACCAGAAGACAGGCACTAGTACCCTCCACCAGGAAGCCTACACAACCCACTGAATCTACCTTAGCCACTGGGGGCAGACACCAAAAACAACGGGAACTACGAACATGCAGCCTGCGAAAAGGAGACCCCAGACACAGTAAGGTAAGCAAAATGAGAAGACAGAGAAACACACAGCAGATGAAGGAGCAAGATAAAAACCCACCAGACCTAACAAATGAAGAGGAAATAGGCAATCTACCTGAAAAAGAATTCAGAGTAATGACAGATAAGATGATCCAAAATCTGAGGAAGAGAATGGAGAAGATACAAGAAATGCTTAACAAGAACCTAGAAGAACTAAAGAGCAAACAAACAATAATGAACAACACAATAAATGAAATTAAAAATTTTCTAGAAGGAATTGGTAGCAGAATAACTGAGGCAGAAGAACGGATAAGTGACCTGGAAGATAAAGTAGTGGAAATAACTATCACAGAGCAGAATAAAGAAAAAATAATGAAAAGAATTGAGGACAGGAGAGGTCAGGAAGATGGCGGAAGAGTAAGATGCAGAGATCACCTTCCTCCCCACAGATACACCAGAAATATATCTACACGTGGAACAACTCCTAGAGAACACCTACTGAACGCTGGCAGAAGACCGCAGACCTCCCAAAAGGCAAGAAACTCCCCATGTACCTGGGTAGGGCAAAAGAAAAAACAGAGACAAAAGAATAGGGATGGGACCTGCACCGGTGGGAGGGAGCTGTGAAGGAGGAAAGGTTTCCACACACTAGGAAGCCCCTTCGCAGGCAGAGACTGCAGGCGGCGGAGGGGGAAAGCTTCGGCCTGCGTAGGTGAGAACAGCAACAGGAGTGCGGAGGGCAAAGCGGGGAGATTCCCGCACAGAGGATCGGTGCCGACCGGCACTCACCAGCCTGAGAGGCTTGTCTGCTCACCTGCCGGGGTGGGCAGGGCTGCGCCCTGAGGCTCGGGCTTCGGTAGGAGCGCAGGGAGAGGACTGGGGCTGGCGGCGTGAACACAGCCTGCAGGGCATTAGTGCACCACAGCTAGCCGGGAGGGAGTCCGGGGAAAAGTCTGGACCTGCCAAAGAGGCAAGAGACTTTTTCTTCCCTCTTTGTTTCCTGGTGCACGAGGAGAGGGGATTAAGATTGCTGCTTAAAAGAACTCCAGAGACGGGCGTGAGCCGCGGCTACAAGCGCAGACCCCAGAGACGGGCATGAGACGCTAAGGCTGCTGCTGCCGCCACCAAGAAGCCTGTGTGCAAGCACAGGTCACTATCCACATGCCCCTTCTGGGAGTCTGTGCAGCCCGCCACTGCCAGGGTCCCGGGATCCAGGGACAACTTCCCAGGGAGTACGCACAGCGCGCCTCAGGTGCAATGTCATGCTGGCCTCTGCTGCCGCAGGCTCGCCCCGCACTCCGTACCCCTCCCTCCCCCCGGCATGAGTCCCGGAAGCAGCTGCTCCTTTAACCCCGTCCTGTCTGAGCTAAGAACAGACGCCCTCCGGCGTCCTACAATCAGAGGCGGGGCCAAATCCAAAGCTGAGCCCCAGGAGCTGTGAGAACAAAGAAGAGAAAGGGAAATCTCTCCCAACAGCCTCAGAAGCAGCAGATTAAAGCTCCACGATCAACTTGATGTACCCTGCATCTGTGGACAACATGAATAGACAACGAATCATCCCAAATTGAGGACGTAGACTTTGAGAGCAAGATTTATTATTTTTTCCCCTCTTCCTCTTTTTGTGAGTGTGCATGTGTATGCTTCTGTGTGAGATTCTATCTGTATAGCTTGCTTCCACCATTTGTCATAGGGTTCTATCCATCCGTTTTTTTTTCTTTAAAGAAAATTTTTTTCTTAATAATTATTTTTTATTTTAATACTTTATTTTATCTTACTTTATTTTATTTTATCTTCTTTCTTTCTTTCCTTCCTTCCCTCCTTCCTCTCTCCCTCCCTCCTTTCTTTCTTTCTTTCTTTCTTTCTTTCTTTCTTTCCTTCTACATTTTCTCCCTTTTATTCTGAGCCCAGTGGATGAAAGGCTCTTGGTGCTGCAGCAAGGAGTCAGTGCTGTGCCTCTGAGGTGGGAGAGCCAACTTCAGGACACTGGTCCACAAGAGACCTCCCAGCTCCACATAATATCAAATGGCAAAAATCTCCCAAAGACCTCCATCTCAACACCAGCACCCAGCTTCACTCAACAACAGTTGAGCAAGCTACAGTACTAGACACCCTATGCCAAACAACTAGCAAGACACGAACACAACCCCACCCATTAGCAGAGAGGCTGCCTAAAATCATAAGTCCACAGACACTCCAAAACACACCACCAGACGTGGACCTGCCCACCAGAAAGACAAGATCCAGCCTCATCCACCAGAACAAAGGCACTACTCTCCTCTACCAGGAAGCCTACACAACCCACTGAACCAACTTTAGCCAAAGAGGACAGACACCAGAAACAACAGGAAGTACGAACCTGCACCCTGCAAAAAGGAGACCCCAAACACAGTAAGATAAGCAAAATGAGAAGACAGAAAAACACACAGCAGATGAAGGAGCAAGATAAAAACCCACCAGACCTAACAAATGAAGAGGAAATAGGCAGTCTACCTGAAAAAGAATTCAGAATAATGATAGTAAAGATGATCCAAAATCTTGGAAATAGAATGGACAAAATGCAAGAAACATTTAACAAGGACCTAGAAGAACTAAAGATGAAACAAACAATGATGAACAACACAATAAATGAAATTAAAAATAGTCTAGATGGGATCAATAGCAGAATAACTGAGGCAGAAGAACGAATAAGTGACCTGGAAGATAAAATACTGGAAATAACTACTACAGAGCAGAATAAAGAAAAAAGAATGAAAAGAACTGAGGACAGTCTCAGACACCTCTGTGACAACATTAAACGCACCAATATTCGAACTATAGGGGTCCCAGAAGAAGAAGAGAAAATGAAAGGGACTAAGAAACTATTTGAAGAGATTATAGTTTAAAATTTCCCTAATATGGGAAAGGAAATAGTTAATCAACTCCAGGAAGCACAGACAGTCCCAAACAGGATAAATCCAAGGAGAAACACGCCAAGACACATATTAATCAAACTGTCAAAAATTAAATACAAACAAAACATATTAAAAGCAGCAAGGGAAAAACAACAAATAACATACAAGGGAATCCCCATAAGGTTAATAGCTGATCTTTCAGCAGAAACTCTGCAAGCCAGAAGGGACTGGCAGGACATATTTAAAGTGATGAAGGAGAAAAACCTGCAACCAAGGTTACTCTACTCAGCAAGGATCTCATTCAGATTTGATAGAGAAATTAAAACCTTTACAGTCAAGCAAAAGCTGAGAGAGTTCAGCACCATCAAACCAGCTTTAAAACAAATGCTAAAGGATCTTCTCTAGGCAAGAAACACAAGAGAAGGAAAAGACCTACAATAACGAACCCAAAACAATTAAGAAAATGGGAATAGGAACATACATATCAATAATTACCTTAAATGTAAATGGACTAAATGCTCCCACCAAAAGACACAGATTGGCTGAATGGATACAAAAACAAGACGCACATATGCTGTCTACAAGAGACCCACTTCAGACCTAGAGACACATACAGACTGAATGTAAGGGGATGGAAAAAGATATTCCATGCAAATGGAAACCAAAAGAAAGCTGGAGAAGCAATTCTCGTATCAGATAAAATAGACTTTAAAATAAAGACTATTTGAAGAGACAAAGAAGGAAACCACATAATGATCAAGGAATTGATCCAAGAAGATATAACAATTGTAAATATTTTTGCACCCACATAGAAGCACCTCAATACATAAGGCAAATACTAACAGCCATAAAAGGGGAAATCGACAGTAACACATTCGTAGTAGGGGACTTTAACACCCCACTTTCATCTGTCCACCCATGGACAGATGAAAATAAATAAGGACACACAAGCTTTAAAGCTTATTTTCATCCAAAATGAAAATAAATAAGGACACACAAGCTTTAAATGATACATTAAACAAGATGGACTTAATTGATATTAATAGGACATTCCGTCCAAAAACAACAGAATACACATTTTTCTCAAGTGCTCATGGAACATTCTCCAGGATAGATCATATCTTGGGTCAAATATCAAGCCTTGGTAAATTTAAGAAAACTGAAATTGCATCAAGTATCTTTTCTGACCACAACCCTATGAGACTAGATATCAATTACAGGAAAAGATCTGTAAAAAATACAAACACATAGAGGCTAAACATACACTACTTAATAATGAAGTGATCACTGAAGAAATCAAAGAGGAAATCAAAAAATACCTAGAAACAAATGACAATGGAGACATGACGACCCAAAACCTATGGGATGCAGCAAAAGCAGTTTTAAGTGGAAAGTTTATAACAATACAATCCTACCTTAAGAAACAGGAAACATCTCGAATAAAGAATCTAACCTTGCACCTAAAGCCATTAGAGAAAGAGAACAAAAAAACCCCAAAGTTAGCAGAAGGAAAGAAATCATAAAAATCAGATCAGAAATAAATGAAAAAGAAATGAAGGAAACAATACAAAGATCAATAAAACTAAAAGCTGGTCCTTTGAGAAGATAAACAAAATTGATAAACCATTAGCCAGACTCATCAAGAAAAAAAGGGAGAAGACTCAAATCAATAGAATTAGAAATGAAAAAGGAGAAGTAACAACTGACACTGCAGAAACACAAAAGATCACGAGAGATCACTACAAGCAACTCCATGCCAATAAAATGGACAATCTGGAAGAAATGGACAAATTCTTAGAAATGCACAACTGCCAAGACTGAATCAGGAAGAAATAGAAAATATGAACAGACCAATCACAAGCACTGAAATTGAAACTGTGATTAAAAATCTTCCAACAAACAAAAGCCCGGGACCAGACGGCTTCACAGGCGAATACTATCAAACATTTAGAGAAGAGTTAACACCCATCCTTCTCAAACTCTTCCAAAATATACCAGAGGGAGGAACACGACCAAACTCATTCTACGAGGCCACCATCACCCTGATACCAAAACCAGACAAGGATGTCACAAAGAAAGAAAACTACAGGCCAATATCACTGATGAACATAGATGCAAAAATCCTCAAGAAAATACTAGCAAACAGAATCCAACAGCACATGAAAAGGATCATACACCATGATCAAGTGGGGTTTATTCCAGGAATGCAAAGATACTTCAATATACGCAATCAATCAAATCGATACACCATGTTAGCAAACTGAAGGAGAAAAACAGTATGATCATCTCAATAGATGCAGAGAAAGCTTTTGACAAAGTTCAACACACATTTATGATAAAAACCCTGCAGAAAGTAGGCATAGAGAGAACTTGCCTCAACATAATAAAGGCCATATATGACAAACCCACTGCCAACATTGTCCTCAATGGTGAAAAACTTAAACAATTTCCACTAAGATCAGGAACAGGACAAGGTTGCCCACTCTCACCACTCTTATTCAACATAGTTTTGGAAGTTGTAGCCACAGCAATCAGAGAAGAAAAGGAAATAAAAGGGATCCAAATCGGAAGAGAAGAAGTAAAGCTGTCACTGTTTGCAGATGACATGATCCTATACATAGAGAATCCTAAAGATGCTACCAGAAAACTACTAGAGCTAATCAATGAATTTGGTAAAGTAGCAGGATACAAAACTAATGCACAGAAATATCTGGCATTCCTCTACACTAATGATGAAAAATTTGAAAGTGAAATCAAGAAAACACTCCCATTTACCACTGCAACAAAAACAATAAAATATCTAGGAATAAACCTACCTAAGGAGATAAAAGAGCTCTATGCAGAAAATTATAAGACACTGATTAAAGAAATTTAAGATGATACAAACAGATGGAGAGATATACCATGTTCTTGGATTGGAAGAATCAACATTGTGAAAATGACTCTGCTACACAAAGCAATCTACAGATTCAATGCAATCCCTATCAAACTACCACTGGCATTTTTCACAGAACTAGAACAAAAAATTTCACAATTTGTATGGAAACATAAAAGACCCCGAATAGCCAAAGCAATCTTGAGAAGAAAAAACGGAGCTGGAGGAATCAGGCTCCCTGACTTCAGACTATACTACAAAGCTATAGTAATCAAGACAGTATGGTACTGGCACAAAAACAGAAATATAGATCAATGGAACAGGATAGAAAGCTCAGAGATAAACCCACGCACATATGGTCACCTTATCTTTGATAAAGGAGGCAGGAATGTACAGTGGAGAAAGGACAGCGTCTTCAATAAGTGGTGCTCGGAAAACTGGCCAGATACATATAAAATATGGAACTGGAACACTCCCTAACACCATACACAGAAATAAACTCAAAATGGATTAAAGACCTAGATCCAAGGCCAGAAACTATCAAACTCTTAGATGAAAACATAGGCAGAACACTCTATGACATACATCATAGAATCCTTTTTGACTCACCTCCTAGAGAAATGGAAATAAAAACAAAAATAAACAAATGGGACCTAATGAAACTTAAAAGCTTTTGCACAGCAAGGGAAACCACAAACAGGATGAACAGACAATCCTCAGAATGGGAGAAAATATTTGCAAATGAAGCAACTGACAAAGGATTAATCTCCAAAATTTACAAGCAGCTCATGCAGCTCAATAACAAACAAACAAACAACCCAATCCAAAAATGGGCAGAAGACCTAAATAAACATTTCTCCAAAGAAGATATACAGATTGCCAACAAACATATGAAAGAATGCTCAACATCATTAGAGAAATGCAAATCAAAACTACAATGAGATATTATCATCTCACACCAGTCAGAATGGCCATGATCAAAAAAACTAGAAACAATAAATGCTGGAGAGGGTGTGGAGAAAAGGGAACACTCTTGCACTGCTGGTGGGAATGTGAATTGGTTCAGCCACTATGGAGAACAGTATGGAGGTTCCTTAAAAACCTACAAATAGAACTACCATATGACCCAGCAATCCCACTACTGGGCATATACCCTGAGAAAACCAAAATTCAAAAGGAGTCATGTACCAAAATGTTCATTGCAGCTCTATTTAAAATAGCCAG
The DNA here is from genome assembly GCF_963455315.2 of Globicephala melas. NCBI lineage: Eukaryota > Metazoa > Chordata > Mammalia > Artiodactyla > Delphinidae > Globicephala > Globicephala melas. Next base: position 22,683,907 of record NC_083318.1, on the reverse strand, counting down.
GAGATGGAAACAACCTAAGAGCCCTTCATCGGATGAATGGATAAAGAAGATGTGGCACATATATACAATGGAATATTACTCAACCATAAAAAGAAACGAAATTGAGCTATTTGTAATGAGGTGGATAGACCTAGAGTCTGTCATACAGAGTGAAGTAAGTCAGAAAGAGAAAGACAAATACTGTATGCTAACACATATGTATGTAATTTAAGGGAAAAAAATGTCATGAAGAACCTAGGTGTAAGACAGGAATAAAGACACAGACCTACTGGAGAACGGACTTGAGGATATGGGGAGGGGGAAGGGTGATCTGTGACAAAGCGAGAGAGAAGCATGGACATATATACACTAACAAACGTAGGTAGATAGCTAGTGGGAAACAGCCGCATAGCACAGGCATATCAGCTCGGTGCTTTGTGACCGCCTAGAGGGGTGGGATAGGGAGGGTGGGAGGGAGGGAGATGCAAGAGGGAAGAGATATGGGAACATATGTATATGTATAACTGATTCACTTTGTTATAAAGCAGAAACTAACACACCATTGTAAAGCAATTATACCCCAATAAAGATGTTAAAAAAAAAAAAAAACTAAAAATAGAACTACCATACGACCCAGCAATCCCACAACTGGGCACACACCCTGAGAAAACCATAAAGCAAACAGAGTCATGTACCAAAATGTTCATTGCAGCTCTATTTACAATAGCCAGGAGATGGAAGCAACCTAAGTGTCCATCATCGGATGAATGCATAAAGAAGATGTGGCGCATATATACAATGGAATATTACTCAGCCATAAAAAGAAGTGAAATTCAGTTATTTGTAGTGAGGTGGATTGACCTAGAGTCTGTCACACAGAGTGAAGTAAGTCAGAAAGAGAAAGACAAATACAGTATGCTAACACATATATATGGAATCTAAGAAAAAAAAAATGTCTTGAAGAACCTAGGAGTAAGACAGGAATAAAGGCGCAGACCTCCTAGAGAATGGACTTGGGGATGGGGAAGGGTAAGCTGGGACAAAGTAATAGAGTGGCATGGACGTATATACACTACCAAACGTGAAATAGATAACTACTGGGAAGCAGCCGCATAGCACAGGGAGATCAGCTCGGTGCTTTGTGACCACATAGAGGGGTGGGAAGGAGGGAGACACAAGAGGGAAGAGATATGGTGATATATGTATATGTATAACTGATTCACTTTGTTATAAAGCAGAAACTAACCCACCATTGTAAAGCAATTATACTCCAATAAAGATGTTTAAAAAAAAAAAAACTGAGGGTTTCCCTGGTGGCGCAGTGGTTGAGGGTCTGCCTGCCGATGCAGGGGACACGGGTTCGTGCCTCGCTCCGGGAGGATCCCACGTGCCGCAGGGCAGCTGGGACCCTGGGCCATGGCCGCTGGGCTTGTGCGTCCGGAGCCTGTGCTCTGCAACGGAAGAGGCCACAGCGCTGAGAGGCCCGCGTACTGCAAAAAAAAAAAAAAGAAAGAAAAGAAAAAACTGGGCTTCCCTGGTGGCGCCGTGGTTGAAGGTCCACCTGCTGATGCTGGGGACGAGGGTTCGTGCCCCGGTCCGGGAGGATCCTGCATGCCGCGGAGTGGCTGGGCCCATGAGCCATGGCCGCTGAGCCTGCGCGTCCGGAGCCGGTGCTCTGCGGCGGGAGAGGCCCACGTATCACAAAAAAAAAAAAAGAAGAAAAAAGAAACTTCCAACAAACAAAAGCCCAGGACTAGATGGCCTCACAGGCTAATTCTATCAAGCATTTAGAGAGGAGTTAACACCTATCCTTCTCAAACTCTTCCAAAACACAGCAGAGTGAGGAACAGTTCCAATCTCATTCTACAAGGCCACCATCACGCTGATACCAAAACCAGACAAAGACGTCACAAAGAAAGAAAACTACAGGCCAATATCACTGATGAACATAGATGCAAAAATCCTCAACAAAATACTAGCAGACAGAATCCAATAGCACATTAAAAGGATCATACACCATGATCAAGTGGGGTTTATTCCAGGAATGCAAGGATTCTTTAATATATAGAAACCAATCAATGTGATAAACCATATTAACAAACTGAAGGACAAAAACCATATGATCACCTCAGTAGATGCAGATAAAACTTTCAGTAAAGTTCAACACCCATTTATGACAAAAACCCTCCAGAAAGTAGGCATAGAGGGAACTTGCCTCAACATAATAAAGGCCATATATGAAAAACCCAGAGCAAACATCATTCTCAGTGGTGGAACACTGAAACCATTTCCACTAAGATCAGGAACAAGCCAAGGTTGTCCACTCTCACCACCATTATTCAACATAGCTTTGGAAGTTTTAGCCACAGCAATCAGGGAAGAAAACGATATAAAAGGAATCCAAATTGGAAAAGAAGAAATAAAGATGTCACTGTTTGCAGATTACATGATACCAAACAGAGAGAATCCTAAAGACGCTACCAGAAAACTACTAGAGCTAATGAATGAATTTGGTAAAGTAGCAGGATACAAAATTAATGTACAGAAATCTGTTGCATTCCTACATACTAATGATGAAAAATCTGAAAGCTAAATTAAGGAAACACTCCCATTTATCACTGCAACAAAAAGAATAAAATACCTAGGAATAAACCTACCTAAGGTGACATAAGACCTGTATGCAGAAAACCATAAGACACTAATGAAAGAAATTAAAGATGATACAAACAGATGGAGAGATACACCATGCTCTTGGATTGGAAGAATCAACATTGTGAAAATGACTCTACTATCCAAAGCAATCTACACATTCAATGCAATCCCTATCAAACTACCACTGGCATTTTTCACAGAACTACTACAAAAAATTTCACAATTTGTATGGAAACACAAAAGATCCCGAATAGCCAAAGCAATCTGGAGAAAGAAAAATGGAGCTGGAGGAATCAGGCTCCCTGACTTCAGACTATACTACAAAGCTACAGTAATCAAGACAGTATGGTTCTGGCACAAAAACAGAAAGATAGATCAATGGAACAGGATAGAAAGCTCAGAGATAAACCCACACACATATGGTCACCTTATTTTTGATAAAGGAGGCAAGAATATACAATGGAGAAAAGATAGCCTCTTCAATAAGTGTTGCTGGGAAAACTGGACAGGTACATGTAAAGGTATGAAATTGGAACACTCCCTAACACCATACACAAAAGTAAGCTCAAAATGGATTAAAGACCTAAATGTAAGGCCAGACACTATCAAACTCTTAGAGGAAAACATAGGCAGAACACTCTATACATACACCACAGCAAGATCCTTTTTGACCCACCTCCTAGAGAAATGGAAATAAAAACAAAAATAAACAAATGGGACCTAATGAAACTTAAAAGCTTTTGCACAGCAAAGGAAACCATAAACAAGACCAAAAGACAACCCTCAGAATGGGAGAAAATATTTGCAAATGAAGCAACTGACAAAGGATTAATCTCCAAAATTTACAAGCAGCTCATACAGCTCAATAACAAAAAAACAAACAACCCAATCCAAAAATGGGCAGAAGACCTAAATAGACATTTCTCCAAAGAAGATATACAGATTGCCATCAAGCACATGAAAGAATGCTCGATATCATTAATCATTAGAGAAATGCAAATCAAAACTACAAAGAGATATCATCTCACACTGGTCAGAATGGCCATGATCAAAAAATCTTTAAACAATAAATGCTGGAGAGGGTGTGGAAAAAAGGGAACCCTCTTGTACTGTTGGTGGGAATGTAAATTGATACAGCCACTATGGAGAACAGTATGGAGGCTCCTTAAAAACCTACAAATAGAACTACCATATGACCCAGCAATCCCACTACTGGGCATATACCCTGAGAAAACCAAAATGTTCATTGCAGCTCTATTTACAATAGCTAAGACATGGAAGCAACCTAAGTGTACATCAACAGTTGAATGGATAAAGAAGATGTGGCACATATATACAATGGAATATTACTCAGCCATAAAAAGAAACGAAATTGAGCTATTTGTAATGAGGTGGATGGACCTAGAGTCTGTCATACAGAGTGAAGTAGGTCAGAAGGAGAAAGACAAATATCGTATGCTAACACATATATATGGAATCTAAAAAAACAACATCAACAAAAAAAAAGGTTCCTAAGAACCTAGGGGTAGGACAGGAATAAAAAGGTAGAGAATGGACTTGAGGACATGGGGAGGGGGAAGGGTAAGCTGGGACCAAGTAAGAGAGTGGCATGGACATATATACACTACCAAACGTAAGGTAGGTAGCTAGTGGGAAGCAGCCGCATAGCACAGGGAGATCAACTTGGTGCTCTGTGACCACCTAGAGAGGTGGGATAGGGAGGGTGGGAGGGAAACGCAAGAAGGAGGAGATATTGGGATGTATGTATATGCATAGCCGATTCACTTTGTTATAAAGCAGAAACTAACACACCATTTTAAAGCAATTATACTTCAATAAAGATGTTTTAAAAAAATCCTGACTTTACTGTATATTTATTATGAGTAACATAAAAAAAGAGAACTAGTTTTGAAAACCAAATAATTTATACAATAATAAATGTTCTTATAGACCCACATAAAGACACAACCTGTGTTCTCAATAATGCTCTAATGCAAGGGATCTTAAAGTGTAGTCTCAGATAAGCAGTATCTGCTTCACCTGGCAGCTTGTTAAAAATGCAAATTATCCGGCCCTACCGGACTTCTAGTGAATCAGAAACTCTGGGGTGGGGCCCACCAACCTGTGATTTAACAAGCGTTCCACATTATACTGATGCACCCTAAAATTTGAGAACCACTGCTCTAATCTAATCTATTAAGTTTAAATTGGTGTTTTATAAAATAAGACAAGACTTTCATACTACTAATTCAACCTTGTACACTTTTCACAGGCATGTTTGCAAGGAGACCTAGAGGCAGGTAAAATTCATCTTTTCTGTGGCTTTTGAGAAGCCGGATACCACTTCCATTTCTCTTTCTCCTAACCAATTATTTTGGGGAGATTTTTGGTTTTGATCTATTTTCACTTAACATCTCTTGAGACAATGAAGAAAGTTGGGGTACATTTCCTTGAGCTGAGTTAGCAGTTTCTAGCTAGAATATGCTTTCTTTCAAATCTTCATTCATTACCTTTCAGCAGCTTAACAGTGTCATTGATTACTATAACTATAGATCCAAGCTGAATATTTTCAAGAAAAGTAATACTACACTTACTAGCTATTTCAGGTCAGAAATACTGATGTATCCTTTATTAACACTTGCATTTTTAAAAACTTGTTAGAATAGTATGTTGCTTTAATTTAGACACTGAAAATAGAAGAAGACAGCAAATTGAAATGAGTTTCCCAATCCTTCATAATCATCACCTCCACATAGAAGTACTTAGAGGCAGGGGGAAAAAAACATCAAAAGATACAAATAATTTTTAAACTATACAAAGCATAAATTCTTAACTCTCCATCATTCAGTGTCTTATTTCAGAGTGACTAAATACAAGGGTTGAATATTTCAATATACAAAAGTGCATAGTTTTGTTCTTTTTCTTTCTTATTAATGGTTTCCACAGGTATTTGATTTACAGAGCTGGGTCTCTGATAAATATATTTCATATTACCTGAGGGCTTCTCAGAGGTTGACAGAAGCCTGAACTTCCATTTTTGAGGTCTCCAGTATTTACGTAAATAGTAATAGTAGATATGCTAAAGGTAGATACAAAAACTGTGGTTTATCCCATAAGTCTAAACCAAAGCTAAGACATTTATCACATTAAAAAATATTGTATAAGTTCATTTAGAGATTATACTAAATTTGAGGTTCTTTACAAATGTGAGACACTGGGCTAGAACATCTTCTCCACCTCTGCTTCCGCCACTGCCACAGGTTCTTTGCTGTCTAAAATGAGTGTTGCATAAACTGGAATCTCTTGGGAGGAAAAATTATTCCCCGGGCTTCATACTCCTGGGTTAGGGAAGAAAACAGGAAGGAAAGGCTAGAGGGGACAACGGTTGACACTGCTATCTATTGCCTCTTTACCTTCTTCTGGGCAAGTAAAGAGGAAGGAAATATGGGCAAGTAAAGAGGAAGGAAATATAGGCAACATATCTATCTGCTATTACACTGGCTTAAATTTCATACGTGCACTGATGGGAACTTGTGGAATAGAGCTATAAGACTTGACTATCTCATAGGAAAACAACACAGAATCCTAAGGTGTCTGTACTTCCAGTTAGATGGTTAGAGTAGCAATCACTGGTGAAGGTAGCAATTCTCCCCAAAGATTCAGGAAATTTGCGCCTCCAATCAAAGATTCATGAATCTTTTCTATTTCCTGAAATCTTGTAGAAGAGCCTGACCTCCTATCCCTATAACAATACGTAAGTAACAGAAGAGCAGGGAAGGTTCCTGCTTTTATTTTCTTATTAAAATATTATTTAATATTTAGTAGGTGGACCATTTAGTAGATGTTCAATAATTTTTCTTTTTTTTTCTTTTTATAACTGAAATGAAGACTGTAAAGGTGCTTGGATGACAGAGCAAGTTCTCTGGAAAAGATGCATTTAAAAAAAAATGTAAGTTCTTAAAATTCCTGAAAGGCACAAGACTCCCGGGGGGTGGGGGGTGGGGGGGACCACAACAAAATTAATTAGTTAATTTTAAAAAACAATCTAATACATGTCATCTGGCAAAAGAATTCTACCATCTTGACATTTTCATAGGCTTCCAGAAGGAGTAATTCGTTCAGTTACTTCTGTAACCTCTTTATCAAAAGAGCAAAAAGAATACACAACTTTCAGGCTTTTTAAATTTTCAAGCTAACTCAAAACATGAGAATCTAATCGAAGATCTCGCTATACAGTATCCAAATGCTCCCTTAAAGTTAATAAACGACCAAAATGTTTAATTTCTGTATCATTTGGGTCTCTTTCAATTCCAACAAGGTAGAAATTTCAACTCAAGCTGCCTTAAGACAAAACTGAATTTGGTGATTTGTATTTGAAAATATCCAAAGTTAGGACCTTTTTTCAGCAGCAGCTGGGTTCAGAGCTCAAATATCCCCATCTAGGTTTAGCTTTCCTCCAACTCACAGGTATGCCTGAGTATTTGCTTCATTTTCAGACTTCACATGGTGACACAAAGAAGCTCTAAGCTCACAACTCACTCTGCAAAGTCCAATGGAAGGGAGTCCCTTTCTTAAGGGGGCCAAAAAAAGTCCCAAAACGGTGCTTTCTTGTCTCTGACTGGCCAGACTTGGTCATATACTTTTCTGTAAACCAGTCCTAGCTACCAGGAAGACATAATGCTTCTAATGGCCATACCTGAGTCGTGGGTCACCCAGTGAGTCATAGTAGTGGCTGACATCACCTGAAGCTTACGGGCCGAGGGGTGCTGGTACGATCCTCAAAATAAACGAGGGTACTGTTTCCATGAAGAGGAGCGAGTAGCTGCAAAGCAAAACCACAAATATCCACTACAAGTTATCATTAGTAGATCCACTTCCCCCTCTTAGTAAAACTGTCACATATGCTATGTTAGTGGGTCAAAATGGAATCTAAAAGAAAAAACAAAAAAAATCATTCGATTGAGGCTCCTGATCAACCTATAGTTCAGAAGAGTGTAACCTCACACCTTGTATCCAAAATGTTGCTCCAGTTGTTGGCCTTCCATTTGTCTTCAGGAGCTGGAACACGTGGCCTTTAGAAAGCCCGCAAATAGTGGCAATTCCCTGCTTACAACCTCGAAGCCGCCCGCCTTGCTCTGCCAGGTCCAGTGTCACTGGCGGGAGCGTGACCAGAGGGGACTACGAGGGTGAGCCCGCCCCCCTTCCCAGCGCCGCCTCAAGGACTCGCACCCACTTCCCACGCGGCGCAACCCTTCTCATCCTTGGCGGCCGCTACCAATACTGCCCGCAGTGGCCGTCGGAACCGGACGACCGGGGCGGGACGCCCGAGGTCCCCAAGCCGAGGGCTGGGCAGGCAGACCCGGGTGCGAGGCGGGCGGATGAAGACGCCTCCAGCCCCCTGGCTCCCGCCTCCTCCCCTTAAGCCGGCGGGCGGGCGCGGGCGCGGGCGGGTCGGGAGCTGTGAGGCAGCGTGAGGGCGGCGCCGGCGCTGCCGGGCGGGTCCCGGGGCCGCGGAGCGCGTCGGAGCGAGCGCACGAGACCCCCGCGCGTCCGCCGCGCTCGCCCCGCGGCCGCTCCCTCCCGGCGCCGCCCGCGCTCCTGGATCCGCGAGGCGCCCACCGGACGCGGCCGCGGGGACCCGGGCGTGCGAGGGCGGGGCCGCCCCCGCCGGGCTCCCGGCACCACGTCGCCCCTGAAAGAAGCCCGAACGGCGGGGCTGCCGCGAGGAGCCGCGGAGCCTGAGGACCCGGGAAGGCGGATCCCGCGGACGCCCGCAGCCCGAGGAAACCACCAGGGACCGGGCGGTCCTCGGCGACTTGGAATGCGGACTCCAGAGGCGGCGCGCACGGTCAGGGCAAGTTTCTCGCGGTTTGAAGGGGTCCTGAAACCGCCACTCGTTTTATTTAATTGTCCTTTCCCCTACTGTTTTAAATAAGTTTATTTAGACAGTGAAGAAAAAAAAATATCTTCCTGGATGACTGTAGGTTTGTAAATATAATCCCGAAAGTTTTGCATGGTGTGGTTATCTGCTTATGCATATTTATTAATCTGTTAACTCTTCAGCTAGACAGAAAATTGACATTTTAAATATTGTGTGAGGAACATTACAAGTTCGCTGCTGCGTTCAGGCATTGTGTTATTTATCAGCTTAGTTAGCATCTGTCTTCCCGAAGTGGTACCCAAACGTGTCCCTTGGCGACCGGTCTTGCATGTGACACTCTTGCCCTCTAGTGCCTCAGCAGCTTGGTAGCAGTTTGATGGCTAATATTAATGAGTTGTTACATAACACAAGGGTACTTGGGCCTGAACTGGTTATTGCTGCCACTTTTTACAAAAGCCAAAAGGCTGAGCCGGTGGTAGTGGATACTGCTGTTTCAGTTTCTTTTCTATCTATTGAAACTTTCTCAAGCGTTTTCAGCTCTTTCTGTTTTCATTCCAGGTAAGTGTGTCTATTTATTTATACTATACATTAATGGCTCACTCATAAATGTAGGAGTAGCAACTTTGTTTTTAATTAATCTAAGAATTTCAGGATTGAGTAAGTGCCTAATTTTATCTTTACAGAAGAAATAGAGGATTTAATTAAATTGAGTGAAATAAAGAACTGTCTTCTCCCGGTGTAATATTAAAGCTTCTCTTTTATAAAATTAAAGTGTTAAGGGGATGATCCCTTATAATTGTTTAAGATCTCCACCAAGAACTTGTAATTATTCTGCAGTAGATTTGTTAGAACAAATGTCTGTTGCTTGATGGACTAGAAATTTGTAAGCAACATTAGAGATTTAAGCTATACCTGTTTAACTATACAGTAATGATCCTCAACAAATCTTTCTGTTTGATGCAATTCATTTTATAAACATTATGTTAAATTGTACAGTTAATAAAATTAAATGCAACTGGCAAGAAATAGCCTAGGTATTGAATACAGAAGCTTTAAGTTAAAAGAAAATACATATTCTTCCATTTAATATATCCACTTTTTCTGAAGAAGAACTAAGTTTCATTTTTTTAAGGGGTTTACCTAGATCATCTTCCAACAAGTTCTTCTAGTTCTTCTAATATCTGGAAACTATTTAAGCCTCAAACTCATTTAAAGTTGAAATTTATCCATATTCTTTATAAACATATTGGAGTATGGCAACATATGTAATCCGGAAGAGTTCAAAGGAATTCATTCCTAAGTAATGTAAACAACTAAATCTTAATATTAAAATACAAATCAGATATTGAGACACATGAGAAACTGACCTCAAATCCACTTTTTCTTTTTCTTAGAAAATACATTATCAACTATTGAACAGTGCTGTTCACCACTAGAGAGCAGAGTGATGTGGAAGAGAAACTCTCAAACATCTGATATTCACCTGAAGGGCATTTTTTCCCTTTTTCTTTAGCCATAGCTCCCTAATAACATTGTATTTGAGAAGTAGATTTCAAAAATAAATTTGAAAGAGATTCTTTTGGAAAATAGTACTGAACATATCAAGAGGCTTGCCTTAACAGAAACTCTTTTCCTTTTCTTTCTCCAGTTAACACAGACAGTATCTGCCACCTCTCTGATATTTTTATTGTTTTTGTTTATGGTCTTGATGGGAAAGCAGAAGCCTTCTTTCTTTGTCTAAGTAAATATTGATATTAAACTGGTCACATGAGTTAATTTTCTACATAGTCTTTAGAATAAAGATTCTCACATTACTAAAATATTTTAGATAAAATAAAACTTTCATCTCTTTCTAGAGAAATTTGTTATAGTTCAGTTGAGTTGAGTTATAGTATACCATTTCTTTTAATACATTTTCTTGAGAAAACTATTGTTTCTGAAGATTACGGCAAATATTAGAGTAATTTGTGGTATAACAGAAAGGTTTGTTGAAAAAAATATAGTGGAAGTGATACCCAGGCATTTGAGGTTCTTTTTTTCTGAACAATATATCCTGCTGAAGAAGTTATTATGAGCTAGAATCTATAAATTCAAAGGTTGACTTGTCATTAAGAATTTTAAAATGATAAAGAAATTACAAATTTTTCTTTTAATTCAGGGAATCTTATATGACTTCCTTGAATCCTGGTTGAATCTCAACTGTTCTTTGGTGATTAGTGGCAACTTTTAAATTTAAATAAAATTTGAGGTTAAAATACTTTGGTGATTTGTGTGCGCTAGAAAAACAGGGACATAGAATTGGTGATAAAAACACTATTCTCAACTAAGTAAATGCCTTGGACTTCTAATTGCTTAACAGTTTAGACAATAGGGGAAAGACAGTGGAAGTTTACTTATCCTGTGCTGTGGCTGTTGGCAATGAGCACTCACACTGAAATGCACGAACTCTGAACACCTGTCCATATTCGAGGATGCTGCCAGGCCACAAAAGTAAGAGCTTGCATTATAATGGTAGCTAGTGTGAACAATGCTCACAGTTGTTTTATAACTGAAGTTTCTCTTAGAATACCCAAGAATTGGTTTTAGAAGACCAACTGATTTATTTGTCTGCTTGTTTGTTTTTAATAAAAACTATATCCTTAGGCTCTGGGACATCACAATGAGTGATTTATCGCTTCAAGTTGAGCTAAACATTTTTCATCAATTTCACGTAAGTTACATAACTAGAAAAAAAAGTCAGGCCCTGCTGCAAGTATCCTGTATAATAAATGATTTTACAAAAACTCCTACAAATTAATGAGGGCTGTAACTCTTCACTACCTGTTGCAAAAAAATCAAGTATTAAAGTTCTATACTAAAACCTTTTAGCATCTCCGTGATGGGTATCCATTTTATGTACATTTCACTTTAAAATCTTTTTCTTTGATTACAATGTTTGAGAATAACATGAAGTTAGATCTGGATTCTAGGTCTGGTTCTGCCATGAGAGCTGTAGCCTTGGACAACTCCCTTGCTGACTCTAGGCCTTGGTCCCTCACCTGGAAAATAAGGATCTCAGAGATCCTTTCGTATCCTCTTTATTGCCCAACACTGTGGAAATTGTTCTGGAGTACAGGACAAAAAGACATGAAAAAAAGTAAAGAATAATGCAAAACTAAACTTACTGAGAATAAACTTACTGAGTACTACAGTCTAGAATTTTAGTAGTACATATGTTAAGTCATTAAAATGACAGCTAACGCTCAGAATGGTTATGTGTACCAGGCACTGTTCTAAGCACTTTACTTACTAATTTTCAGCTCATGCAATCTTCACAAAGATTATTTGAGGTAGATACTGTAATTATTTCCACTTCACAGATGAAGAAATTGAGGCACTGAGAGGTTACCTACATGACTAAGATGGCATCCCTGCCAAGTGGTAAAGCTGGGATTCAGTTTGAGTCTGGCTCCAATGCACATGCCCTTAACAACTAAATTACACTGTAACTCTATATGTTTCAAATATTTGTGCTTGATATGCCTCTTGATATAATATAGGAAATTCATGTACCACTCTACTCATTTCCACTACTTCTACCCTTACATATGAAATGATCATTCATTTATTCAAGAAAAATTTACTCAGCACCAACTATTGTTCCAGACTTAAAGCGGTTCCCAGAACCCTTATATGTGGTGCCTTCCCTAATGGGGTATATATAATCTAGTTTAGGTGATTTCTTCCTCCTCGCTTCCCAAATGAGTTGTGTCACTTGTTCTAAAAGATGCCCAAGGCAACAGAGGAAGAATTTGTCTAACTTCTTCATTGATGCACCCATAGGATGGAGAGTAAGAGAACCAGGACCTCAGACCTCCTCAGGACTCCCTATCATATTTTTTCATTGCTCCTCTCTGCTCTTTTTGCATTATCGACTGCAGATTGGCTGCCTCTGCTTCTCTGGTTCATGTAAACTGCCCTAAAACAGCCAAAAACTGATTTGTAACTTTACATCTTTTTTTAAAAATTTTAACATCTTTATTGGAGTATAATTGCTTTACAATGGTGTGTTAGTTTCTGCTGTATAACGAAGTGAACCAGTATACATATACATATGTTCCTATATCTCTTCCCTCTTGCGTCTCCCTCCCTTCCACCCTCCCTATCCCACCACTCTAAGTGGTCACAAGCCACCTAGCTGAACTCCCTGTGCTATGTGGCTGCTTCCCACTAGCTATCTATTTTATGTTTGTTAGTGTACATATGTCCATGCCACTCTCTCACTTCGTCCCAGCTTACCCTTCCCCCTCCCCGTGTCCTCAAGTCCATTCTCTACGTCTGCGTTTTTATTCCTGTCCTGCCCCTAGGAGCTTCAGAACTTTTTTTTTCTTTTTTTTAGATTCCATATATATGTGTTAGCACACGGTATTTGTTTTTCTCTTTCTGACTTACTTCACTTTGTATGACAGACTCTAGGTCCATCCACCTCACTACAAATAACTCAATTTCATTTCTTTTTATGGCTGAGTAATATTCCATTGTATATATGTGCCGCATCTTCTTTATCCATTCATCTATTGATGGACACTTAGGTTGCTTCCATGTCCTGGCTATTGTAAATAGAGCTGCAATGAACATTTTGGTACATGACTCTTTTTGAATTATGGTTTTCTCACAGTAAATGCCCAGTAGTGGGATTGCTGGGTCATATGGTAGTTCTATCTGTAGTTTTTTAAGGAACCTCAATACTGTTCTCCACAGTGGCTGTATCAATTCACATTCCCACCAACAGTGCAAGAGTGTTCCCTTTTCTCCACACCCTCTCCAGCATTTATTGTTTCTAGATTTTTTGATGATGGCCATTCTGACTGGTGTGAGATGATATCCCATTGCAGTTTTGATTTGCATTTCTCTAATGATTAATGATGTTGAGCATTCTTTCATGTGTTTGTTGGCAATCTGTATATCTTCTTTGGAGAAATGTCTATTTAGGTCTTCTACCCATTTTTGGATTGGGTTGTTTGTTTTTTTGTTATTGAGCTGTATGAGCTGCTTGTAAATTTTGGAGATTAATCCTTTGTCAGTTGCTTCATTTGCAAATATTTTCTCCCATTCTGAGGGTTGTCTTTTGGTCTTGTTTATGGTTTCCTTTGCTGTGCAAAAGCTTTTAAGTTTCATTAGGTCCCATTTGTTTATTTTTGTTTTTATTTCCATTTCTCTAGGAGGTGGTTCAAAAAGGATCTTGCTGTGGTGTATGTATAGAGTGTTCTGCCTATGTTTTCCTCTAAGCGTTTGATAGTATCTGGCCTTACATTTAGGTCTTTAATCCATTTTGAGTTTATTTTTGTGTATGGTGTTAGGGAGTGTTCCAATTTCATACTTTTACATGTAGCTGTCCAGTTTTCCCAGCACCACTTATTGAAGAGGCTGTCTTTTCTCCACTGTATATTCTTGCCTCCTTTATCAAAGATAACGTGACCATATGTGCATGGGTTTATCTCTGGGCTTTCTATCCTGTTCCATTGATCTATCTTTCTGTTTTTGTGCCAGTACCATACTGTCTTGATTACTGTAGCTTTGTAGTATAGTCTGAAGTCAGGGAGCCTGATTCCTCCAGCTCCATTTTTCGTTCTCAAGATTGCTCTGGCATTTCGGGGTCTTTTGTGTTTCCATACAAATTGTGAATTTTTTTGTTCTAGTTCTGTGAAAAATGCCAGTGGTAGTTTGATAGGGATTGCATTGAATCTGTAGATTGCTTTGGGTGGTAGAGTCATTTTCACAATGTTGATTCTTCCAATCGAAGAACATGGTATGTCTCTCCATCTATTTGTATCATCTTTAATTTCTTTCTTCAGTGTCTTATAATTTTCTGCATACAGGTCTTTTCTCTCCTTAGGTAGGTTTATTCCTAGATATTTTATTCTTTTTGTTGCAATGGTAAATGGGAGTGTTTTCTTAATTTCACTTTCAGATTTTTCATCATTAGTGTATAGGAATGCCAGAGATTTCTGTGCATTAATTTTGTATCCTGCTACTTTACCAAATTCATTGATTAGCTCCAGTAGTTTTCTGGTAACATCTATAGGATTCTCTACGTATAGTATCATGTCATCTGCAAACAGTGACATCTTTATTTCTTCTTTTCCAATTTGGATTCCTTTTATTTCGTTTTCTTCCCTGATTGCTGTGGCTAATACTTCCAAAACTGTGTTGAATAATTGTGGTGAGAGTGGGCAACCTTGTCTTGTTCCTGATCTTAGTGGAAATGGTTTCAGTTTTTCACCATTGAGGATGATGTTGGCTGTGGGTTTGTCATATATGGCCTTTATTATGTTGAGGAAAGTTCCCTCTATGCCTACTTTCTGGAGAGTTTTTATGTAACTTTACATCTTATGGTCTAGGCAAACCATAAGAGACTGGGTTAATAATCTCTTGTTCCCATGTCTCTGAAGAGGACAAAAATGACAAGGTTATATCCTGAAAGCTGCACTGGCAGTATCATAATGCCCTGCTGTTAGGCATGTACTGATACATACATTCTAGTTGAATTTAAGAGGATATAAGCAGACTTTTTCCCCTATAAGTCATACAGGCAGAGCAAACAGCAAGCAGCAGTGTGATAGTTTTCTTCTCTTGCCTCACCTCATGGCATAACACTGAGGGAATTGAACAAATGTATTCTTTCCTTCATAATTGCAATTTGCAATTCTTTCCTTCATAATTGCAAATTGCAATAGAAAGTCATTTTGCATCAATATATCAAACAAAGCTAATATCCCCAAGTGCAGCTTTTCTCCCATCCATCTTACAAAAACAAAAAAAACAGTTCTAGAAACAGAGTATTATTCTTGGTTGTACTCCATGCAAATCAGCATCTTACTTGTCTACCACAGCAGGGTTCAATAAATATGACAGAATTTCACACATTCTTTCTCAGAGAAAAGCATATTCTTTGTCAGTTTTTTAATATCACTGAATTACTTTTAGCAAATTCACGTAATGTATTTGAGGCCTCCCAATGAATTTTTCAACACTATAAAATACGGTTAATTTTGTGAAAGAGGAATATTGTCAAGATCTTTTAAATATCTTTCATTTATGTTAGAACCTGAAGTTCTTTAGTTATTAATACTCATTTTCCAGATGGCAGTCTTTTTTTCACATTTCTTGTGCTGCCAACATGATTCTATTCCATTTGGAAATTGATTTTTACTTTGGGATGATGTTGGGTGTTAGTGGAAGAAAAAAGATAGGTTACAGTGACAAGTAGGTGCTTCTCCTTGCAGATTTTGCAATGTTTTGCCAACTGTATGTTTGTATATAGTCAGTTCTTCACTATGTATATGAAATGATCTGTGATTCCAAATATTGCTCTCTCCGCCTTTCATTAATGTAGATAATTAAATAATGGCTAATGTTTCCTCGGTGGAAAACAGATGTTTTCCTTTTTAAAAACAGATGCATTGCAAAACAACCCTAACCACTCTGAATTCTGAAAAATATCAGGAAGGGGGAAATCGGTATTTGAGTAAGAGTCAGTAAAAGGTACATTGTGGATGTGCCTGGTTTGTGGCTGTGGTCAAGGTGGTCACTGCCGTTCACAGTGTTTATGTTATCACCCTGACTGAGGCCGACGTGACTGATGGAGGGTGTTCATTCATGGAAGATGGTTTGACTTCGTGACTGCTCTGGTTTGTGAATGCAGCTGCTATTTGTAAAACCTAGTAGAGGCTCTTTTTCACTCATTTTTCAAGTATTCAGTGGGATGTGTTGATATCAAGAATACAGAAGTGAACAGGGCAAGTACTTACAGATTCTTCCCAACTATGAAGAAATACTACGCAGAAAATCACATGACTGACTAACTATGGAACATGACTAATCACATTATAACTATGGAATGTGCTGCAGAGTTCAAGTAGATGGTGATGTGAGAGTGTGTTACAGGGAGCCCTGACAGATCTAGGGAATCAGGGAGGCTTTTGTGAGGCAGAGACATTTATGCTTAGAGCCACAGGATTTGGACAATGAAACCAAATGAGAAGAGCAGAGAAAACTTCCAGACAAAGAGAACAGCATGTAAGAAGACCCTGAGTCAGTAAAGAGCTCCAGGCAGAGCTCCTGCCTGGAGCTTAGCCGGGAGCACACCATCGAATCAGGCCTGAGATGTCAGAGTGGGAAGCATACCTCAGTGTCTTGTGGGATGTGTATAGGAATTTGGGTTTTAATCTGTAAGTGAGATAGGCAGCCATTGTCGGATTTTCAGCTTGGAAGAAACAATCAGATTTGTACTTTGATGCTGGATTGAAAAAAGTATAGCGGGAGCCAAGAGTGTTTATGGCGGGGCTAGTGGTTGTAGTAGTTCAGGTGAGAGGGACATTGCTTGGAAAAGGAGAGAAAAGCACTGGGTCAGATGAGTTTTAGAAAATGGAAATGAGAGCTCTTGGGTCTATTTAGATAAGCAGGAGTGAGGGAAAAGAAGGTGTCAAGGGTGAGCCACCAGATGGTTGTGGGAAGATGAAGATGGTGTTAGAGGGTGGATCACAAATTCAGTTATGGACACGTTAAGCTTGCTTGTGACATGATTCCAGTGGAGTCAAGGAGCGGTGGGTCTATAATAAGAAAAGGCACAGTTACTGTGAGTTGTTATTATACCAAATCGATAGTTCAGTTTGGAGTCCTGGAGCTCAGAGGAAGGAGGTTTGAGTTACAAATAAACATTTGGAATTTGGGGGAGCATGGAGGGTAGTGAAAGCCAGGGAGTATATGAGCTTATCTAGGAAAAGGGGGGCGGGATTAAAAGAAGGCCAAGAATGGACACGGTGCCAATTATGCCGCTCATTGGGCCTCTTCCTCTGCACTGAGATCCATCTGACTTTAGACTTCTGCATCAGAAGTGGACTTCCTGTACTTCCCACCACTCTGCTTATACTAGAATGTTTGTAGCTATCCCTTTATGAACCCTTAATACATTTTTATTAGCCATCTTCAGGATATTTCTCTCATTTATTATGTTATTTATACCATCATCATCGTCATCATCATTATAACAGGTAACATTTAATATATTCATTCTCTGTGCCAGACAGTTTTCTAAGAGCTTTTTATACTTTTAACTCATAATCCTCATCAAAACCCTATTAAGTAGGTACCACAAGTATCCCCCATTTCATGAGGAAACTGCAGAATCTAAAGAGGTGCCTGATATCCATTTCCTGCATGTCCCTAGCATGAAAGGGATGTGTTGCACTTCCCTTCCCAGGTGGACGGTATCTTTGCTGTAGGCTGTCGGGTTCGAAATCAGTTCAGCTACTACAAGCTGAGGCATCTTGGGCAGGTTACTTAGCCTTTAAAGGGCCCAAGGCCGTGTTGGCATATAGTAAGTGTTCTTTAATGTTAGCTGGGCTGTTGTTGTTATTCTGCCTTCCCACAGGATGTAATTTCCTCCAGTGTGCCTTATAGGAAATCCTGATGAGGTGGTGAGGCTTATCACCAGCCCAGCCTTGCAACGTTCCTGTTTCTACTGTGACTCTTCCAAAATGCCTGCCTAAATGGTTTGTTGATTTTCTAAATTTCATCATCAGTTTCTTGGTCATTCAGCATATTCCTCATCATAGGTCGAATAGGTGGCCAAGTCCAACCCCAGCTGTCAGCTCTATGCTTCTAAGACAGACACTTGTGTCCAGGAAACTCTGACACGCAGGCTCGTGTGCCTGTTCTTTAGTCATTCACAGAACCCTTCAGACCATGCAGAAGTCTGTAGTTTTCAATATATTTTTGTGAGAGCCCTTCAAGAACACTATTGTCATTGTACCAAAGGGTTTACCTGTTGATCTTTTTGGCCTTTAAATATGTTTTTATCCTTTGTCTTGTTTGAAAGATCACTGGGAATAACACAAATCCTATACCCTTGGAAATTTCAGTCTAACAAAACAGACAGACATTAAACAAATCATGTTGCTAATAATCATAAGAGTTTTGATAAAGGCCCCAAAGGAAAAGTAATTATAATTAGAGTATGTAATCTGGAGACCTGGCCTAAAGGGGGGAGGCGTGGAGTTGGCCAGAAGGACTTTCCTGAGGGACTGAGTGTGCGTAGCATATTGAGATTTACCCGTGACCCATCAATTTCAAACCTTTCTTTGACTTTCTTATTTGTCGTCATCCAACTATTTTTTAGAACACGGTGATTTTGCTCTCTCCCCACCATCATTTAGCCACCTGCCTGAACCCTAAGTGTCCATCACTAGCTCAAGTCAATTTCCGCTCCAAGGTGTTTTTATTACTGGCACTTTTTTTTTTTTTTTTTTTTTTTTTTTGCGGTACGCAGGCCTCTCACTGTTATGGCCTCTCCCGTTGCGGAGCACAGGCTCCGGAGGCGCAGGCTCAGCGGCCATGGCTCACGGGCCCAGCCGCTCCGCGGCACGTGGGATCTTCCTGGACTCGGGCAGGAACCCGCGTCCCCTGCATCGGCAGGCGGACTCTCAACCACTGCGCCACCAGGGAAGCCCTACTGGCACTTTTATTCTTCTAGTCCCAAAGCCTGCCCTCTCCCCAACCAGTAATCATTTCCTTTTCTCTTTGCCTCCCAAGTCTCTCTTTGTTTTCATTCTCTCTGATAACCACCTTGGTCTGGACTCAGACCACCCCCCACCTGGATTATGCAGCAGCATCTTAGCTGGGCTACCCAGACTCCACCTACTTCTTCACTGCGTGCACTGCAGCGTGTACTCTCTCTGTTCATATTACTGCTCTCTGTCCATTCTGGATGTCACTGCTACACTAATCATCTGTAAACACTATTTTTATTGTCTCTCTTCTGTTCAGATACACCCAATGCTGTTTCACACTGTTGCGTTCACAATCACTTCCAAGGACGTTCATCAATCTGCAGTACTCTTTCAATCACATGTTATTCCCATTTTCAGCCCAACACACAGTGCCTTCCAATTAGTTTAGGCTGACTCTCAGATAAACACACTGTAACCATTTCATTTCTTCAACTTTGCCAGGTTTTTGTGCCTGATGTGTTCACCTCATCCTGGTACCCAAATCCTGCCCATCATGCCATGTCCCCCTCAAGCACCATGTCTCTTAGAAGGTGCCACTGACTTTCCTAAGTTTCATTACTCTCTCTGCCCTTTCTTCTGAAACTTATAATAGATATAGTCTGTACAGCACAAATCACTACTTATTATGGGCAACATAGTGTTGGCTGCTGTTTCACAAGTCTCATTTCCCCCATAGAGACCATGCTTCTACAGACAAGAATCATTCCTAAAATTATTTCTGTGGTGTCCGCAGCACCTAGTACAGCACTAAGCCCAATGCAGGTGTTCAATAAATACCTAAAGACTGCTTGCAGAATGATTAATTCAAAGGTATCTTTGGGTGGGTGAAGATTTAATATCTACCATTGTTGCTCTTTTGTCCCATGTTGGGATGGTATGAATATATTTCTTAGTAATGAATAAAACAGAGACATTAAATCCAGCAAATGTATGGATAATTGTAATCATTAATAGTGATGTGTAGCCTTAAAAATAATTTATGGCATTAGAATAAAGTAGAAGGGTCAAATTAACCTTTAAGGTTAATATGCCATTGTATTCAACTAATTCCACAAATAGCCATTTGGTGCTTACTCTGTGCCTGACCCTAGGCGCTCAGTGATACACAAAAGAAGCATTATCTCTACTCTCCTAGAGTTTACAGTTAAACAGGGGAGACTGACTTTAAACAGAATTTTAATTATAATAGTGTCAAGAAGTACAAAGGAAAGATACTTTCCACAATGGCTGTGTGTGACTGCTGAGTCTGACCATGTTTAGGTCAGCTCCACGCTGAGAAGTTTTCACAGGGGAATTGTGTGTAGGAGTTTAATTTTCCTTATGTAACTGTCTTGTTAGTGATGCCCCACTGGTGAAAGGTTCAGGAGAAGCTGCTACAGGGCCATCTAATGCAGAGGAAGGAGTAACAGCAACAATTCAGTCCATCCCGAGATTTTCAGAGCTAACGGAGACAGAGAGGGCATGGGAAGTTGGTGGTGGTGGACGAGGTTGCAGTAGGAACAGGAAGTTTTGAGAGTCCACCCCAGAGACTAAATTTGACCACAGCGAAGTGAGATGTGCAGCCAAAAAAGGTTTGCAGAAAACTTAAGAGAATCTTAATGTATCCATTTAAATATGTTAGACCAAATCCTACGCTCAGGGACGTACACATTGGAATTCCCTTTGGCTTCAGGAGGACACTGGAAGCGTTTAATGGAAAAGACATGTCTTTCAGTATTTTATACTTGCTAATGGAGAAGATAATTTGATAGGTTCCTAATAACTGTCCTGCATAGTGAGACCAAATATTCCTCACCACTCTGCCTCATCATAGGTAAGAATTTTATGAATCACATGCCTTTCACTTCTGAAAATAGGAACAAACTATGAGACACTGCTATCTGAAATGCAAAATGTGGTAATACGTTTTATATCCAGTCAAAAACACTTCACAGCTAAAATTGAAACAGAAGCCTAGAGAGATGTGAGATTTTGTATCCTGCTATTATACCTCAGACTATTACAGTATTCATAAACATG
This sequence comes from Globicephala melas, assembly GCF_963455315.2. Classification (NCBI taxonomy): domain Eukaryota; kingdom Metazoa; phylum Chordata; class Mammalia; order Artiodactyla; family Delphinidae; genus Globicephala; species Globicephala melas. The sequence continues at coordinate 22,662,826 of NC_083318.1, read as the reverse complement.
TACCTAACTTTAAAAGTACAGTTACTTTTCAAAGTGAAATAACTACAGTTACAATGAAAACTCTCTGTTGTCCTGGTAATTTTGATTTGCTTAAATTACATCGAAACCTATGTGAATGTTTAAAAGAGTAGGATTTCTTTGAGACCATGTCAGAGCCCTTAATGGCATTTTACTTGGCAAAGGGTGGTGTACCAGAGACCTTCCATGAAATATGAAGTTCAGCACCGCCTTTCTTTGCAGTGTCCCACAGACTTGTCCCTGCCCACATTCTGTCTGCTGTGTGAGCATTAACAGTCCGTGATTGGACTGTGAGGAAGGAGCCTATACTGGCTTTTGCCAGAGTTGACTCTAACACTGCTCTGGGATATATTCCACATTCTTGATTAATTCACTCCCCCCCACCCCACAAAATCTCACCCTTATCGTGTTATTTCCCAAATCAGGAAAGTTTAATGGCTCCCTACAGGCCTTCTCAACAATGAACTTCTATGCTATCTAATCTCTCTATAATCTGAGTTACCCATATTTTATTCAGTTTATTTTTTAGCTGTTCCTCACTCTTTCCTTCAACTCTTCATCAGAGTGTCCCTTACCCAGTATTGTACTCACACCTGCCTCTGTAAAATTACCTCCGTCTCAGATGCCTATTCATTTTACCCTCATCCTTCAAGGCTCTGCCCAAATCCAACCCCTGACACATTGCAGACTCCCCCACTTGCCATGGTATCTGTCTTCTCTCATCCTGTGCCAGTCATTTGTCTCTAATCAACAACCCATACGTTATTGTTTGCATTCTAGTCACTGTCTCTACCTTATAATTTTGTCTCCTTTAAAGAAATTCACTCTGCTGAACATTTATATTTTAAATAGAAAGATAATTATCCCATAAATATTTGAATGAATGATATAGATTCCCTAAATATTTGAATGAATAAAGTACAATATATAATTTAAATAAGATATTTATCCTATAAATATCCTGCAGTTACATTCCAGAATATTATATTCTTCATAAAGATAAATATATATTATTCAAAATATTGCTCATTGCTTATTTCAGAGGTGAATATCACAGAATTTTAGAGCCAGAATGTTCTTGGTGATCATTTATTCTAACCTTATCATTTTACTTAGAAGGTGCCAGGACCAAAGTGACAATATGAGACAGAAGTGTAATAAACCCTAATCTTGTGAAGAACGTCAACTACGATGTTCTCCACTAGCGCTTTCAGCTGTCTTCAGCTAGCTTTCAGCCTGCCTTATGGACAATAATAATACCTTTCTTAAATTTTTTTATATTCCATGATATTTCCATGAAAAGTGCCAGGACCGTAAGACTCTAATAACTTCTAATCTAAAAAGCACCCATGTTTCTTTCTTATTATTTTTCAAAAGTTACTAAATTTTTCAAAGTTTTCTGAAACTTGAAAAGGATTTGAAATTATAGCGTAACAAAGTGTTTCATGAAGTTGCAGTTGTTTTCATTATGTTTTTTAAAAACACTTTTATGGTAGTTTTTTTATATAATTACTGAACTTTTTCTAAAAAGCAGAAACTGTTGTCATAATAGTAGCATTTAATGAAATATATCCAAACTTTTATGAATTTTCAGTGTATGCAGTTAAAAACAAATAGTTTGAGCCTGTATTACATGATATGGCAATGTATGGCTCAGGTGACCTCTCTGTGATCTTAGGTCTATATGATCTACAGAATTTGATGCAAAGCTCAAGGAGTAAGAGGCAATTCCTTGTTAGTCCAACGTCTTTTCTATACTAGGGATAGAGACCTCTGTTCAGTGGAGGCCTTTCCCTCTTTGTGCCCCTTCCATGTCCTCATTCAGATCTGGGAGAAGGAAAGAGGTTTTCTTACTTACCAAACACCAGTTCATGTGCCTCACAGGTTGCCACTTGTGCCAGTCACAAGGATAAAAACTTGCTCATTTTAATGCTGCAGACTGAATGTTTGATATTCTATTGCATTTTATTCTACTTTTCAGATTGTATTTCCTGTGAGTCCTGATCAAGTGACACAAATGTGCTGCAATGGTGACATAAACTATTGATTGAGGCTGGAAAAGTGTCTGAAACATCATCTTTTCTTTTCTTCTTTTATTTTTTTATGGTGCCTCTATTGGAACAGTCTGAGGGAAGTATATACAACATGAGTTTTATCATGAAGCTGCACAGACACTTTCAAAGGACGGTGATTCTGCTTGCCACATTCTGTATGGTGAGCATTATTATTTCTGCTTACTACCTGTACAGTGGCTACAAACAGGAAAATGAACTGTCTGAGATGGCTTCAGAAGTAGACTGTGGGGACTTCCAGCACCTACCATACAGGCTGATGGAAGTGAAGACAAGGAAGCTTTCTGATGCCTCAAGGACAGAACCCACAGTCCTGGTGTTTGTGGAGAGCCAGTACTCATCACTCGGTCAAGACATCGTTATGATTCTAGAATCTAGCAGATTCCAGTATCACATTGAAATTGCTCCTGGAAAAGGGGATCTCCCAGGACTTATAGAAAAAACTAAAGGCAAATACATTCTCATTATTTATGAGAATATTTTAAAGTATATAAATATGGACTCTTGGAATCGAAGCCTTTTAGATAAATACTGTGTTGAATATGGTGTGGGTGTCATTGGATTCCACAAAACTAGCGAGAAGAGCCTACAGAGTTTTCAGTTGAAAGGTTTCCCTTTTTCTGTATATGGAAACCTTGCAGTAAAAGATTGTTGTATTAATCCTCATTCTCCATTGCTTCATGTGACCAAACCTTCTAAGCTTGAAAAAGGTTCTTTACCTGGAACTGACTGGACCATTTTCCAGATTAATCACTCAGCCTACCAACCAGTAATATTTGCCAAAGTAAAGACCCCAGAAAACCTTTCTCCTCCCATCCCTAAAGGTGCTTTTTATGCCACTGTCATACACGACCTGGGGCTCCATGATGGAATTCACAGAGTTCTTTTTGGCAGCAACTTGAACTTTTGGTTGCATAAGCTCATCTTCATAGATGCTGTTTCCTTCTTGTCAGGGAAGAGGCTTACATTGTCCTTGGACAGGTACATTCTCGTGGATATTGATGATATTTTTGTGGGAAAGGAAGGAACAAGAATGAACACCAATGATGTTAAGGTAAGGCTCTTTATCTCAAAGTTTGGTTCGTCTCTCAGTAGGTTTGTCTAGGGCTAAGGGATTTCCTGGGACATAGGATTTTTATTTTATTTGGAAATTCTTAGGCAAACTGGGATGAGTTGGCTACCCTCAGCTATTTTTGAGATATGGGGCTATATCTCAGCCCTAGAACAACTAAGTAGATAATACATTTTTCTCTGAATCAAGAAGAAAATGAAGATTGTACTAAAGGATTGAGTGTGGCAGAATCCTGAAATGCATTTCCGTGTGTATTTAAAACTACAGAGTAGAAACCACTTTGTTTAATTACTTTCCAGAAACTATCTACCTCAGTAAACTATTACTAATCTCAGACATGAGTCCATTTAGCTATGAAATCCAGGTGAATTTATTTTAATGAAAATAAATACTCCCACAAATTTTCAAGAATTAAAGATCTCATAAGTAGCTAGTTCAGATGTTTCTGGAAGTCAAATGTGTGACTCATTTTCTCTTGTTACTTTTTTGAAACTCTGAAAATTAGCACTACTAAATATGGAAAGCTATGAATACACAAGCATACCTATTCACATACACACATAAGAATTTACATTAATTTTCAAAATTCATTGAACAATTCTGGTTCATATATGAAACCTATCATGCTACATTTATATTGGATTAGATTTCTTATTATGTAAAACTGCTGCCCTTAGATAGAAAACAATTATGTGAAGATAGTTGGTTATCATTGTGAAGGGATTATATTACATAAACAACTGGCTGTTTAATATTAATGGAATTTAAAATTAAAATGATCTACATTGATCTTAATTTCCCATTCGAAATGCCACTGGATTCTACCTCTGTTATACTACATATTGATTTCACGAAAAGTGAAAGGAGAGACTTTGATACATAATTTTTATTCTATATAGCTTTGACCTTTTGGTAAAATATAAAGTACTGAATCAAATGGAAAAAAAGTCTTGAAACTGCATTCTTTTCTCCAGACACTAAGCATCTGGCAAGTAATAGTAATGTTCATCACACTACTTAAATGAGCTAAGAATACCAGAAGGACTATTAAATGTTACCATAAGAGAGTGTGAAGACTGAAAAGAAAAAAACACCTTTCATATTCTTGGCAATATTTTAGACTCTTCCTTTTAAGTCAGTATAAATTAATTAATGAAGTTGTGCTTAAGTTTTCATTAGTCTTTTGAAATAGTCTTTGAAAATGTAGCTAAATTAAACCAAGCTGGTAGTTTAAACATTTATTATGAAAAAAAAACATTTATTATATCCTTGAAAATTACAAACAATATATAATTCCCTTTCTAATTTTTCCATTTCAAAATATTATGATAAAAAAAATTTTAAGGCTTTATTTCTAAAATATAAGTCTTTAAAACTGTCAAAATATGTTGTTATATCATTAAAAATATGCTAGATAAGTCTCCGAGTTTTTTATGCAAATTCTAGTATATCCTCTAAAATTAAACAAAATACAAAATGCCTTTAGTGCTCTTAAGGTTAAGCCATTTTTAAGTGGTATAAAAAATTAAAACCTTACTGAATAAATTCAATAAGAATTTAACATGTGTAAAATATTTTATGAATTGCTCACATTTAGATGGGAATATATTTTCTAACCAACCTAAAGGCTTAAAAGAAAGTACGTTTTGAATTATTTGGGTTTTTGAACTACTTCTAAATTGTATCTGTGATTGTGTCTCTAAACATAGTCATTCACCCATTCATTCATTCCTTCATTGATTCATTCTGTAACTAGTATTAAGCATGTCCTACATGTGAAGTAGTTTTGGTGATATGTAAATAGAAACATACACCATGGTCTTATCCCTTTAGAAGAGAGGGTCGCGAGAGTAAAGTTAGAGAAGCTCAGAAAGCACATAGGTGAAGACTGTGCTGAGCATCTTCCTGCTTAATACTTGGAACGGCCATATCACACGCCAACCGTGGAGGTAGGCACTAGGGATACAAAGATAAATAAAGCATGGCTCCCCCTTAATGAGTGTACCACTGTCTTGGTAGGGGTGGAGTGGGAGTGATAAATAGGTAGATAGCTTGCAATGTGGTGAGTACAATAGGAAAAGTGCCTGTGTGGTTTTATGTAAGTAATGCTGTGTGAAACACCATACTGTGTGCTGTTTACCAGAACTGTTAAGTCCTATTAAGTAGAACAGATTTGGAAGGCAAAGCTATAGTGATATAATGATTTAGGGGGCTGTAGAGATGATATCCAGACAAAAGAAGGTTTCTTGAAACTAGGAAATGAGAATAAGAATGGAGAAGGAATGACCAATATAAGAACAATATCGAAGATAAAGTTGAAAACTTAGTAATTGGATCAATGGAGATGAAAGAGAATATAATCAAGGATGACATTAAGATTTTTAGCGTAGTTGAATAGAGTTCCCATGTGATTCAGCAGTCCCACTCCCGGGCATATACCCAGACAAAACTAAAATTCAAAAAGATACATGCACCCCTATGTTCATAGCAGCACTATTTACAACAGCCAAGACATGGAAACAACTTAAATGTCCATCAACAGATGAATGGATAAAGATGTGGTACGTATATACAGTGGAATATTAGTCATTAAAAAGAATGAAATAATGCCATTTGCAGCAACATGGATGGATCTAGAGATTATCATACTAAGTGAAGTAAGTCAGAAAGAGAAAGACAAATACCATATGATACCACTTATATGTGGAATCTAAAATATGACACAAATGAACATATCTATGAAACAGAAACAGACTCACAGGCATAGAGAACAGACTTGTGGTTGCCAAGGGGGAGGGAAGGATTGGGAGTTTGGGATTAGCAGGTGCAAACTATTATATATAGAATGGATGAACAACAAGGTCCTACTGTATAGCTAGGGGAACTATATTCAGTATCCTGGGGTAAACCATAATGAAAAAGAATATATATATATATATATGTATAACTGAATCACTTTGCTGTACAGCAGAAATTAACACAACATTGTCAATCAACTATACTTCCATAAAATTTTTTTAAAGTTAAAAAATATTTAGTGTAGTTGAATAATAGTTGATTATTCCAACAACAAAGAAAGAGGAGAGAGCAAGAAGATCATAATGAAGGTCATTAGAGATCATATGAAAATTTTCAGTTTTATTGAAGTGCATCTGGGACATACAGGTATAGATGTTTAACAGGTAGTTGGCTCCCGAGAAGTCTGGGTAGCAAGTGTAGTTTTTGAAGTTATCATTCTAATTAGGGGATGGTTCACTTTCAGCATGAAAGTATGTGAGATCAGCCAGGGAAAGGGTTTATAGAGTGACAAGAGAAGAAGATCAAGTGTAGAATCTTGAGGAAAATCATCTTTCAGAAAACAAGTGGAGAGAGAAAATCCTGTGAATAAGAGTCAGAATAGTCGGAGACCAGAAAGCTGTGATGCTATACAAGCCTTGGGAGTAAAGAGCTTCAGTGAGGGTGTGATCAGCAGTATAAAATCTAATAGCAGGGTCCACCGAGGTAAGAAATGGCAAGTCTCCTTTGGCAAAAGATAAAAGTCACTGGGGACTCTTACAAGATCCAGGGTAATGGAATGATCGAGGCAGAGGCACAGCTGAAGTACGTTCAGGAGTAAATTAGAGGGTTAAGATATGAAGAAGGAGAGTGTGGAGTACTCAGTGGAGAAATTTTGATATAAAAGAGAGAAGAGAAATTAGCTGGAGGGTGGGCTAGAGTTAGAGGGACCAACTATCCTCCTTTGCTTACACTGAGGGCATTCAATGCTAAAATTCAGCGTCCCAGGCAAACTGGAATGATAGGTCTCCCTAACTAACTAGGGTAAGGGAAGGATTTTTTCCTAGGAAGAAAGATCCAAGAGCAGGTGGTCTAAGAAAAGGTCATGGATGTGGTGATTAATAGTACATAATTAATAGAAATATTTTCATGAAGCTCTTTTATTTAATTATTACCACTAAAAAAACAAGTATACGTACCCTATTTGATGTATTAGGAAAATTGAAAAGAATGTGAGGAAATTGAAGGTGACGTAGAATGTTTCTTGCAAAATTAGAAGCATGGTTGCATACCACGTAAATTTTAACTGTGATGCTAATCACTGCAAACGTGCTTTTTTTCCTTATGTGGGGCAAAAACACTGCGTTTCCTTATTTAATCGGAAGATTAGAATTAGCAATGCAATATCAGTTTTTACCTGCCTTGCTACTGAATAATATGAGCACGTTTCAAAGAGCCTCAAAGCTACAGAAGAAACTGTGACATGTCACAAAATAATGACTCTTCAAGAGGAAGAAGATAAATAAGGGACCTAAGGTGTTATCTTCATTAGTTGGAGAACTTACAAGCCACAAGCCATAGCCCTTAAAGAACCAAAGAACATAGTGTAGACAAATATTATACTACGTTCAGTAAAATTGAAGTCAGGAAGGGCGTGTGTGTGTGTGTGTGTGTGTGTGTGTGTGTGTGTATTGAACTAAATGGACTTGTCTCAAATTTACCATGGACTAGTTTTGTGATGTTAGAGAATTCAAGTTCCTAGTGTTCTAACACCTGTCCTCAAACTTCCTGAGACTAGTGGTTTTTGGAGAAAGGCTTTTTGGAGAGGGAAAGTGGGTATATAAAGAGATACTTCTCCCATTAAAGCATTTTAAAGTTATACATGAAAGCACAGCATGACCAAATGAATACTAACAATTCAAATTCTCTCTTAGAAGAATGAATTCACTTGGCCTCAGATGCATCATACCTTTAGACTTAGACCGTTTCGTATAACATTTCAGCCCTAAGACAGATAGGAAGTGGAACAGGGAGGAGGCTCTGATAAAAGTGGTCTTAAGGGTTTTACTGAACTGTCTGCAGGTATACTCTCAACAAATAAAAGAGCTGCATATCACTCTCATGCCTATGTTTCTCCCTCCTTCTCCTTCTGTAATAGGCACACGCGCTCTTTCTAACATTGACAAACTTTCTAACATCCGTGAGAAAATCAAGAACCAGCCCAGCTGTATCTGAGCACACTAAACAGGGGCCTGAGTACGACTGGAGGGACTTAGCAACCATTCCCATTCTCACCACCCTAACCTTTCCCACTGCTCCCTTATACGTCACTATTCCTTAGTTTGGCTGTTTGTTGATTACCCCTTAAATCTACATTTTGTAAGTGGCCTCATAAGAGAGGACAGTTCTTTATGAGTGACTTTATCATTATTTTCCCTGCTAACTGAAGGTCCCAGAGCGCCTAGGGAAAAGAAAGTGCTGAAAATAGAAGTAGGAAGCCGTAAAGCTCTGAGAAGTAAGTGGTATCAGGCTCAGAAGACAGACTTGGCTGACTTCTCTGTCATACAGGGGGAGCTGACCCCCCTGAGGCTAAAATGGAAGCTTCAGTGAAGGGGAGCTTCGTGCTGCCTGACCTCACCCTCTCACAAGAACCTTCCTTGCCCCAGCTAAGGTCAAGCCAGAGGTTTCGTAAAGTCATTGAAAAAGAAACTGACACACCAAACGTTTGCAGGGAAAAGGCAACTGCAACCAGTTATTCTGTCATAAGTGAAAATAGAAAGGAAACATTTCTCCAGATAGCTCACTATTGATGGATGTTAAGGCCTGTACGTAGCACCAATCTTTTTTTCCCCCAAACTCATATTTCTCTAATTCCTTTCCATTCTCTGTGATGTTTCTTATTTTTTATTTGCTAATATCCACTTTAATTGCATTGTGCTCTGGAAGCATGTGTCTGTTTGATACCAATACTTTCCATTTGCTAGAATCACTTTATGACTGGATACAATATTCTTATAAGAACATATATTGTACAGTCAAGGTATATCTATTAGCTCAACTTTGTTAACTGTGTGGTTCAGAGCTTCTGTATTCTTCCTGTTTTGATCTTTTTTTGGATGGAGGGGAAGGAATAGAGTGTACTACTTGACGTTACCAAAGATGGTATGTTTAATTCTCCAACTCTAATAGTGGATTGTAAATATTTCGTTGTTTTTCTGTCAGTTGTTCCCTTACATATTTTGAAGCTATGTTACTTAAGTGTGTGTGTGTATATATTTATATATTAATTTAATATTTTATTATTCTATGGCTATCTTAATACTAGTAGAGCTACACCGGCTTTTTGGGGGTTACTATTTAAAAATTATACTTTATCTCATTTTTATATTTGCTCTATCATCTGTCTTTACATTATAAATTAGTTTTGAGAACAACTTTCTATGACTTTTGCTTTTTATCTACTGTGTCAATATTTGTCTTTTAATTAACAAGATCGGTCTACGTATACTTAATATGATTATCAATGTGTATGGATTAATTTCAGCTACCTTATTTGGTGCTTTATATTTGTCCCACTTGTTCTGTATCTTCTTTTCTTTCTCTCTGTCCTTTATTGCTTTAATTGTCAGTTTCCTTCTTTTTTCTACCCATTCCTGGTTTGAAATATATATATATTATATATTTTTATATATATATTTATATATATATATATCAAACTAGTGGTTTCTCCAGAAATTTAAACATATGTGCTAATAAGCAAGTGGTAATATTAATATTCTCACACCTCAGTCAAAAAGTGCAAAGTACTTTGTCTCCAATCATGTCCACTCTCCTTTGGCTGATGAGCTATTCTTTTTTTTAAAATTTTTTTTATTGAAGTATAGTTGATTTGCAATATTGTGTTAATTTTTGAAGTACAGGAAAGTGATTCAGTTTATATATATTTATATATATATTCTTTTTCATATTCTTTTCCATTATGGTTTATTATGGGATATTGAATATAGTTCCCTGTGCTATACAGTAGGACCTCGTTGTTTATCCATCCTATATATAATAGTTTGCATCTACTAATCCCAAACCCCCAATCCCTCCCACCCCCACCCCCCGATGAGCCTTTCTTGTTTTGGATATTAACTATGCTATGGCTGTTTATTAGACATTATTGTTTTTACTACCATCATGGTTTAATTAGATTGGCCTACTCCTTTTCAACAGGTAAGCCAGAGTGATGTCATTGACGTATAATTCAGATCATGTCCTTCTTCTTCTCAGAACCCTCCAGTGACTTCCAGTCTCACCCGTGTTAAAAGCCAAAATTCTTAGTCTTTTATACCCTCTCCTTAACTCCTTGATCACATGCCCTGCTCCCCTCTTCTTCACTCTAACCTCCCTAGCCTCCTTGCTGTTCCAGCTCCTGCTTCAAGGTTTTGTACTTGCTGTTCTTTCTGCCTAAAATGTTTTTCCCCCAAATTGGTGCACAGCTCTCTTCCTCACTTCCTTCAGGTCTTTACTCAAATGTCACCTTATCAGTGACGTCTTCTCTGACCGTTCTCTTTAAAATTGCAACACCCCAAGTCTTCCCATCTTTTCCTGCTAATTTCTTTCCCTAGCACTTATGATCATCAATAGTGTGCTGAAATTGGCACACGCTCACCAGATCAACTGTGTACATCTCTTCCCAGCTTCAATAACATGGCCAGTAGTCTGGAATTTTGGCATGGGGGTAGTATTACCACAGAAACTGGCAAATTCTACAAATTCAGGCTTTTTTCTTTTCAAAGAGCCAGTTGTTAAAGGTTTAATAGCACACTACTGGACAGACTCTATGTAATTACCTATTTGTGTTGGTTTGTGACTTTGGCTACTAAAATGTAAACACCATGAGGACAAGATTTTCTCATCTGTTTGTTCACTGAGGTATCCCCAGCATCTAAAAGTGTGTCTGGCTCCTTATATATTTGTTGAGTGGATGAATCCCATTCTTCCTGGAGCATATCCTTTAGATGTTCCTTTAGTGAGAGTCTATTTGTGGTAAACTCTCAGATTTTATGGAACGTAAATGTTTTTATTCACCCTTGTCTTTGAAAGATAGTTCTGTTGAATTTACAATGCTTAGTTGATAGTTCCTTCATGTATAACCATTGTTGCTCATACTAGGAAAAACAGGGCTCCCTAGAAGTCACCTGAATGTTTGTGGTAGTAAAATGTGTCCGAATCCCTCTGGGCCCTATATTGTTTTATAATTGTCAAAAAGTTAGGCAGTTTGGGACTGTTCTTATGAACGTATATGAAATGTTTCTCTTTCTTTCAGTTTGGTAGAATACTTATTTCTAAATGTTAGATAATGTGATTTACAATATACAGGAAAATACATCATTCTCAATATTATTATCAAAATTAAATAGCCATAGTGTGCTAGCAGCTATAAAGACAATTACATTAAGGAAATAATTTTCTGGAAATAGTTTTCGGCAATAATTTAACATGGGGAAATAAGAAAATAGTTTAGCAAAGGGAAAAACTATTTTGTATCCATAATCTACTTACATTTAATAAATTTTATTAAATTTGTTACATTGTGAGATGCAATGTGTCTCTATTACTATTAATATCAAGGAGTCATCTGTTACACAATGACATTCTAAAAGAATGAGTTTTAAATTATTTAAAGGAGACAAAATAATGTTTCTGAACACCACATGAATATGTAAACAATATTTGGTGACTAATTACATTTTTAAAGGTGCGATGTGATGAATCCTTCCCAAGCAGGATAAAGAGCAGGACAATCATAGATGGTACTAAGGCTCAACAGGCAATGACAAGTTTTACACACTAGATGAGCAGCAGATTACAAGAGGAAAACTCTCAGTACAGATTTAGATGCTAGAGATATTCAGTTCAGTTCAGAAAATTATGAACATCTACTCTAAGTGCCGTGATAAGGATTTCAAGGGGTACATTGATGAATAATGAAACATGTTTTTTATAAAGGAAGTGAAGAACAAAGGAGAAAATTTTACTGGGTTATTTCCTTTTTTGGATTGATTTTTTTCAAACATTCCATAATTCTTGGAAATAAGTCAAAATATAAATGGGTCTTCTTTCATATTTCTGTGCTGATGGCTTATAATAATTACATAAGAGATGTAATTATTTTATAATGATATATTTGGGGGTACTTAGCTACTCCCAAGAGGGGTAACACTTACAGAGTACATACATTGTTTTGTGTTTTATATTTATTATCATTTAATTTTCATTAAAAAATCCTATAAAACAATGATTATAAGTACCATCACTTCATATGAAGAAAATGAAGTTCACAGTCTAAGATTAAGTTACCTAAGATCTTTCAACCAGCAAGGGCCAGTCCCAGGATACAAGATGCAGCTCCACCTGCTCCAAAAGCTGAGCTTTCCCACACACACTACTCCCCAGTTGCCCCCTAACACAGTACTGTGGTGTCCATATCAAATCCTTCCTACTCTACTTTATAGCAAATTAGATCCAAGACAGAGTCTATTATAGTTTGATGGGTCATATCTGAAGCTCGGCCTTGGATTTAATTATAAGTTTGGAACAAAAGTATCAATCACTTCTTGAAATGCCTTGGACTTAAGTAATTGCAATGATTTGGCCAAGGCAGATTTTACTTGAAGATTTGAGTTAACAAGTTCACCTTCCTATGCACTAATGTCTTCTTTCTAGGCACTTTGCCTCAGTTCTGGTAACTGTCATCAGTTTAGCAGTTTTGATTGAATTAGGGTGACAAAATGACAGATACTTTTGGTGCTAGCTCAATTAAAGTACAGAAATTTTCCATAATTCAGATAATTTAACTTTTTCTCTCTGTATACATTCAGATTTTACAGTCCCTATGATGTTTTACTATGCATTATACAGGTATTTCTAATATTTTTTTAAGCAAACAAATTTTTTTTTTTTTTTTTTTTTTTTTTTGCGGTATGCGGGCCTCTCACTGTTGTGGCCTCTCCCGTTGCGGAGCACAGGCTCCGGACGCGCAGGCTCAGCGGCCATGGCTCACGGGCCCAGCCGCTCCACGGCATGTGGGATCCTCCCGGACCGGGGCACGACCCGTGTCCCCTGCATCGGCAGGTGGACTCTCAACCACTGCACCACCAGCGAAGCCCTAAGCACACAAATTTTTTTAAAATGAAGTAAATTCTGGTATATTGTCTTAGTCTCTGGGAGACATTAATTAATAGCTAAAACACTTTTTATTCTTAACTTTTATAGGCCATTTATGCATATGGAACTGTAGCCTCAGATACTAAATAGCTCTTAAAATCACAATGTAAATATAAAATAAATTACGAGATCTACTTCACATAATTTATGGACTATTTATAGACAACACAAACATAGTCAACTGGTTTTATTAAACTTCAAAGTGGACTAAAATTTTTAAAGTATTAAAATTACTCATTTGGTACATATTGGAATTTTACCTTAAAAATTAGGTGTTTTCATTTTCATATTAATGATTAGAATGATTATACATAATAATAGTTATAATTATTAATTATACCAATTACTGGGACTTCCCTCCCTGGTGGCACAGTGGTTAAGAATCCGCCTGCCAATGCAGGGGACACGGGTTCGATCCCTGGTCCGGGAAGATCCCACATGCCACGGAGCAGCTAAGCCCATGTGCCACAACTACTGAGCCTGTGCTTTAGAACCCGCGAGCCACAGCTACTGAGCCCATGTGCCGCAACTACTGAAGCCCGCATGCCTAGAGCCCGTGCTCCACGACAAGAGAAGCCACCGCAGTGAGAAGCCCGCGCACTGCAACGAAGAGTAGCCCCTGCTCGCTGCAACTAGAGAAAGCCCATGCGCAGCAACGAAGAGCCAATGCAGCCAAAAATAAATAAATAAATATATATATGTATATATAGCAATATACCAGTATACCAGTAATATACCAATTACTAAAATAGCTATGTGTTTGTTTCCTTTTGTTCCTGTAACAAAGTACCAACAACTTAGTGGCTTAAAACAACCCAGATTTATCACTTAACAATTCTGGAGGCCAGGGTCCCACATGGGTGTCACTGGGTTAAGTTCCAGGTATTGGCAGGTCTGTGTTCCTTTCCGGAGGCTCTAGGGGAGAATCTGTTGCCTCACCTTTTCCATCTCCCAAAGTCTGCCCACATTGATTGGCTCATGTTCCCTTCCTTCATCTCCAAAGCTGGCAACGTTACATCTTTCTATGCCTTTCTTTCATAGCCACATCTACCTCTAATTAAAACTGGGAAGGTTTTCCACTTTTTAAGGACCCACATGATTTGATTGGCCCACCCACATAATCTCTATATGAAGGTCCTTAATTTAATCACATCTGCCAAATCCTTCTTGCCATATCACATAACATATTCACAGGTTTCAGGGCTTAGTACTTGTTTATCTTGGGGAGGGAAGGGGAGGAAGGAAGCATTATTCTGCCACGAACTATGCTCTTCATGTAGTCATGTCAGCAATTCTTACAGCTGCTCAATCCGCCAAAACACTTTACTACTGTTCTCATTGGGAAATGAAACTTTGATGTCATACCTATGATCGAACAATTAATTTAGTTGAGTCAATGGTAATTAATTAGGGGCAATTAAATTATTGTGCTCATAAACTCTTCCTACCCCTTACACTCTACAAGTTGACACCGGCAAGCAAGTAACCCTTTATTCACTTGGGAAGTTTAAGAAATTTAGCTCTCCAAAGACTGCTCAGTAGGAGCAGATTGTGACTATCACCAATTCACTACTTCAGTAGTTTCCAAGGCCATTTTTTCTAAAAATGCATCCATTATGAAACTAACTAAAAAACAATTTTAAAAGCCAGTTTATTAGGACTACCACACCGTTACTTAAGCACTGATCACCAGTTTTATCATACATTTTTTCTCTCTCCATTTTATCATCTTTGACATATCTTGTGTTCCTGCACCTACCTCAGCCCTTATTTTATCGCTTTTCCCTCTTTAGAATCCTTCCTCTAATTACCCCAATCCAAAAACAACAGTGGAATTCTATTCCATCTGCTTATCCCTTCTCTCCTCCACTCCCCTGCTTTGATTCCCAGTGTTTGGATTTGTACAGCAGTGCTTCATTTTCTCCCCCTTTAGATTTACATATTTATTTTTACGTAACTTACTGTCTCTGTTTTTTTCTCTGAACTATATATACTGAGTAGAATCAGCTTTCCAAAAAAAGAAAAAACTGCATGTAGAAATTAAGCCAGCTGGTTGGGGCATTGAACAATGATCTATTTGGGAAAAAAAGGAAAAAGAAAAAAATAGTTCTTCACTATTCTATTCTTTATCTTGGATTAAATAATCTATCAATATATACATCAGAACAACATATAACAGAGTCATTCCTTGTTCAGGAATCCTAAGAAACAAGGTATTTGAGTTCACCTAGAAAGACAACTTACTTGATACCCCTGAGTAACTGAATTGAGTGGTTTTGACAATAAACCATTCAAAGGTTAGAGTTGCTGTCATCAAAAATAGTTAACACTTGTAGCCTGTCAGACTTGGATTTCTGATCTATTGACACTACTGAAAAATACCTGTAAGAGATTTTGTATGTTACAAAATTTTTAACAAAAATTATCTGACAATATTTTCAAGAGAAAGAAGGCATTATAATGAAGACTGATTTTAATTCTAGTGTATTTGCTGCTTTGCCAAAAAATAGTTTAGGTGGATATTCAAAATATTTTTGCCTGATTTGCTAATCAGCTTTAGAAATGTAATAAGCATTTAAAGAGAGTAAAAAGAGAAGAGAAAACACTTTCCCAATCTTTGATATTTCTTATCTGATACAGGAGCACTGTCATTGGTCTGACTCAGGGGCAAATGAATAATGGAAAAGGAAAACTGTATTTTTCATTCTTGTTAGAAGTTTATTGCTAGAATTGGATCTCCAAAATCACTATCACTTGCAACTTCACAAGAACTAATGAATACTCAAACGCCATTCTCAGTGAAGACCCAGTAGCTTATTGCACTCAGAAAATTTCCATTTCCCTAAATGGGATCAATCTTTAAAGGATGCCAGTGACAGGAGGCTCTTCATCAACCCTTCAGGATAATTCAGAGCCTTAGTAGAGGCCAGTGTTCAGTGCTGTGTACTTGGAAATTGATACAATGTCAATGTTAACATCTTCAAGAGCAAGGGCAGCCTAGGAAGGTGATTCACTGAACATCTTCCTTTTTAAGCCATTACATTTGCACACTGGTTCTCTATTATAACTGAATGCCTCTAAGGAGCAAAATCATTACTTAAGCTACCCCTGTAAGCCACTCATGTATAACAGAAATCAACAGTTTATAACTCTATTTTTATTGTTGATGAGCCTAAAACAGAGATACTTTTAAAGTCACCATGTACAACATATAACTTGTAAATGAACAAAAAGCAGGGTGCTATTAGTATTTTTTTTTAAGGAACAATCCAAGAATTTGCCACTAGTTTCATCTTGACAATCTTTCACTCAGAGATATTTAGATGTATTTAATCACTTTTCAAGATGAGACCATTTTCATGAGTTTCCAAATCGGAAAAGGCAAAATAATCATTTAAAATGCTTGTTGAAACTGCACATTTCCCAATCACACACTCACAGATTTTGACTTGGTAGATTTAGGGAGAGCAGAGGAATCTATGTTTAATATGCTCACCTAGATGATTCTAATATAGATGGCAGACATGCAAGTTTGGGGAAATACTGGTTTAAAAAAACTGCATTCAATATTACTGCAAAATACAAAGACATGGGTCCTATTATCTTTCTGTGAAGAAAGCATGTTAAAATAATTTTGTATAAAAATATTTATAATAACTCTCTCTCTATAAGCATATATATAATGGAAAGAGGTCATAATAGAATTAATAGCTTTGTGACTGATTTCAACCTAATGCTGGAAGAGTTCTTATTTTCACTTATTTTTGAGCCATACATCAAGACTGTTCAACAATACTTTAGCCAACGTGTATACATGTGAAACTTCTTGTGGAGTTGAATAAAGTAGATTTTACATGAAGGCACAAGAAGCAGAGGATTTGAGGAAGTGATTCCAGTAAATGGATGGCTTAGTATGGCCTAGTAAGAAGACAATGGATAATTTTAACAAAGTAAAGTAATGAGAGGTACATTGCTTCTGTGATCTTTCAGGAAGAAGGACTCCAGAGGCAAAGAGCGCCATAAGCAAGAGTTTTACAAGAAGTAGGATAAGTGGTATTTTGGGGAGGAAGGGAAGAGGAGAGAGGGAAAAAGGACCAAAGAAAGACAGGAAGTGGGGTGGGGGAGAGAGAGAGAGAGAGAGACAGAGAGAAGTGTGAGGTATATTCTTTGTGTTTCAAGTCTAAGTGAATGTGCGTATAATACGATATCAGAGAAATCACAAAGGTTTGGGCTGAATTATAGGTGGAACAGAGGTACCCCACCAGATGATTTTTAAAAATCATGAAGAAGTGGAATATTTTTGAATGTAGAAAAGCTTTAAAGCTTCTTAGGAAGCTTTAAACATTTGTCTCTAATAAACTACAGCTCGAGTGGGCTAGGCTTGTTTGTTCATTTTGTCCAAAACAAAAATAAATTTTCTTCGTTTTCAAATATGTAAATAATACATGCACTTTGTAATAAAAACAATCAAACAATGTAGAAAACTATAAAGAAGAAAGCAAAAAATTAGTCTCCCCTAAGTCCCACTACACACTGAATTTAGTCATTCTTTAATGTTTAAAAATCTGATAGGTAAAAAATTTTATTTCATTAATTTTAAAATTTTTATCTTCATTTAATTGTGAAAGCAGATTAACTTGGTCACATATTTTTATTGCCCATTTGCATTTCTCTTTTGGGAATTACCTTTTATCTAGTTTTCCGTTAAGGTGTTTATTTTTGTTATTGATCTGTAGCATACTATCTCTTCACAAAGAAAAAGACAGATACCAGGTGATAGTCTCTCCCTTTTTTCCCCCAATTTAACATGTCATAAGTTACTTTCATTCATTCATGTAATTAAAGGGAGGATTTACTTTCCCTATATTTATAGGTCTCTCTAGTCAGTTATCATTTTTCCTTTTATTTCACATTCCATACACTTCTGCCTCTTCAGGTGAGAGCTATAATTCCAAGACACTCTGGTTTCCCTGAATAACTTACTATACATTTATAACATTTAAGATATTTGTATAATTACTCTTACCATCTGTTATTGTAGTACATTCTGTAAGCTTACTTTTTTTTTTTTTTTGCGGTACGCGGGCCTCTCACTGTTGTGGCCTTTCCCGTTGCATCCGGACGCGCAGGCTCAGCGGCCATGGTTCACGGGCCCAGCCGCTCCGCAGCATGTGGAATCTTCCCGGACCGGGGCACGAACCCATGTCCCCTGCATCGGCAGGCAGACTCTCAGCCACTGTGCCACCAGGGAAGCCCACTTTTTTTTTTTTTCAATAAATTTTTTTTGTGGCTGTGTTGGGTCTTCGTTGTTGCGCACGGGCTTTCTCTAATTGCAGCGAGAGGGGCTACACTTTGTTGCCGCGCACGGGCTTCTCACTGCAGTGGCTTCTCTTGTTGCGGAGCATGGGTTCTAGGTGCACGGGCTTAAGTAGTTGTGGTGTGTGGGCTCAGTAGTTGCGACTCACGGGCTCTAGAGCACAGGCTCAGTAGTTGTGGCGCACAGGCTTAGTTGCTCTATGGCATGTGGGATCTTCCCGGACCAGGGCTCAAACCCGTGTTCCCTGCATTGGCAGGCGGATTCTTAACCACTGTGCCACCAGGGAAGTCCCTGTAAGCTTACTCTTAATGTGAAATAAATTTCCCAGCACCGAGCTCTTATGAAATCTTTGATCATTCTGTTCAATCTCAACCATTTGTAGA
The DNA here is from genome assembly GCF_963455315.2 of Globicephala melas. Lineage (NCBI taxonomy): Eukaryota > Metazoa > Chordata > Mammalia > Artiodactyla > Delphinidae > Globicephala > Globicephala melas. The sequence continues at coordinate 22,643,974 of NC_083318.1, read as the reverse complement.
CCTCAACCATTCTCCTCTTGGCTTTCACATTTTCATAGACTGAAAAACTTGTTATCATTTCATCTTTCTGATTATTTACTTTTTCTTGTAAGTTGCATAGCTGAACATAATATTCCTGTTGAAAATAGCTTGGGACCTAAAGTCAGACAAATCAGCCTGGGTCCATATCTCAACTCTGTCCCTTTCTAGCTGAGTAACCCAGGGCAAGTCTCTTAATCTCTCTCATCATCAGTTTCCATATCTTTAAAATGAGAACAATACCTACTTCACAGCATGTTTGCCACCTGTGAGGATGACAGTGTATGTCAAATGCCTAATTTCACTAGACCCTCAATAAATTTAAGCTATTTTTTACTATGAACACACCATGCACTAGGAGAGAATATTTGAGCAGCATTTGGGATAAAATTCTAAAATGAGTAAAATTAGTTCTTCTAAATACCTGAGAGATACAAAATCAGCTAGAGGAAAATGAGAGCATTTTTGGTTATCCACTCAAAAAATATTGATTGGTGTCTACTATGTGCCAGGCATTCTTTTAGGAGCTGGTGATGTAGTGGTGGCCAAGACAGACAAGTTCGCTGCCCATGTACATGTTATCTCTCTGATGAGGAGAAACAGACAATAAACACGTATACAAATGAACAAATAATCTCAGGTAGAGATAAGAGAGCTATGAAAAAAATAAAACAGGTTCTGTGAGACCAAGAGTGGTGGAAGGTGCGGGGGCTGGAGGCGGGCAGGGAGGGTACAAGGAGAGCTCTGATTTGGGAGAAGCTGGATAGGAAAATCATCTCTGATGTAATATTTGAACTGAGACCTGAAAGAGGAATGAATCAAAGGCCCAGGGTAAGAGAATTCCATGCAGAGGATGCTGTGGAACAAGCTGCGTGTGGTCAAGAGGGAGAAAAGGGAGGCCAGTGTGAGTGGAGCACAGTGGCCATGAAGGAGCCTGCCGTGAGATTAGTTCAGAAAGGTAGGCCCCTGCCTTCCTCCTCGAGAGGAGCTTGGGTTTTATTCTAATTTCATGGAGCAGCCATTGGAGATCTTTGGCATAGTAATAAGGTAAGATTTAGGTTTAAAAAAAAAAATCATACTGGCTGTATGGAGAATGGACTGTAGAAAAATAAAGGTGAGAACCCAGGTAGGTGGCCGCTGCCAGACAGCCGAGTACTAATGGTGGTAAGAAAGATGGTAAGGGGTTTCCCTGGTGGCGCAGTGGTTGAGGTCTGCCTGCCAGTGCAGGGGACACGGGTTCGTGCCCCGGTCTGGGAATATCCCACATGGCACGGAGCGGCTGGGCCTGTGAGCCATGGCCGCTGAGCCTGCGCGTCCGGAGCCTGTGCTCCGCAACGGGAGAGGCCACAGCAGTGAGAGGCCCACGTACCGCAAAAAAAAAAAAGAAAGAAAGATGGTAAGAAAACAGCAGGTTTGAGATCTATTTTGGAGATATCACTGAAAGAACTTGCCGGTGGATGGTATGTGGGGAGCTTTAAGAAAGGGTTGAATCAAGGATAACTCCTAAGATTTTGGCCTGACAGTGGTATGTACCCTGAGTTGGGGACCACAGAGAGAAGAGGAGTATCCTGCAGTGGCTGTGAGGGCAGGCACTGTGGACACAGGCTGAGCTGGAATTGCATCTTCATCACTACTAGCTTTGGATAATTAATTAGCCTCTGTGCCTCAGTTTCCTTTTGGGTAAAATTAGACCCATCATAGCACCCATCTCATAGATGTGCCCGAAGGATTAAATAACTAAATAATTTAATTAAATAATAGGAAAGTGCCTGTCTCCTGATGTTAGTTACTATTAAGGGAGAAAAATTAAGAGCTCTCTTTCGGACTTGTTTACGATGTTTTTTAGGTGTCCAAGCAGAGATGTGCAGGAGGTTGGGCATGCAGGCTTAGAGTTCAGGGAGAGGTCAGGCGGAAAGATATAAATCGAGAGCTGATTAGTATATTGATGGCGTTTAAAGTCCTGGCACTGGATGAAATCACCTAGGAAAAGACAGTAGAGAAAAGAATAAAACAGGACCCGCCCTGGGCTGCTTCACCATTAAGGTCACAGCTCTGATAAATTTAGATGTCAGAGAAATGGCTGAGAGTCTGAATGAATTCTATCTCACTTGTTATTTTTAGATACATCTTTTCCCTAAATTAACTCATAAAAGTCTCATTCTGGATCACAAACTGTCCTCCATTTCCCATTTCACATGTATGCTTTTCCATCAGATTATAGGCTCCTCATGGTAAGATTATCTGGCATACATTTTTTTTTTTTTTTTTTTTTTTTAATTTTTGGCTGCATTGGGTCTTCGTTTCTGTGTGAGGGCTTTCTCCAGTTGCGGTGAGCGGGGGCCACTCTTCATCGCGGTGCGCAGGCCTCTCACTATCGCGGCCTCTCTTGTTGCGGAGCACAGGCTCCAGACGCGCAGGCTCAGTAATTGTGGCTCACGGGCCCAGTTGCTCCGCGGCATGTGGGATCTTCCCAGACCAGGGTTCGAACCCGTGTCCCCTGCATTGGCAGGCAGACTCTCAACGACTGCGCCACCAGGGAAGCCCTGGCATACATTTTTCATGTCCTTCTCTGTCCCTACTACAGAGTAATACACAAAGGCGCTCTCAATAAATGTCTCTTGGATATCAGATATTTAAAGAATTATAATGAATAATTTGTCTTTTCCATCTTACCATATGAACTACTGGTTGCTGAGGACATGAATTTTTTGCTCTAAGGAAGAACATTAACTGAAAGAGTTTAATTGAAAAAAAAAGAAATATGACCCCTTTGGAAAACCAAACAGGAATCCAGGCTCATGAATAAATGTATCTTCCTAGAACCTACCTTTCTCTATTGCATAAGGAAGAGATTTAAAATGAAAAGATAATGAGGTTTTGGACTAAAGCAAACGTGTGCTCAAATCTCAGATCCATGCAAGTCGTGAGACCTGAACAAGTTACTCAACCTTTCTGAACCCCAGTCGCCTCATCGTTAAAGTAGGGATGATGATAATACCTACCTAATAAAATTTGAAGAAGTTTAAAGGAGACTGTGCTTTGCATACTCACATGTTGATTTCCTTTTCTCTCCTACAAATTATATACTGCCTTATCTTCTAAAAACTAATTCAACTTGACAGCCCTTAAACACAGTATTGCTTAACTGAGAATGGCCTCTGATAAAGGTTTGGAACTTGTTTCAGTCAGTTAGATTTAAATCTCACTATGGTGAGATTGCATGTGAGTTTTATTTCATTCTTAATTCTACAGTGAATAGGCATTTCTTTAACTTTTTAAACTATAAAGAAAATAATTTGGCATATTCAAGTACTCAACATCTTAAACAGATATTACCTTTTTGCTGTATCTGATTTAAATCTTTTTGTTGTTACTGTGGAAGAAATAAAATATTTCAGATACAGGGAAAAGCACCCCCCCCAATTCCTTTCCCCTTCTTCCTCATTCCCCCCAGAGGTAACCACTGTCCTGAAGATGGTGTGTATCATTCCCAAACAAGCTTTTATATTTTCTACTATGTATGTATATATATATATAAACAACATATTATTTTTTCTTTTTAGATTTTATATGAATGGTATCATCGTCTATTAATCATTCTGCAATTTCTTCACTCAATACTATATTTTTGAGATTTATTCATGGTTATAATTAAAATCTAATTCATTAATATTAAAAAAAATTATACTGCCATATATTTTTTTTAAAACCTTATGGAAGGTTTTTTGCACTTATGCATTCATTATTCTCCGTATTCATCACAATTACGTACATATAAAATGCAGTTTTTTTTTAAATGATGCATGCAAGTAGTATATTATGTGTTATCTGTAGATATAAAAGTACATTGAATTATAAAAATGTGCTGTTTAGTTTTACATAAATAAATTTACTCATTTCTAAATCAAATATATATATATATGACAAGATCTTTCATATGTAACAAGTGAGACTTGTTACGTGTGTAGTAATTTGTGCTTTTTTTTCCTTTTGTTTTATTCTTTTCCATTGTAGGCTACCACAAGACACTGAGTGTAACTCCCTGTGCTACACAGCAGATCCCTGCTGCTTACCCACCCCATATATAGCACTGTGTATATGCCAATCCCAAACTCCCAATCCATCTATCCCCCCCTCCCACTATTCCCTTTGGTAACCACAAGCCTGCCCTCCACATCTGTGAGTCCATTTCTGTTTTGTAAATAAGTTCATATAAGTTATTTACAAATATATATATTTACAAAATATATAAGTTTATATATTTTGTAAATGTATATTTTTATAAAATATATAAGTTTATATATTTTGTAAATATATATATCACATCTTCTTTATCCATTCATCTGTTGATGGATATTAGGTTGCTTCCATGTATTGGCTATTGTAAATAGTGCTGCTATGAATATTTGGGTGCATGTAATATCTTTTCGAACCATAGTTTTGTCTGGATATATGCCCAGTAGTGGGATTGCAGGATCATATGGTAGCTCTATTTTTAGTTTTTTAAGGAATCTCCATACTGTTTTCCATAGCGGCTGCAGCAACTTACATTCCCACCAAGAGTGTAGGCGGGTTCCATTTTCTCCACACCCTCTCCAGCATTTATTATCTGTAGACTTTTTGATGATGGCCATTCTGACCGGTGTGAGGTGATACCTCATTGTAGTTTTGATTTGCATTTCTCTAATAATTAGCGATATTGAGCATATTTTCATGTGCCTATTGGCCATCTGTATGTCTTCTTTGGAAAAATGTCTATTCAGATCCTCTGGTTTTTTGTTTTGTTTTGTTTTGTTCTTTTGCGGTACACGGGCCTCTCACTGTTGTGGCCTCTCCCGTTGCGGAGCACAGGCTCCGGACGCGCAGGCTCAGTGGCCATGGCTCACGGGCCCAGCCGCTCTGCGGCATGTGGGATCTTCCCGGACCGGGGCACGAACCCATGTCCCCTGCATCGGCAGGCGGACTCTCAACCACTGCGCCACCAGGGAAGCCCAGATCCTCTGTTTTTTAATTGGGCTGTTTTTAGTGATTTTTTGTTTGTTATAGTGTTGTATGTGTTCTTTATATATTTTGGATATGCACCCCTTATCAGGTATATAATTTGCAAATATTTTCTTCCATTCAGTAGGTTACCTTTTCATTTTGTTTATGGTTTCCTTTGCTGTGCAGAAGCCTTTTAGTTTGATGTAGTCCCACTTGCTTACTTTTGCTTTTGTTGCCTTCACATTTGGAATCAAATCCAAAAAAATCATGAGCAAGACCAATGTCAAGGAGCTTACCACCTGTTTTCTTCTAGGAACTTTATGGTTTCAGGTCTTACATGCAAGTCCTTAACCATTTTGAGTTAATTTTTGTGAGTGATGTAAAATATTAGTCTAATTTCATTCCTTTGCATGTCAATGTTCATTTCCAACACCATTTATTGAAGACACTTTCCTTTCCCCATTGTATATTTTTAGCTCCTTTGTTGTAAATTAATTCACCATATATGGGTGGGTTTATTTCTGGGCTCTCCATTCTATTCCATTTATCTATGTGTCTGTGCTTATGGAATACCATACTGTTTTGATTACTATAGCTTTGTAATATAGTTTGAAATAAGGGAGCATGACACCACCAACTTTGTTCTTTCTCAAGATTGCTTTGGCTATTTAGAGTCTTTTGTGGTTCCATATAAATTTTAGAGTTGTCTGCTCTCTTTGTTTGAAAAATTCCGTTGGAATTTTGATAGGAATTGCACTGAATCTTTAGATTGCTTTGGGTAGTGTGGACATGTAAACAATTTTAATTTTTCCAATCCATGAGCACAGACTTTCCATTTATTTGTGTCTTCTTCACTTTCTTTCACTAACATCTTGTAGTTTTCAATGTACAGGTCTATTATCTCTCTGGTTAAATTTATTACTAGGATTTTATTCTTTTGATGCAATTGCAAAGGGAATTGTTTCCTTTATTTCTCTTTCTGATAGTTCATTATTAGTGTATAGAAATACAATAGATTTTTGTGTGTCAATTTTATATCCTGCAACTTTACTGAATTCATTTATTCTAACAGTTTTTTGATGGAGTCATTAGGGTTGTCTATATATAATATGTCACTGGCAAAGAGTAACAGTTTTACTTCTTCCTTTCCAATTTAGATGACATTTTTTTTTTTTCCTCACCTAATTGTTCTGGCTGGGACTTTCAATCCTATGTTGAATAAAAGTGGTGGGACTGGACATCCTTGTCTTGCTCCTGATATTAGAGGAAAGGCTTCCAGCTTCTCACCATTGAGTATATCCACTTTGTTGAGAGTTTTTATCATAAATGGATGTTGAATTTTGTCAACATTTTTCTGCATCTATTGAGATAATCACATGACTTTTATCCTTTATTTTGTTAATGTGGTGTATCACATTGACTGATTTGTGAATGTTGAACCATCCTTGCATCCCTGGTAAAAATCCCACTTGATCAGGGTGTATGATCCTTTTAATGTATTGTTGTATTCTTTGGTTTGCTAATATTTTTGTTGGAGATTTTTGCATGTATGTTCATCAGACATATTGGCCTGTAATTTTCTTTTTTGGTGGTGTCCTTGTCTGGTTTTTGTATCAGGGTAATGCTGGCCTCATAAAATAAGTTTTGAAAGCATTCCCTCTTCTGCAGCTTTTTGAAGAGTTTGAGAAGGAAAGGTATTAAATCTGCTTTGAATGTTTGGTATACTTCACCAGTGAAACCATCTGGTCCTGGACTTTTGTTTGTTGGGATGTTTTGATTACTGATTCAGTCTTCTTACTAGCAATCAGTCATTTCAAATTTTCTATTTCTTCGTGATTCAGTCTTGGAAGATTGTATGTTTCTAAAAATTTTTTCATTTCTTCTAGGTTGTCCAATTTGTTGGCCTATAATTGTTCATAGTAGTCTCTTATGATCCTTTGTAATTTATTGGTATCAGTTGTAACTTCTCCTCTTTCATTTCTGATTTTATTTATTTGAGCCTTCTCTCTTTTTTTCTTAGTGAGTCTCACTAAATGTTTGTCAATTTTGTTTCTTTTCAAAGAACCAGCTCTTAGTTTCATTGATCTTTTCTACTGTCTTTCTAGTCTCTATTTGTTTACAATCTGATTTTAGTTATTTCCTTCCTTCTGCTAACTTTGCACTTCATTTGTTCTTCTTTTTCTAGTTTTTTTAGGTGTAAAGTTAATTTGTTTATTTGAGATTTTTCTAGTTTCTTGAGGTAGACCTGTATTGCTATGACAGTCCTTCTTAGAACTGTTTTTGCTGCATTCCAGAGATTTTGGTGTGTTGTATTTTTCATTTGTCTCAAGGCATTTTTTCATTTCTCCTTTGATTTCTTCATTAACACATTGGTTGTTCAGTAGCATGTTGTTTAATCTCCACATATTTGTGATTTTTCCAGTTTTCTTTCTGTAATTGATTTTTAGTTTCATAGTATTGTGGTTGGAAAAGATGCTTTATATGATTTCAGTCTTCTTAAATTTATTTAGACTTGTTTTGTGGCTGAGCATATGATCTATCCTGGAGAATGTTCCATGTGTACTTGAGAAGATACAATGTGTATTCTGTTGCTTTTGGATAGAATGTTTCATATATATCTATTAGGTCAACCTGATGTTCAAGGGGTGTCCCGTGTGTGGCCTGCACTTGCCTGTTGGCTTTAGCAAGGCAGCAGGAGAGTACAGGGCTGGGGCATGCCTGCCAGTTTTATCAAGGCAGTGGGAAAACACAGGGCTGGGACATAACCAGCCAGTTTTAGCAAGAGCAGGAGAGCTCAGGGGCGGGGCATGCTTGCTGGCTTTAGTGGGGCAGCCTAGAGAGCTGTGACTACATGCCCGCCAGAGCTAGCAAGGAAGAAAGAGAGTGAACAAATGACACCTGCCAGTGCCCAGGGAGAGTCACTCCAGGCCCTGCCCCTCCAACAGATGCTTTAAGATTAGCAAATGAATCTCTTTCACATGTGATCTAGGTGCTTTTCAAACTGCTGCTTTTGTGCTGGGTCCTGGGGCCAGTAAGTCTGTGCATGAGCACTTTAAAAGCAGAATCTCAGTTCCCTACAGCTCTGTGGGGTTCTAGGACATAAACCTTGTTGGTTTTAAAAGCCAGATGTTTGGGGGGCTTGTCTTTCCAGTGCAGATCCCAAGGGTTGGGGTGCCTGACATGTGGCACAAACCTCTGGTTCCTCAAGAAGTGCCATTTTTGTGAGCTCCCTCCCAGCTGTAGGTTGCTGCACTGGATGGGAGGGGGGCACGTTTGGTGAGACTGCATCTCTCTTTCTCCTACCCATCTCAGTGTGGCTCTTTTATCCTTTGTTGCGGAACAGTTCAGCTAGTTTTCAGGTCTTTTTCAGAGGGAATTATTCCATATGTAGCCGTAGACTTGGTGTGTCTGTGGGAGGAGGTGAGTTCAGGATCTTACTATGCTGCCATCTTGAACCACCTCCTCAGCACCTTGCACTTGTCTGGCTTGCAGAAAATTGCAGCTGGGGTTAAGAGCTACATCTGTGCTGGCCAGTAATTTGTTGCTTTTTTTGTTTTGTTTTGGTTTGGTTTGGTTGGTTTTTTTCACTTGAAGTATAGTTGATGTACAATATCATGTAAGTTACAGGTGTACAACAGAGTGATTCACAATTTTTTAAGGTTATACTCCATTTATAGTTATCATAAAATATTGGCTATATTCCCCATGTTATACAGTATGTCCTTGTAGCTTATTTTGTACATTATAGTTTGTACCTCTTAATCCCCTACTGCTATATTGCCCCTCCCCCTTCCCTCTCCCCACTGGTAACCACTAGTTTGTTCTCTATATCTGTGAGTCTGCTTCTCTTTTGTTTTAGTCACTAGTTGTACTTTTTAGATTCCACTTATAAGTGATAATGTACGGTATTTGTCTTTCCCTGTCTGACTTATTTCACTTAGCATAATATCCTCCAAGTCCATCCATGTTGCTGCAAATGGCAAATTTTCATTCTTTTTATGGTTGAGTAGTATTCTGTTGTATATGTATACCACGTCTTCTTTATCCATTCATCTGTTGATGTACACTTAGGTTGTTGCCATATCTTGGCAATTGTAAATAATGCTGCTATGAACATTGGGGTGCATGTATCTTTTCAAATTGGTGTTTTTGTTTTCTTCAGATATATACCTAGGAGTGGAATTGCTGGGTCATATGGTAGCTCTATTTTTAGTTTTTTGAGAAACCTCCATAATGTTTTCCACAGTGGCTGCACCAATTTACATTCCCATCAACAGTGTACAAGGGTTCCACATCCTTGCGACATTCGTTATTTATGTTCCTTTTGATGATAGCCATTCTGACAGGTGTGAGGTGGTATCTCATTGTGCTTTTGATTTGCATTTACCTGATGATTAGTGATGTTGAGCATCTTTTCATGTGCCTGTTGACCATCTGCATTTCCTCTTTGGAAAAATGTCTATTCAGGTCTTCTGCCCATTTTTTTTTTTTTTTTTTTTTGCGGTACGTGGGCCTCTCACTGTTGTGGCCTCTCCCGTTGCGGAGCACAGGCTCCGGACGCGCAGGCTCAGCGGCCATGGCTCACAGGCCTAGCTGCTCCGCGGCATGTGGGATCTTCCTGGACCGGGGCACGAACCCGCGTCCCCTGCATCAGCAGGCGGACTCTCAACCACTGCGCCACCAGGGAAGCCCTTCTGCCCATTTTTAAATTAGGTTGTTTGTTTCTTTAAAACAGACTTAGCAAGATCCACAGTCAAGGCCTGTTATGGTCTCATTATTGCCTGCCCCCCAGAGGATGAACTCTGTTAATGAAGTACAATTAAAGTGAAAAAAATGCCTCTTTGCTATATCCCCATTAAGCTTTACTTACTGTTGCCTGTTAACAATTTATTAACTATGAATTATAATTCACAGTAAATTAACCCTTCTTTCTCCGCTCAATTTGCCAGAAAAAATAGTTGCGTAAAGTTATAAACCAGCCTACTGGCTTCATGAGAATACAGATATTAAACTATTTCCTGCAGCTTTGAACCTCAGAAGAATTTAACAGCTTTTGTGAATCTAGTACTGGCACTCATTTTTAAGCCAGGAGCAAACATATAAATCATGTGCAGCACAGTGTACCTGTCTTTAGAAAGCTGTTTACAGTCATGTATATTTATTAGTTTTCCATGGTTTCAGGCAATATGTTTTCTTTGCCCTTTCCTGTTTTTCTGTATGCACACACACACACATTTCTATCCCAAAGCCCCTCTGGTTCATCGTGAAACATGGCCTTCCGGAATGATTATTTTTCCCACGTACATCCTTGTTTAGTTGCTTTAGATAGCACCTTAAATAAACTGGATCTTTTCCTGTCCTTGCATGTTTACAATTTTCCCTTCTCCATTTGTTAAGAACTAGGAAGGGTCAGAGATTTCATCCTGTTTGCAAGCCAGCAAGTCAGCCTGCCACAGTCTCAGGGATGCTAAGAAGGTACAAGATTTCTGAGTCAGAGAGAAAGTAAATTATTACTCACAGCAATAGTAACAGCCTGAGTATCACATTTGAGCTGGTTCTCCAAGTCCCACTTCCTACAGGGTGATGTGAAAAGGTCTAGTTGATTCACACCTGCACATGCAGTGGGTTGCATTACAGGAGGGGAACCCTAATGTTGAGGAACCTGAATCTTTTATAATGGGTGGTATCCTGCGTGACCTTTGCATGGCACGGCGGGGGGGGTGGGGGGGGTAGATAAGATCTTGTTTATACTGGAAAGTAAGCAACTTGCCCTTTGCTCTGAAGGAAGATACTATCTCTGTTTTACAAAGCTGTCTGTTCTTGAAAAGACAGCTCCAAGCAAGGGCAGTCAATGCCTCTGCTCACAAGACATGCAGGCATGCAAGAATACCATGGAGAATTGTCTTCCAACACCATGAAGCTTTTCTTCATGGACTTGTGTTACATTTTATTAATGTTTTCAATACATGCTTTTAACGTTAAGGTGGATTTAGTGCTATGAACATATAATTCCCAAATCACATAAGTCCTCTTGCAAAGGAATACCCCATATTCTTTTTTTAAACTAAATTAAAATTCAGGTTTTTTTGTTTTTCCTGCGGTATGCGGGCCTCTCACTGTTGTGGCCTCTCCCGTTGCGGAGCACAGGCCCCGGACGCACAGGCTCAGCGGCCATGGCTCACGGGCCCAGCTGCTCCGTGGCATGTGGGATCTTCCCGGACCGGGGCACGAACCCGTGTCCCCTGCATCGGCAGGCGGACTCTCAACCACTGCGCCACCAGGGAAGCCCTAAAATTCAGTTTTTAATTTCTGCTTAATTTACTTAACCTCTGTGTGCCTCAGTTTCCTTATGTGTGTAATGAATTAATAGTATCTACTTGTTGAATAGATTGAGATAATCCAATAACAATGAGTTACTGAATAGGTTACATGAGATTGTCCATCCTTAGCACAGAGCCTAGTAAACATTAAGTGCCCATTGCTCAATAAATGTTAGCTTTAATTAGAACTGGCTATAAATGCAGTTTGATGAGAGGTACTTAAAACACCTCCTTCACTACACTAACACCATTGGACCCACTTCCAAATGTATCTTGGGGGTGCTGCTTTGCCTTTTGTTGTTGTTGAAGCATTTATCGGGAATAGGGAGAGAAAAAAGGAACTAGCATTTTTGAAGACCTGTTATGTGTTTTAGGTTAATTATTTGTTTTTATTTGTTTTGCGGGGATTTTTTGGGGTTTTTTTTTAATTGAAGTATAATTGATTTACAGTGTTGTGTTTCAGGTGTGCAGCAAAGTGATTCCCTTTTATATATATATATATTCTTTTATATGTATATTATTTTTCAGATTCTTTTCACTTATAGGTTATTACAGAATATTGAGTATAGTTCCCTGTGCTATACAGTAGGTCTTTGTTGGTTAACTATTTTATAAGTATATAGTAGTGTGTATGTGTTATTCCCAAACTCCTAATTTATCCCTCCCCAAGGTTGATTATTTGATCTAGTGCTTCCATGAATTGTTTCATTCATTGCGTTCTCATAAAGGAGGTATGATTTTACAAAAAAGTAGACTGCGACTCAGACTTATCAAGGTCATACCGCTTGTAAATGGAAGAGCAGGGGTAAACCCCTGTATGACTAGTCTGACTCTGTGCCTTTTTAAGTTTTAACTATTCGATCTTACTTCCCCCAACTATCTCCCTATCTTTAGGAACAATAATATATGCAACCTGCTAGGTTTGAGCTGGACTTGTGGCCTAAATGCCACTTTTTGTACCATGGCCTACTGCCAGATTCATAGGCTCAATCAACATGTTTTTCTCAGTCGTTTTGAATATATGATTCCTGGTTTGGGTCATTTTCAAATCTCTCTCAGAAATCTTAATGACCGTGTGACATTTTTGAGAAATGCAAGCATGACAACTTCTGTAGTATGTTGGCTTTTTTAAGAGCCATTACATTAAACAGAAATTATAAAAGTAAATTATGATAAGCCTGCAATAATAACAAAACCCTCATTCAGGTAAATCATACAAACTCACTTTTAACTCTAGAAGATAGACTCCTAATGCTACACTAAAACAAACAAAGGTCAACTGCCTTTTTAAGAGTTCCATAGAAATTTTTTTCTTAGCAACGCTGCACGGAAAATCGATTATACATTTTTTAAAGCAACTCATATAAAAATCAGGCTGTGGAAAATAATCATTGCTTCTTAACACTGGAATAAAGTTTGCTATAGATTTGCTGCAGAATTAAGGTTCTGTATTTTCTGAAATCTTTATTGACAGTAGTGGACCATATCCAAAGTCTTCTGCAATAATACTTTGAGCTCTCTCAGAAATTCACCACTTCAAGAAAACTTCAAAATAAAATTTTTGAAAAGTCTGTTAGAAAAGTTTAGACAACAGTCCAGAACTACCAAAGAAATTTAGAATTCATATATAATCTTAACAGATATGAAGGTGGGAAAAGTACTAATAGAAACTGTTCTGGTGCTATAATTGAAAGTAGTTATATAGTCCCTGAAAATAATAAATGGATGTTATAATATAGGGAAAGCCAGTGAACCAGCATAACACACAGAGTGATAAGTGAGTGAAAAAAGCATTGCAGCCTTTTGTTGGTAACGTTGTTTAATCCAGGATCCTACTCCCACTCACACTGATCGCTCTTGGTTCCTGTCAACAACTTCGTACATGCGCCGCCCTTGTTGTTTTCTGCTCTGCCCCCCTATAAATTTTTTAGAGGAAAAAACAACAGATACATAACATGGCCTTGTGAGAAAACCAGAACATAAAGCCATGAAATGAAGAATTTCACTCTGTCAACCTGTTCAGCTTTCCCTAGGAGTTCAATTACTGTATTGGCTTTTATCTGTTCCACTGAGCATTTACTGAGAACATCGGCTATTATGGACTACCACCTAGATACTTGGCCATACTGTTACTTCGCATTTATCTGAAATCCTTTCAGGGATTTCAACAGAGACTTTTATTCTGTTCCATAGCACTACCATCTGTAGGAAAGTTTGATTTTACTTGAATGAGATAGTGAGTAGTCACTTATTTTCTCAGGAACGTACTCTTCCTCTACTGTGGCTATTTCTAAAAATTTCTGTGACTTTCTCGTGACTTTTTCATACCCATAACTCCTCTGTCCCTTTCATACAATGTACTTAATATTTCAATTTGAGCCTCTTGGAATCAAGTCTCATTCCAAGAGCTTGTTTAAAATCTGCGCTATTTTTAATTTATGAGTAGTTGAGGGAATTTCTCTTTTCACTGAGTTATGAAGTAAAGACTGAGATTCAAACAATGTAGTAAAATCTTTTCAAAGTTCTCCTTTGATTCATTGACGTGATCCAGATCCTCATGTGTGCATCTCCCTAGAAACTCTCATTTTAGGAGATTTTTTTCAGTACCCCAACATCTTAAAACTTAGTCATTCAGACACCACCCACCCGCCCTCTGACACCTTCTTCCTGATTGAAAGAGGCATTTATGTATATGAGTCACCTCCTGCCAGCTTCACAGGAATTACATAAAAGCAATCTGCCTACCAGCTTGGCCTGAGGACAGAAAATCACATTTCATGTCAATGTGAAAGACAATCTTGCTTGTGGAAAATCACAATAGAGGACTTTTAAGACCTTGACTCTCAGGATATCAAGCCTTAATCTATACTCTATACTATAAATGAGTGAACTTATAAATGCTGTACTTTCATCAGTTTGGTCTAAGCTTCTTCCATTTTAAATGCTTTTTTTGTGATAGATAAGTGAAAGGCTAAGTCATACGCAAGAAAGGTTACATAAATATATACTCATACACACACAGAAAGGGAGGGAGAGAATATAGATCAATAAATAAACATACAAACAAAACACACTATGTTTCCTCAGCAATACAAAAATATTAGTGTGGGAAGATTTAAAAGACATGGTTTGTGACAGGAAAGTCTGTTTCATAGTCTTAAAAAAAATTGAAAGACTTTTCTGTATAAGATATTATACTTGGAAAGCATATTAGTCAAGATATTTTTCATTTTCTTGTCTCTAGACAAAACAGCTTATACCATATGGAAATATGGGTTTAAATCCCCTATTCTGCCTCTTATTTGCTGTGTGGGTTTAGCAAGTCACTTCACATATCTGAGCCTTACTTTCCTTAAATTTAAAGTGGCAATAATAGTGCTTACCCTGACTCTCTTAAGTTGTTGTAAAGGTTGGGTGAGATGATAAGTGAAAGCTTTTTGAGAATTATAAGCAATAATACAAATGTAAAGTTATATTATCTTTATCTCAGACTCAGAATTGCAGCATTCTAGTATCTTCAGTCATTATTCTCTTGGTGGCACAAAATACACAGTGCCAGTTAAGTCTTTCTCTCTTTTGTATCCTTTGTAGTTTTTGGCATTTCTCAGGGGTGGCGATGGGACCCTGAGTTGGCTGCAGTTGTGAGGATCAGTAGAAAGGCTGGGAAAGTCATAATAACCCTTTCTAGCTGATAGAGGATCCTGGGAGGTCCCATGTATTCCATATTCTCTTCCTTTCTTTCTTACCAGCCCACCCCTACCCCGCATTCACAAATTCATGGAACCTCAAAGAAAGTGCCATTGAGGCTATCCAGACAGCCTACCGTAATATCTCAGAGTATGCATTTCTCTCAGCCATGAGTAGCCCTAATCAATTCCATACCATCCTAGGAATTCAGTGTGTGACACCAATCAGAAACTGTTCTGTTTGCTGAAGAGTAAGCAGAATTATTTTCTCCTGCAGAAATGGTTACTCCTTTGCTATAAAAATATGTATTGAGGGCTTCCCTGGTGGCGCAGTGGTTGAGAGTCCGCCTGCCAATGCAGGGGACACGGGTTCGTGCCCCGGTCCGGGAAGATCCCACATGCCGCGGAGCGGCTGGGCCCGTGAGCCGTGGCCACTGAGCCTGCGCGTCCGGAGCCTGTGCTCCGCAACGGGAGAGGCCACAACAGTGAGAGGCCCGCATACCGTAAAAAAAAAAAAAATATATATATATATATATATATATATGTATTGATACACAGAGCAGTATTTATATTAGACAAAAAAATTAAACAATCTAAATGTACAACAGTAGTATAAAACGGTTCAATAAATTATAGTATATCCATTTGATGTAATATTCAGCATCCATTAAAAATTTTGGTTTTGGATGGTTAATGTGACAGGAGAAAGCTCATGATATACTGTTAAATGGAAAAGGCAAAATTCAAAACTCTGTATTTTTAATCATAATTGATACAGTTCTAATTTTTACTTTATGGCTCTAATTTCACTTATACATCTATATATCTACATATACATAGGTATATGTAGTTATTGGTAAAAATGGGATGGGATTACATCATAATATTAATTTATCCTGAGAGGTAGATTTATTAGTGATTTTAATTTTTTTTAATTAGGAAAAGATGTGATATTTTAAAGATAATCACTGACACGTAGAATTGTGAATTAGCCTGCTAAATATATTCAAAGTTTTGGAACACTTAAGTACCATTTTTCAATAATCAGACCATTTCTGACAGTACACATCTATGTTCTTAGGGTTCTTAGATTGGAGGAGACCAGTAAATAATACCTCTGCACGTGGCAGTGATCAGCTACCTCCTCCACGGCCAAAGTAGTTTGCATATCAGAGAGTGTTTGCTTGCCCAGAATACATGTGGTTTTCTGAATTTGGTACTGGAATATTGATTTAGATTATTATGATTAGATTTTAGGTATTATTACAGCATTTTAGACATGTTGCACATAAAGGATAAAGCATTTTAGACATGTTGCACATAAAGTATTATTTTATATCATTTTATATAAATGTTCATAGGAACAATAGACTATATCAGTTATAAATAGAATAATGATGAATAAAAACATTCTAGCAATGAAGAGTTTAACAAAAAGGATATGATTTAAGAATATTACTGGGAAAAGAAAAGAATATTACTGAGTATTCAAGCTTCCTGCACAAAAGCATATTTTGAAAAGACAGAAATAATGGGTGAATATATAACATTGTTCTCATAGACACTCCCAAAATCTGTTTCATAAAAGCAATGTAAAACATAAGAAATATTACTACTTAACTTTATAAATTATTATCTAGAAATAAACTTCCCTCTTCACTATACATAGTCATAATATTAGTAGCTGCCATCTGTTTCAATATATCTTTTATGTGTTTTAATGTTTATTTCCAGAACATTGAATAAATATGTAAAATGCCAAGTCAAGCCTGCAAAATCAGAGCTAATTCAATAATTTGAGTCAATGTATTGTAGTTGATTTAGAGGTTAGTTAATAGGTACTGAATTTGCTTCCGAGGTCTAATCATAGGATAGATTGTTTGGGTTTTTTCCTATTAAATATTGTAAATGTAAATTTTAAAAAAACAATCTAGAATCACAAAGTAAAGTTCAAGTGTAGTTTGGGGATTTTATTTTCAGGGAGATAAAAAGAAAAAATTTCTAACTTTAAGAATAAAGCAGTGAACACACAAGAAATGATTTTAAGATGGATTTTTGAATACATATTTTCACCATTGAAAGGAGGAAAATAAGAGAATGAAATGAAGTAAGATGGATGAAGAAGAAAGATAAGATCTAAGGGGAAGGAAAGATAGGAAGAGCCAACTAGAATATTCAGCTGAGTAGAAGAAATAAGCAAGAAGAAGGGGAGAAAGAAGGGTAGGAGGATACTGAAGGTAAATAAAA
The DNA here is from genome assembly GCF_963455315.2 of Globicephala melas. Lineage (NCBI taxonomy): Eukaryota > Metazoa > Chordata > Mammalia > Artiodactyla > Delphinidae > Globicephala > Globicephala melas. Next base: position 22,626,720 of record NC_083318.1, on the reverse strand, counting down.
TGAGGGGAAAAAATCTTCAAGAAATAAATGAGATCTCAAGATGATGGAGTACGAAGACCCTGAACTCACCTCCTTTCATGGGCACACCAAAATTACAACTACCTACAGAGCAACTATCTACAGAACAACCTGAAGAGTAGCAGAAAAGATCTTCCACAACTGAAGATATAAAGAAGGAGCTACAACAGGATGGGTAGGAAGGGCAGAGATGCTATCTAGTCAAGACCCACACCCCCTGGTTGATGACCCACAAACAGGAGTTCCTCCCCTCCCCAAGGAGTGAGATGTCTGAGCCCCATATCAAGCTCCCCAGCCCAGGGGTCCTGCACTATGAAGACAAGCCCTTAGAAAGTCAGACTTTGAAAACCAGCAGAGCTTACATTCAGGAGAGCCAAAGTTCTATAGGATAATGAGACTCTGTGTTTAAAGGACATGCACAAAGGGCTCCCACAAAATCTCACACAGTCCAAGTCCCAGTGTTGAGGCAGTAATTTGAGAAGTGCCTGGGTCAGAACCACTGGCTGATATTGGAGAGCCTCCCAGAGAGGCAAAAGGCAGCTGAGACTCCCCATGAGACTCTGGCAACAGCCGTCTTTGAGATGTCATTGTACAGTGCTGACATGGGCACTGGCAAGCGCCGTTTTGGAATCCACCTTCTAGCCCATTATCATGGGAGACTTGCCCTGTCCACCAGCAGGGCCTTGGCAACCAGCTGGGCCAGGAACCAGCTCCACCCACCAGCATAGCCACGATAGTCGGCCCTGATACAACAGAAGGGCACACATACAGCCCACATAGGAGACACCTCTGTAACATCTATCTTAGGTGGCCAGCAGGGAACTTTCTGCTGGTCCCCATAACATGTCTCGTACATAAGGCTACTTCTCCGAGATTGGAAGACATAACACCACTATCTAATACATAGAAAAAGAAAAAACAGAGAATTATACAAAATGAGGAGATGAAGGAATATGTTCCATATGATGGAACAAGACAAAATCCCAGGTAAAAACATTAACCAAAATGGAGATAAGCAATATACCCAATAAAGAGCTCAAGGTAATGATCATAAAGATGCTCACTGATCTCAGGAGAAGAATGGATGAACACAGTGAAAACAAGAAAGAATTAGAAAATATAAGAAAGAACCCATCAGAGCTGAAGAATACAATAAATGGGATGAAAAATATACTAGAGGATATCAACAATAGATTAGACAATACAGAAGAACAGATCAGCAATCGGAAAGACAAGAGTAGTGGAAATCACCCAAGCTAAACAGAAAAGAGAAAAAAATTGTTTTGATAAGAATGGCTTAAGAGACTTCTGGGACAATATCAAGCATATTAACATTCACATTATAGGGTCCCAGAAGAAGAAGAGACGAGAAGACAGCAGAAAACATTTTTTAAGAAAAAATAGCTGGGGACTTCCCTGGTGTCCAGTGGTTAAGAATCCACCTTCCAATGCAGGGGACATGGGTTCGATCCCTGGTTGGGGAACTAAGATCCCACATGCCATGAGGCAACTAAGCCTGTGCGCTCTAGAGTCCGCACACCACAACTGGAGAGCCTGCATGCCACAACTACTGAGCCCATATGCTCTGGAGCCCACACGCCACAACTAGAGAGGATCCTGCGCACCACAACCAGAGAGAAGCCTGCGTGCCGCAACAAAGAGCCCGTGCACCGCAATGAAAGATCCCACATGCCTCAGTGAAGATTCCACAACTAAGACCCGATGCAGTCAAATAAATAAATATTAAAGAAAAAAAAGAAAGGAAAAATAGCTGAAAATATCCCTAACCCTGGGAAGGAAACAGACATCCAGTTTCAAGAAGCACAGAGAGTCCCCAAGAAGATGAAGTCAAAGAGGTCCACACCAATACACATTTTAACTAAAATTAAAGAGAGAATCTTAAAATCAGCATGAGAAAAAACAACTAGTTATGTACAGGGAAACTGCCCTAAGACCATGAGCTGACTTTTCAGCAGATGCTTTGCAGGCTAGAAGAGAGTGGCATGATAATTCAAAATGCCAAAAGGAAAAAACCTACAACCAAGAATATTCTAACCATTAAGGTTAAAGTTCACAGTTGAAGGAGACAAAGTGTTTTACAGATGAGCAAATGCTGAAAGAGTTCATCACTGCTAAACTGGCCTTACAAGAAATGTTAAAGGCACTTTACTGTGCAGAAAAGAAAAAGCCACAACTAGAAATAAGAAAAGTATGAAAGGAAAAATATGATTGATAAAAGCAAACATAGCAAAGGTAATGGATTAATCACATGTAAACTAGTAGGAAGGTTAAAAGACAAAAGTAGTAAAATGATCTATATCTACAATAATCTATATCTACAATAATTAAAGGATACATAAAATAAAAAGATGTAAAATATGACATCAAAGACATAAAATCTGGGGGGGGGGGTGTAAAAATATAAGGCTGTTAGAAGGTGTTTGAGCTTAAGAGATCATCAGCTTAAAATAAGCATACATAAATGTTGTTATATATAAACCTCATGGTAACCACAAACCAAAAACCTATAATAGATACATAAAAAATAAGGAGAAAGGAATCCAAACATAACACTAACAATAGTCATCAAATCATAAGGGAAGAGGGCAAGAGAAGAAGAAAAGAACAAAGAACTACAAAAAAAATAGAAAACAATAAAAAATGGCAATAAATACATACCTATCAATAATTACTTTAAATGTAAAGGGACTAAATGCTCCAATCAAAGGATATAGAGTTGAATGGATTAAAAAACAAGACCCAAATATATATGCCTACAAGAGACTCATTTCAGATTTAAAACACAGACTGTCAGTGAGGGAATGAAAAAAGATATTCCATGCAAATGGAAACAAAATGAAAGCTGGGATTGCAATACTTGTATTAGACAAAATAGAGTTTAGAACAAAGACTGTAACAAGAGACAAAGGAGGGCTTACATAATGATAAAGGGCTCAATCCAACAAAAAGCTATAACATTTGTAAGTATATATGCAAACACCTGTAAGTATATAGAAGCACCTAAATACATAAAGCATATATTAACAGACATAAAGGAAGAAATTGACAGTAACACAATAATAGTAGGGGACAATGGACAGATCATCCAGACAGAAAATCACTAAGGAAACACTGGCCTTAAATGATACATTAGATAAAATTGACTTAATAGATATATATATAGAACATTCCATCCAAAAGCAGAATACACATTCTTTTCAAGAGCACATGGAACTTTCTGTAGAATAGATCACATGCTAGGCCACAAAAAAAGTCTCAGTAAATTTAAGAAAATTGAAATCATAGCAAGCATTCTGACCACAATACTGAGACTAGAAATCAACTAAAAGAAAAAAACACAAAAAATAAAAATGTGAATGCTAAACAATATGCCACTAAACAACCAATGGGTCATTGAAGAAATCAAAGAGGAAATTTAAAAATACTTGAAATAAATGAAAATGGAATCGCAGCATTCCAAAATCTATGGGAAGCAGCAGAACAGTTCTAACAGGGAAGTTTATAGAGATATAGGCTTACCCCAGGAACAAGAAAATCTCAAATAAACAATCTAACCTTACACCTAAAGGAACTAGGAAAAGAAGAACAAACAAAACCCAACATCAGTAAAAGGAAGGAAATAATAAAGATCTGAGTAGAAATAAATGAAATAGAGACTAAAAAAACAACAGAATAAAATCAATGAAACTAATAGCTGCTTTTTGGAAAAGATAAACAAAATTGATGAACCTTAGCTACACTCATCAAGAATAAAAGAGAGAGGGCCCAAATAAATAAAATCAGAAATAAAAGAGGAGAAGGTACAACTGGCATCACAGAAATACAAAGGATCCTAAGAGATTACTAGGAACAGCTATATGCCAACATATTGGGCAAACTATTAGAAATGGAAATATTCCTAGAAATGTATAATCTCACAGATTGAATCAGGAAGAAATAGAAAATCTGAACAGAATAGTAATGAAATTGAATCAGTAATCCAAAAAATTCCAACAAAAAAATTTCCAGGACCAGACGGCTTCACAGGTGAATTCTACCAAACATTTAAAGAAGAGTTAACATCTCTTTCGAACTATTCCAAAAAACTGAAGAGGAGAGAACACTTCTAAATTCATTCTATGAGGCCAGCATCAACCTGATACCAAAACCTGACAAAGACACCACAAAAAAAGGAATATTACACGCCAGTATCACTGATGAACATAGATGCAAAAATCTTAAAAAAGTATTAGCAAACAGAATTCAACAATACATTAAAAAGATCATACACCATGATCAAGCAGGATTTTTTTTTTTTTTTTTTGTGGTACGCGGGCCTCTCACTGTTGTGTCCTCTCCCGTTGTGGAGCACAGGCTCCGGACGCGCAGGCTCAGCGGTCATGGCTCACGGGCCTAGCCGCTCCGTGGCATGTGGGATCTTCCCGGACCGTGGCACGAACCCGTGTCTCCTGCATCAGCAGGCAGACTCTCGACCACTGCACCACCAGGGAAGCCCAATCGAGCGGGATTTTTACCAGGGATGGAAGGATGGTTCAAAATCCACAAATCAATCAATGTTATACACCACATTAACAAAATAAAGGATAAAAATCACATAATCATCTCACTAGATGCCAAAAAAACTTGTGACAAAATTCAACATCCATTTATGATAAAAACTCTCAACAAAGCGGTTATAGAGGGAATGTACCTCAACATAATCAAGACCGTATATGACAAACCCACAGCCAACATCAGAACCAACCGTGAAGGTTAAAAGCTTTTCCTCTAAGATCAGGAACAAGACAAAGATATGGCCCTCTCACAACATAGTATCAGAAGTCTGAGCCACAGCAATTAGACAAAAAAAAAGGAATAAAAGGAATCCAAATTGGAAAGGAAGAAGCAAAACTGTCACTGTTTGATACTTTATATAGAAACCCCTAAAGGCTCCACCAAAAAAACTATTATAACTAATAAATGAATTCAAAAAAGTTTCAGGATACAAAATCAGTGCAAAAATCAGTTGCATTTCTAGACACTAGTAATGAACTATCAGAGAAATTAAGAAAAGGATTCCCTTTACAATTGCATCAAAAAGAATAAAATACCTAGGAGTAAACCTAACCAAGAAGGCAAAAGTCTTGTACTCCAAAGACTAAGATATTGATGAAAGAAATTAAAGATTACACAAACAAATGGAAAGATATACTGTGCTCATGGATTGGAAGAATTAATATTGTTAAAATCTCCAGAGTACCCAAGGCAATCTACCGATTCAGTGCAAATCCTATCAAAAAACCAATGACATTTTTCACAGAACTAGAACAAATAACTCTAAAATTTGCGTGGAACCCCAAATAACCAAAACAATTTTGAGAAAGAACAGAGCTGAAGGTATCATGCTCCCTAATTTCATGCAGTCCTACAAAGCTACAGTAATCAAAATATTATGGTACTGGCACAAAAACAGACACATAGAACAATGGAACAGAATAGAGAACGCAGAAATAAACCACACTTAGATGGTCAATTAATCTATGACAAAGGAGACAAGAATATAAAATGGGGAATAGACAGCCTCTTTAATAAATGGTGCTTGGAAAACTATATGCAAAAGGATCAAACTGGAGCACTTTCTCATACCATATACAGAAATAAACTCAATATGGATTAAAGACTTAAATGTAAGACCTGAAACCATAAAACTTCTAGAAAAAAACATAGGCAGTACTTTCTTTGACATCAGTCTTAATATTTTTTGGATGTATCTCCTCAGGCAAGGAAAACAAACATAAAAAGAAACAAGTAGTACTATATCAAACCAAAAGCTTTTTGAAGAAAACCATCAACAAAATGAAAAGGCAGACTACTGAATGGTAGAAGATATTTGTAAATAACATATCCAATAAGGGTTTGATATCCAAAATATATTAAAAATTCATGAAACTCAATACCATACCAAAAAAAAACTCCAATCCATTTAAAAATGGGAAGAGGATCTGAATAGACATTATTCCAAAGAAGACATACAGATGGCCAACAGACACATGAAAAGATGTCTGTCAGAATAGCTACCATCAAAATGACAAGAAATAACAAGTGCTAGAGAGGATATGGAGAAAAGGGAACCCTCATATACTATTGGTGGGATTGTAAATTGGTGCAGCCACTATAGAAAACAGTATGAAGCTTCCTCAAAAACTTAAAAATAGAACTGCCATATCATCCAGCAATTTCACTTCTGAGTATTTACCCAAAGAAAACAAAAACACTAATTCAAAAACATATGTGCAAAAGACCACCCTCAGAATGGGAGAACATATTTGCAAACGAAGCAACTGACAAAGGATTAATCTCCAAAATATACAAGCAGCTCACGCAGCTCAATATCAAAAAAACAAACAACCCAATCCAAAAATGGGCAGAAGACCTAAATAGACATTTCTCCAAAGAAGATATACAGATTGCCAACAAACACATGAAAGGATGGTCAACATCACTAACCATTAGAGAAATGCAAATCAAAACTACAATGAGGTATCACCTCACACTGGTCAGAATGGCCATCATCAAAAAATTTACAAACAATAAATGCTGGAGAGGGTGTGGAGAAAAGGGAACCCTCTTGCACTGTTGGTGGGAATGTTCTCCACTATGGAGAACAGTTAAAAAAAAAACTAAAAAACTAAAAATAGTTTTCGTTTTTCGTTTTAGTTTTTAGTTTTTAGTTTTTTAGTTTCCTTAAAAAACTAAAAATAGAACTACCGTACAACCCAGCAGTTCCACTACTGGGCATATACCCTGAGAAAACCATAATTCAAAAAGTGTCATGTACCACAATATTCATTGAAGCTCTATTTACAATAGCCAGGACGTGGAAGCAACCTAAGTGTCCATTGACAGATGAATGGATAAAGAAGATGTGGCACGTATATACTATGGAATGTTACTCAGCCATAAAAAGAAACAAAATTGAGTTATTTGTAGTGAGGTGGATGGACCTAGAGTCTGTCACACAGAGTGAAGTAAGTCAGAAAGAGAAAAACAAGTACCATATGCTAACACATATATATGGAATCTAAGAAAACAAAATGGTTCTGAAGAACCTAGGGGCAGGACAAGAATAAAGACGCAGATGTAGAGAATGGACTTGAGGACACGGGGAGAGGGAAAGGTAAGCTGGGACGAAGTGAGAGAGTGGCATTGACATTTATACACTACCAAGTGTAAAACAGGTAGCTAGTGGGAAGCAGCCACATAGCACAGGGAGATCAGCTCAGTGCTTTGTGACCACCTAGAGAGGTGGGATAGGGAGGGTGGGAGGGAGACGCAAGAGGGAGGGGATATGGGAATATATGTATATGTATAGCTGATTCACTTTGTTATACAGCAGAAACTAACACAACACTGTAAAGTAATTATACTCCAATAAAGATGTTAAAATAAATAAATAAAATAATTTTTAAAAATATGTGCACCCCTATGTTCATTGTAGTATTATTTATAATAGCCAAGATATGGAAGCAACCTAAGGTCCATTGATGGATGAATGGATAAAGAAGAGTGGTATGTATATACGGTAGAATATTAGCCGTAAAAAAGAGTGAAATCTTGCCATGGAACAGCATGGATGGATCTAGAGAGTATTATGCTAAGTGAAGTAAATAGACAGAGAAAGATAAATTCCATATGATCTCACTTATACATAGAGTCTAAAAAACAAAACAAAACAAAATGTAAACAGACTCGTAGATACTAAGAACAAATGGGTGATTGCCAAAGGGCAGGGGTGTGGGGGAAATGAGTGAAATACGTGAGGGAGATTAAGAAGTACAAACTTCTGATTATAAAATAAATAAGTCATGGGGATGTAATTTTCGCATAAGGAATATGGCCAGTAATACTGTAACAACTTTGTGTGGGGACAGATGGTTGCTAGACTTCAGGTGTTGATCATTTCATAGTATAAATGTCAAATCACTATTTTATACTCCTGAAGCTAACATAATATTGTATGCCAACTATATTTCAATTAAAAAAATAAGTAGATGAGATATATATAATATACAGCTATAGATATACAGATATAGATAATTATAGATATAATTATCAGTAATATATAATTATATACATATTAATATATAATATATTGCTGATAATATTTTTTTAACCTTTATTGGAGTATAGTTGCTTTACAATGTTGTGTTAGCTTCTACTGCACAGCAAAATGAATCAGCCATACATATACATATATCCCCTCCCTTTTGAATTTCCCTCCCAGTTAGGACACCACAGTGCATTAAGTAGAGTTCCCTGTGCTATACAGTATGTTCTCATCAGCTGTCTATTTTATACATAGTATCAATAGTGTATATGTGTCAATCCCAATCTCCCAGTTCCTCCCACCCTACCCGTTTCCCCCATGGTATCCATATATTTGTTCTCTACGTCTGTGTCTCTATTTCTGCTTGGCAAATAAGGTCATCTATACCATTTTTCTAGATTCCACGTATATGCGTTAATATACAATATTTGTTTTTCTCTTTCTGACTTACTTCACTCTGTATGACACTCTAGGTCCATCCATGTCTCTACAAATTACCCAGTTTTGTTCCTTTTTATGGCTGCATAGTATTCCATTGTATATATGTACCACATCTTCTTCATCCATTTTACGCCACTTTTAAAAAAATTTATCAAGAACTCCCATATATATTATCTCTTTAATATTCCTCATCATAATTCTATGAGTTAGATAATTGTCTCGACTTTAATAAATGAAGGGAAAAGTTCAGAGAGATGATATGTATTATCTATCAATAACAACAACCATATTAGGAGTAGTAATAGTAGCAGCATCAATAATAGAGGGATGGCAACTAATAACTGTTGAACACATACAATCATGAGAGGGTCTCTGAATAATATGTATATCTGTTTATACCCAAAAAAACATTGAGACTGTGAACATGATGGGGCAGAGCTTCCAGATATCAGCTACACTATTAAGAAAAGATTTTGCTGTGGATCCAGCAGTACTATGGAAGGGTGGGGAAAGATTTGGTGTGGTAGAGTAAAAAGAGTACCCAATATGGAATCAGGTGATCTATATCCTTAACCTTGGATCCACCACTAATTTTATCTTTGAAAATGGGCAAGTCATTTCTCCTTAGTTTCTTCATGTATAAAAGAATTGTTGACTAAGATCCTTTACAGGTCTACCATATAGTGTTACTTTTTGCCTCACTGAGGTGGGCACTCAACTACCAGAGTCTGGGGGAGGGGGAGAGAGGAATACAAGAATGTGAACTTAAATAAGAATGAGAAAGAAAAGGAGGACAAGGAGAAGAAAAGAAGTCCATTAAATACTCATAGCATGAAAAATACTTTATAGGATATAACAATTAAAACTCTGATTCAAAATAGCTTTACCTGTCATTAGTAGGGGGTTTTATCTGTTTTTCAATGGAAGGGCAAATTACAGATTTACTTTACCATGATATCCATTTTTGAAGAATAATCACTATCTTTGGGGAATCTAAGACTTAAAGATTGAAAAGTCTTGTATTTTGAAGACCAAAGATATATCTGAAAAACAACAATCTGTTTCTTTCAATATATGTTCTTGCATAGTTTCACTTAAACAGAATGTCCTTCTTTTGACAACTGGTGAACTACGTCCCTGAGGGGTAAAGGGAGATGTATTTTATGTACTAGATACTGCTTCCTTTGATACATGAAGAATAAACTTTTCATTTAACTTCCTTTTTCTAGCTGACATTTTTTGCTGATTTATTGCAGCTAAAGGATAAATATAAGTATGTATTTATGTAATCTCAGAAGCTTCTTGCTAGTTGTAAGGTGGTAAAGAAACTACTTTCCATCATTTAATTCTCTCATGTCTAAAGGAGTAGTTTTACCTTTTGAATGCTAAAGGAAGATATCTTCTCAAGGCCATGCTCTACCTGATATATTTTTAAAAATTATGTATTTCAGGCCCTGCTTGATACTCAGAATCTTTTGCGTGCACAAATCACAAATTTTACGTTCAACCTGGGATTTTCAGGGAAATTTTACCATACAGGTAAGAAAAAGGAGATTAACTATTCTCATTAAAGCCTCTCTGACCACTCTTTTTAAAATTATGACCCCTCTTCTTCACACCTTCCCGTATTCCCTGTGTCTCTCCCCTACTTTATTTTCTTCATATTATTCAATTTCATTTAACCTATTATTTTTTCACCTTTACAAAATGTTAATAGTTGGAAAGTTTATTCACCATATTATTATTTAATGGGCTTTTTTTCTACTGAACTGTAATTTACATATATAAAACTGCATAAGTAATAGGTATAGTGCTCAATGAATTTTCACAAAGTGTACAGAGCTCCATAACCAGCATGCAGATCAAGAATGAGATACTTCCAGAAACTCACACACCCCCTCCCTTGTGCTGCCTTGGTCACTAGCTTCCCTCAAAGAAAACCACTATCCTAACTTCTAATATCATAAATTAGTTTGCCTGGCTTTGAGATGTGTATAAAAGGAATCATATAGTATGGACTCTTCTATATACAGCTTGTTTTGTTCAACATTATTTTGGTTTTGCAGACATCATTGTGTATAGTTGTAATTTTTTCATCGTCATTGTTCTGTAGTATTCCATTTTTTGAATTTACCAGAATTTCTTTATTCCATTCCTCCAATGTGGATGGTTGGGTTGTTTCCAGTCTTTGGCTTTTTTTTTGCATAGTTGTGTTAAGAACATTTTTGTACCTGTCCTTCAGAGGACATATGTCTTCTTTTCTGTTGGTTATCAACCAGGAGTAGAATTGCTAGTTATGTGGTACATTTATGATCAGCTTTAGTAGAAAATGCCAAACAAATTTTCAGAGTGGTTGTACCAGTTTTTATTTCCAACAGTATGTAAGTTTTCCTGTTGCTCTACATTCTCACCAGTATTTAATATTATTTGTCTTTTTAACTTTAGCCTTTCTGGTGGGCAGTAGAGATATCATATTATGTATGACTTAAATGTACATTTCACTAAGTAGTGAAACTGAGCTTCTTTCATATATTTATTGACCATTTGGATATCTTCTGTTTTGAAATACCTCAGTGGTTTTTTTTTATTGAGTTGTCTGCTTTTACTTATTGACTTGTAGAAATTCGTTATATACTCTTAATGAGCCCTTTGTCCCTTATCTGTGTTGCAAATACTTTCTCCTAATGTGTGGTTTATCTTTTTTACATGCCTACTGGTATTTTTTGATGAACAAACATCTTAATGTAGTCCAATTTATCTTTTTTTTCCTTTTTTTGTGTCTTTTTAAAGACATCTCTGCATGCCACAAGATCATGAAAATATGTTCCTACATGCTTAAAATGTATCTATCTGAGATCCATCTGGAATTGATTTTTGTGTATGTGTGAGATAAGGGCCAAGATACCTTCTTTTTTTCCATAAACATGTCAAGTTGGTACCAAGTATTGAAAAGACCATCCTTTTCTCACTGTTCCATGGTATCATCATTGTCGCAAATTAGATGACCATATATATGTGGACTCTGTTTCTGTACTCTCCTGTCCATTGGTTCCATTTGTGTCATCATACTGTCTTATTTACTGTAACTTTATAATTAATTTTAATATCTGCTATTGTAAGTCCTCTAAGTTTGTTCATCTTCTTCAAGATTGCCTTGGCAATTCTTGGTCCTTTGCATTTTTATGTAAATTTTAAAATCAGCTTACCAATATCTACAAAGAACCTCAAATTTTTATATAAATTTTTTAAAATTTTATTTAAATTTAAAACCTTTAATTTTTATTTAAATTACATTAAATCTATTAATTAGTTTGGGGAGAATTGCTATCCTAAATATTGAGTCTTCCTATTCTTGAACACATTTAGGTCCTCATTAACTACACTTGATACAACTTTATTGTTTTTATATTAATTCCTTGGTGGGGTTTTTGATGCAATAGTAAATGGTGTCTTTTTTTAAAGTTTTCCATTTCTCTTTTGATAGTATAATAATAATAATATAATTGATTTTGTGTACTGATCTTGTATTTAGCAACCTTGCTACATTCACTTATTAATTTTATAGTTTATCGATTCTTTTGGATTTTCTACCTATCCAGTCATATAATTTTTGAATAGTAAAAATTTTATTTCTTCCTTTCTAAGCTTTATGAATTCTTTTTCTTTTCCTTGCCTATTGCACTAGCTTGGATCTCCCATAAACATTAAAGATGGTGATAGTAACACTCATATCTTGTTCCTGACCTCAGGGGAAATCCTTCAGTAGTTTTCTTCCTGTTCTTGAGGGGAATTCTTTCAATGGACAGTTTTATAGAAAGTCTTTATTAGCTTAAGAAAGCTCCCTTCTATTCCTAGATTTCTAATGTTTTATTATGAATGGATGTTGAATGTACTTTATTTTTAAATTATCTGTTGTCTTTCTTCCCTCACTAAAATGAACACTCTACAAAGGCTTTACTGCTGTAACACCAGCAAGTAGGACAGTGCCTATTGAAAAAAAAATGAATTAATGAATAAATGATTGAATGAAAATAAAGTTACCTTTATTTTAACTATTAGTATTTATATGGAACAAGGTCAGAGAATAAAATTTGACCATGTTGTGTTAGGAAGGAAAATCACTCTAAATATTAAGAATAATTAACTTTTTCCCAAACATAATAGAAATATAATAAAGCACTCCTGGCAACTCAGTTTTTTGCCAGTGATGAATGCTAAAGAATGACTGTAGCCAGTGGCTCTCCTTCATTCTTGTTTCTGAAAGATTTGACCTCTTTCCTTACTTGGGTACTTCCCACAGCTCACAGTAGGTATATCCTCTCTCTAAGCCAGGAACAGTAGAACACAGGAGGAATCTAAGGAAAAGGCTTGAACGAGTTTTGTTGTCTGTATAAGACCTGCAAGCTTCCACAAAAACTTAGCTAGACTTGTCTAAAACCAGTAAAATCAGTTTTCAATGGGAACAGATATAAAATTTAATACTCTGAATCCTTCAAAAATTAAATATAGTAAAGTTTAATTGAATCACACAGCCTTCCTTTCTAAATGAGTAACTCCTTTTTCTATTAAAAATTCTATTTTATTCAGTCTTTAAGGGAAGGAGAAAAACAGCACTGTCATACTAGTAAGACTTCATTTCAGGAGAGGGTTTCATCTTGTTTGATGTACTTTACTTTTTGAAAGATTTGTGCATTTTGTGAGAAATAGAGAGATGAAAGAATAAAAATTATAGTTCCCTTTTAGTGAGCAGCGCCATATTCTAGGTACTTAGCTAAGCACTTTTCATGTACCTTTTCATTGAATCCTAGGAGTTAAAGAATGTGTTACCTTGTTTTCTAGATAATAACATAGAAACTTAGAGGGGCCCAAGGTCATATAGCTACTTAAGTGTCAAAAAATACTCTTAACTTAAGGTCAGTCAGAGCCCAAGTCTTATGTATTAGGGAAAAAAAATGGGTTTTTATCATTTAATTGGCAATCCTTGATTAAGGAAGCTGAATGGCAAAAGGTTCCTTCCCCTTATCTATAGGTTCTTTAGGTTTGTATATTTTCCCAAATCACTGAAAACCGATAGTATTTGTAAATTCTATCACAGAATTAATTAACAATGTGAAGAGCAATGTTACATGAATTAGTAAATGCTAATCTTATTTCTAAACTCCACATTTGGTCAGTGAATGATGGTTAAGGGTCCTGAATTTAGAGTTGTGTAATCTGGGTTAGATTTCAGGTTCTGAATTTAGGTTCTATCCCAGTATTCCCAGTGACTTGTGACAAATTACTTTGCCTCTCCAAACATCAATTTCCTTATCTATAAAATGGTGTTAGCAGTAGCCCCTAGCGCATAGGGTTGTAGTGAGAATTAAATGAGACTATACTTGAAAAACACTTAAGACAGTCTCAATCAATAATGGTTTTTAATATAATATCAGAGTAGGAAATACTATAGATAAAATACTGAAGAGACATGTTACTTAAATAGATACATAATAAAATAATAATTTGCATTAACTATAAAATTTCAGTGTAGTTTTGTAACAACTTAAGAAATGACACTTAAAATTGAGGAATTTGACTTCTAGTTCTTCCCTGTCCAGTTCTGGCAAAAGTGTGTAAAGTGGAGGAATAAGGGAGTAGCAAGAGGCCAGCACAATCCAACCACGAATAACTATGTTTCAACTTTTTTATCATGATGTTTAAAGTGTTAGGCAACAGACACTTGTTCTCAATATAATTAATTCTGATGTAAAACATCCCCAAAGTAGGATTAAAGGAAATCAGGTAAGAGAGAGTTATAAAGAAAAAAGGAAAGGCATACAATTATGCCTACTATGATTTTATATGTCTGTCAGAGGGCAGACATTGTTTGTCTGACTCTTGCATGATTAAAATGTATGAATATTTTAATAGCAGATTTCACCATGATATTCAGGAAAGGACACCAAATACCTGAGCAATCTTTCCAAAGAATTCTGAAATCTGTTGTGCTGTCCTCATAAATAAACTTTGGATAAAGGCCAACTAGAAAAATGAATAAAGAGATAAGAAGAAGGATGCAGGGAAAGATAGGAGCTATAGGAGACGGGAAATAGAGATTAAAGGTAGTAGGAAGGATGACTTTTCATAAACTAGGAAATCTCAGCTCACTCTTCCCAGGGGAGGTGGAAATCAGAAATGAACTGATTACTGGGAAACCCCAAGAGACATCTGCCTATTTTCAGTATGGGAAAGTAAAACTGCAACAAGTAACTGACTGTAATCTTAACTAATATGGTGTCCTGAGGACATACAAAATGTTAAGAGGAGAGTATGTAAGTAGAGATGTTTAATTGCAGGGAAACCAAATGACATAATCCTTATGTAAAAACAAAACAACAACAACAACAAAAACCCAACATGTATTTAAGCATCACCAGTCGCACATAGCTAAAATTTCTTTACCAGGGCCGCCTTATTTATCACCTGAAAGGTAGCAGGACGCAAGACTTCGCCATGATTGGGGTCATCAGATATTCTAAGCCCCTACCTCCATTTTCCTATTCCTTTGCATTCCTCTCTGGATGGCTTCCCAGAGCTGTAAGATAATCACTCAGAAGCCCCAAGAATGCTCGATGTGGGTGACTCGTTTATCAGGCCAGTCAATTAATATAATGGCTTGATCAGTTCTTACATTCTTTTTTTTTTTTTTTTTTTTTTTTTTTTTTTTGCGGTACGCGGACCTCTCACTGTCACTGTTGTGGCCTCTCCCATTGCGGAGGCCAGGCTCCGGACGCGCAGGCTCAGCGGCCATGGCTCACGGGCCCAGCCGCTCCGCGGCATGTGGGATCTTCCCGGACCGGGGCACGAACCCGTGTCCCCTGCATCGGCAGGCGGACTCTCAACCGCTGCGCCACCAGGGAAGCCCAGTTCTTACATTCTTAAATACAGTTTCCCCTCTGCCACATAACACTCATGTCAGTGCCCCCCCCCCCATACAGTATTATAGTGGAAAAAAAAAAAAACCTCACAGAGACATGTAGAAGAACAGGAGCAAGAAATACAGGAGGGAAAGACATGGGCATTTTAGGTTACCCAGTATGTGCCAGGACTGTATAGACACTTCCTCCCAAATAGAATAAAATAGGTATTGCTATCCGTATGTTTTGCCTACATGAATACCAATATTAAAGGGGTTATGTGACTTGCCCACAATCACACAACTCAAATGTGTTGGAAACTACAAATAAACTAAAAATTTCTGACTCAAAAGGCTATACTTGTTCAACTATACTGTGGTGACATGAGTGTATGATGAAGAGGAAAAAATAAGGGAAATAAAACCGATTCAAGTTAAAGATGCCCTTTACAGAGAGAGAAAAAGTTCCTTCATATCAGCAGAGTATTGCTACTTAAGTGTATGAAAGTGAAATTGAAGACTTTCCGTGTTGAGAGGTTATTTTCTTCCACTCAGTCTATGTCACTGATTCTGTTCTTCCTGCATACAGTGGAGCAACCTTAACAGCCTCATACTACACCTTTATCTTTGGTCTCCTTCACTGCACAGTAAATCATAGGATCTGATTCTTCTCCTATCAATAGGCTCTGCCTTCCTTCTCTCGGAAAATTAAATGAAAGAAGAGTGGTAACAAGCACCGGCTCAGTTGGCTGAGCCGGGAAAGCAGTCGATCCTCCATCTTTAGCCCCTAGCGCCCTATCAGAACCAGTCACATCAGAACTGCTATTGAAAATATGAGAGGAGGTTTTTTTCTCCACAAAGAAGGGACATCATTTGAAGAAACCCCTGTTCTAGGACCTTACTGGATCCAGTGTTGTGGCTGAAATTAAAGTGTGGCTGCATCATTTTGTGATGATTAATATCATTTTATGATATGCCAGGACAGGTACCTTACACTGCTCTCATTTCATGCTTTATTAAAGAAACTCTGCCTGGGGAAATACAAAAAGAGACTCCTACCCCCTCACATAAGTTAGAGAACTGTGTGATTTCTCACACTCAGCTAAACTGCAGGTCGTGGAAAATGGAGGAATTAAAACAAGCTCAAATACGAAAAATCAGAGGAACAACAACAAAGCTGACTCTCAAGGAAACACAGGTCTCTTGATGGAAAGTTTGCTTCCAAGAACTTGAGAGAAAGGGCAGACATGAGGAATATAAGTAGCACCAAGGAGCGGGGTGGTACTTGGATTGTTGTACAGTGACTTCACCACTTCTCACCTTCTTTCTATCACTGTCTTTGCTTTCTCTTTCCTTCAGTTTTCTCTCATTTTCTCAATAATAATTCCTACATTTCCCTTTTTTCTCCTTTTTGTGCCTTAGTTTTCACTAAATATGTACTGAGTACCTTCCTCTCAGACTTAAGGAGTAACCCAAATAAATTATGGAATTACTTTGTTGCAATTGTTGTGTCACAACTCATGTCTAATGATCAACCATTAGAGCTCTGCTGCACATTTCCTCACTCGTATTCCCTTGACTACATTCCCGACTTATCCCCCATTCTCTCCAAACTGCAAATTATATAAGTATCCTAAACGTTAGAAGTTCTAAAGTTCTTTGGAATGGTTGTGTACTTCCATCTTGCAGTGATTTTATATCCATGTCTCATGTTTTAAAACTTTAAAAAGAGTTGTATCACAGTCTCTGGTTTTTCCCCAAGTAACAGATTTTCCTTTGTTACATTTCATGTTCCAAGTCTTATATGTATCTAAGATACTATAAATGGTACCTTCTAAATATATATATACGATTACATAATTAGATGCACGGACGGATGGGTGGATGGACAGATAGATATTCAGATAAACAGGCAATCAGTATAACTAAAATTAATTGAATAATCTTTCTCCTCTCCCCCCCCCCACCCAAGGAACTGAAGAGGAAGATGAAGGGGATGACCGTCTTTTGAGGTCTGTGGATGAGTTCTGGTGGTTTCCACATATGTGGAGCCACATGCAGCCCCACCTCTTCCATAATGAGTCATCTTTGGTGGAGCAGATGATTCTTAACAAAAAATTTGCCTTAGTAAGTAACTCACTTTGAACACTACATTGAACTAATGTGCACTGACTACAGAAATGACCAGCTTTTTATACTGAGAATGTCTTAGAGGTTTTTGGCATATTGGCACTTTTTAAGCAGGCTTTTCTATGTGATCATTAGAAAAATTCGGTAGTGCATCCTTTCAGTATGTGACTTTTGACTTTGTATTGGGTGCTCATCACTATGCTTAATGCTTTGAGGGGTCTACTTTAAAAGGAACTTCGCAAGATACTCACAGGACTCAGTTGCATGACGTTATGGTCAGAGCTTATAAAAGATGGTTCCCATCCAGAAGGAGCTTCCTGCTGCACTGCAAAAGAAAAATATACACATAAAACAAGTCTCCACATAGAAAGCAAACTTATGGTTACCAAAGGGGATGGGGGAGGGATAAAGTAGGAGTTTGGGGTTAGCAGATACAAACTACTATGTATAAAATAGATAAACAACAAGGTTTTACTGTATAACACAGGGAACTATATTCAATATCCTGTAATTAACCATAACAGAAAAGAATATGAAAAATAATATGTGTATATATATGTATAATTGAATCACTTTGCTGTATACCACAAACTAACACAACATTGTAAATCAACTATAGTTCAATCTTTTAAAAAAGTCTCCATAAAATGAGATATTCCAGGACCTAGTACCAAACCGTGTAGACATAAAACCTACAGTTCAGAGAAGTAAGTGTCACTGGGAGTGCCCAGGGAAATGCTGTGCAAATAGGAGTTTAGGTACACTCTGAAATAAGAATAAGATTTAAGCATCAGGGAGAATTTGTAGTTAAATGAGGCTGAGGGAAAACACCAGCTAGGAGACCATATTGTGGGTATGAGGTAATGAAGAGTCGATCCAGAAAGGCAACAGAATTGGGAAGAAAACTATTTCAGAGACATCACATACCTATAACATAGGATGGAACATTCACTTGACTGAGCAGGATACACTGTTTTATACTATAGGGATTCTGATTCTGGACAGGGGAATTTACAGTAAAAGCTCTAATACATACAGCACATTGTAAAATGTGCTTGTGATGAGCGGAGACGGTATAGAGTGATTAACAAGCCAATAAGGCTTATGTTTGGGGTGGGGAGGATATTTTATCTTTGTTTCTATGAATTATTCTAATGGGCACACAAACATGTGGAGGGAGTCCAGACAAGTAATTGTTTATTTACCCAGCATTCTCCCTCCCCGGGCAGGGAGTACTTTGGGGGCAGGAACTATATTCTGTCTATCACAGTTTCTAGCTCATAAACGTACTCCATGAGTATGCGTAGTATAAATGATCAAGGCAGCAGAAAATACCACTCAAAAAGCAAGTGAAGTGTAATATATCTTTATTTATTACAGCATTTCTCTTATTTGCAAACCCCAAAACTTACATTACAATGTTCACAGATTATGTTGTTAATAAATCTAAAACCATCAAATCATGTTTCTAGGTAAATTCTACTAAATGTAGACTAAACCTAGGGTGCAAAATAATTAAAATATACTACACTGGTTAATTTGGATATGAGTTGGAAAATTCTAAAATATAACCACTCTATTGACAGACAGAAAATGTTTTTCTAGAGATTTGAAGTCCTGACCCCAAAACTAGAAATGACTGATTTGAAGTATAATCTGCTCAATTTTGAGATTTCCTACACATATACGCCTTTCCTAACGTTATAGTTCCTAAACCCTGAAGGTATACTAATTCCATACATACCTGCCCTTAACATATTTATACTCTAAAATGGCATAGAGAGATTGTGGCTCTACTCTGTGGAAACAAGAGCACGTGTTACATCTCCCTTGGCTGGCCACCCAGCCATGTTAACTATTAGTTTTTTTGGCTAATCAGAATTTAAGAAAGTACTGATGCCCACTTATCATGGAATGTATTCTATATAAACTTCTAAAGCCCCAAGATGTTTTAGTTGAAACACATGATACCTTACTCAAATTTGTACAAGAAAAGGTTAGAATTTATAAAGTATATTGCTTTTCCCATGAGGATATAGAAGACCAAATACTTATGGGTAGTATCAGGAGCTCATACTTACCTTTTAACTTCAGTCTATTCCCCCAAATAGACAGCCTCAAGTATACCTTTGCCAGGCATTGATATTTTGTCAAGAAAGCAAGAATAGTGTCCTACATGCTAATATTATGTATATATTTTGACAGTATTTGCAAACTCCTGTGAGATGGAGAGCCAGTATTTTTTCACCAAAAGTATAAACAGGAATAGTAAACAGCATGTAAAAGTGGGTAAAAATTGCCACAGTTTGTAATACAGAGCACTAAAAATCCCCTCAATGCAGCAAACATTAATTCTATGATCTTCAGAAGTCTAAAAGACTGCCAATATTAGCAACATTAATCAGCAAGAGAGGATGTGGAGAAGAAAATTACTTTGTAGTTTATTTTTAAATCTGTGGAGAAAGAGAGGAATTTGTAAAAGAAGAAACGTACCAATAAAAGATAAACTAAGAAGTGAGGAGGAATACTTTTAGGTTTGTTGTTATTGTTGTTTAGCTAGCCTTCAAAGAAACAGTTTATCAAGGCAGATTTGATGAAAGACATGACATTCACTGTTATATTCTCCTGAAAATAGAACATTATCTAAAATAATGGTATTCTGTTATGACTTGGATGAATGAATCAATGCATGCCAATATTATGGTTATACCTAACAAACATAAATACTTGAAAGTACATACAGTAAGAACCGATGCACAGGAGTTATACATTTTTTGGAATTCTCAACTACAGAGCATCATGAATTGAAAGAATAATTCAAAATTGAAATTTAGTCATTCTTAACCTCAAGTGCCAAGCAGAGGATAGTTCTTAAAAATGTCATTCCTAGCTTCAGGTTGACAACCCAAATTATGGTCCTTGAGGCAGTAGAGAACATTCATAAAAGTTTAATCAAATACAGAACTGGTCTGCTTTTTTGTCAGGAGAGGACACACATGAAAAGAGGTTGAATCCAGGGTCAGTCCCTCCCCAGCCATAACAACGTGAAAGAGAACAGAAGCATTTGGGAACAGTGATTAGTACATAACACACATTCAGTAGATAACAGCTGGTGTTTTTATTATCATTCTATTCAGTATCATAAAACTGCCATCTTCATATTTTACCTAGGTTCCTGAGGTGTTTAGAGTGACAGGTAAAAGGGACAAAAATCCTCAAGTTTAAAAGCTTATTTTGGGGCTTCCCTGGTGGCGCAGTGGTTCAGAGTCCGCCTGCCGGAGTCCACCTGCCGATGCAGGGGACACGGGTTCATGCCCCAGTCCGGGAAGATCCCACATGCCGCAGAGCGGCTGGGCCCGTGAGCCATGGCCGCTGAGCCTGCGCGTCTGGAGCCTGTGCTCTGCAGCGGGAGAGGCCACAGCAGTGAGAGGCCCGCGTACCGCAAAAAAAAAAAAAAAAAAAAAAGCTTATTTTGTATTGGAAAGACATTTGGTTCGTGTCAATTCTACACATTTTCTAATGCGTGTTAACTCTTTTACTTCCCACTAAGGCGTTAGGGTTACGAAGCTGCTTTGCTGCTAAATTTAAAGATGTAATAAGAAAAGTTCAAGTGTTTTATTTTCTTTTTTTATATATTCTGTATTATTTCCTTTAATTCTTACAGCAACCCTGAATTGTAAGTATATTTATTCTCACACTATAGAGAAGAAAACTGAAAAGTCAGAGAAATACAGTGACACACTCATGATGATCAAGCTCACTAGTCGTAGAATTTAAAACCAGAAATCCTGGGGACTTCCCTGGAGGTCCAGTGGTTAAGACTCCGTGCTTCCACTGCAGGGGGTGCGGGTTCCATCCCTAGTCGGGGGAATTGAGATCCCACAGGGCACGTGGCGCAGCCGAAACAAACAGAAAACCCGAGAAATCCTGGTTTTCTAAAATTGCATAAATTGTGATCTCCAAGTTTCCTCACTAGACTCCCAAACCAATTCACACGTGTAAGTCTAGATTTCTCTTTTGCCTGGTAATCCAAGGGGGTATCTGGTAATTCTGCTAACATAAGAGGAATTGAGTGCTAGAGGTGGAACTAATAGGGCAACTTTTCCCTTAGGTTCCCAAAGGTTCCCTACAGTAGGCAGAGGTTCTACAATGTTGGGAAGGGAGACAAACAACTGAATCTGAGGAAGTTTCCACATGACTATCATTTATCATGTATGGATATAGAGTCTACTCTTATTCAAAGAAACTATTTTGGAGGAATTCTGCCTCAACTCTCGTCTCACTAGATCTAAGAACCAGCAGTATTGTGCTGATATTGCATTTCTAAATTGGGTCACGTTCTGCTTTTTTCCACCAGCTCAGAAGCTCTAAATTTAAAGATGAGCATGCGTGTTTCCCAATGAAGGAACTGAAAGACATACAAAGAAGCAACTGGGTGTTCACACAAGACTAGAGGCCACGGATAAAATGTAATATTCACATGAGTGATTGAGTTAGAGGACACTTAAATACTTTTCCAGCTCAGAGAATCTGAGACTCTGATGTAAGACTCTTTGGTTGGGCCTTCTCTATCACCATCTACAGCCAAACACATGCTATTTTCATTGAGTTTTAGCAAACACATCTGACCTATTAATCCTTTTGCACAATGTGGACACTTCTGTCTCACGAGGGAATTTGATGTCTGTTTTAATTTACTTTGAAAGCTCTGTCTAATTGCTTACTGTGGAAGGTCAAACAAATCCTTTAAGCAAACTTGCATTTGATGATTACAGCCATCAGGAAATACAGCTTTAGAGGTTGATTAGAAAAATATTTTTAGTTATCAAATATGGGCTAATTAAAATGAAATTTCAACGGGATTTTTTTGAAAGGTACCATTTTTGAGGCAAAGATTGTAATGTTAATTATTGACCTACAACACAGTAGAAATATCTATTATACAGTTTTTTAAATTCCATTGGAAAAATAAAGTAGCTTATTGCATTTAAACCTCAAAAAATAGCATCAGTATATATACTCTCAGTTGGAGAACTGGATTTACATTTTAGTGAATTATGGTAGTTTAATTTTTAGAGATAAAATAATTAGTAGAAATTTTATCATAGAACTCATTGCCAATATCAATGATACTTAGCACTGTTTACAGACAATACCATTAAAATTGGTAGTAGTGAAACAATGTTCCCGATCCTGAAAACATAAAGTCTTGCCCAGGATTGTACTTTTTGATTGTATTATCATTATTCTTTCAAACAGTGTCCTTTTCCCCCCTCTTTTCCAAGTTCAGCAGAACCCACTAATTTACATTAGCTGAAATGTCTAGTATCAGTTATGCAACTCTTTAGGTGAGTGAGCACATTAACTTTTCTAAAATGGAAATAAAAATTATAGTATCAAATATAATTTAAAATATATTGAAAGACTTGCTGGCTTAAGGAATATATAATAATCCTTTGATTAGTTTGCTTGCCAGCTAGAGAATGAATGAATGTTATCATTTTTACTTCAGAGAAGCACTTTATAAAAAAGGGACATTAGATTTTCATTTTATTGATACTGAAAACAAAGTATAATTCTAATGGTCCTAATAGAAATAGAGCTCAACTCAGGATGCACAAAGTCTAGTCTGAGCTGCTAGACCACTTCTGGACTAATGCAAACTGCACAGTTAAGAAAGACACTAACCATTGTTCAGAGCAGGATGGCCAATATGGTGAAGTATATAATTTACTTCACAAAAAGAATATCTGAAGGAACTTGGAGAGGGCAGGAAATAGAAGAGAACACTAAGGGATATATTATCAGGGTTAATATTAAACTGAAAAGTACTGGTGTGTCAATGCCAGTTATTACAATATTGAAAAGCGTCAATACCCCCAGTACCACCTCAGAACCTCCCGGCGCATGTCGCAAACCTCCCAACTGAAGGGGCCTGGCTTGTGGTCTCCAACATCCAGCTCCAGCTCTACAGCTGGCAACAGGTCTTGACTGATCAGTAGATGGCATGCTGGCTGGTAAATATTTTGAATGTTACCCCTGAAGATGATTAATCAATCAATGAAAGTAAAATCCTCACAACTGCTAACTTTGTGTCTGCTTTGGCTTTTTCGTATCTTCCACTCCAAGTTCCCGATCATTCAGTAGTTTCTGTGAATTCTTCCTTTTGTACCATATCCTACTCCATTTCAAAACTTTCCATCCCCACTCCACTTTCAAATTTTTTATCCCACATCTGGATCATTGCAGCAGCATGCAAACTAGTCTCCCCAATTCCGCATTCTTTTCCTTTAGTTTATGCTCATATCAGGGAAGACTGTGAAACTTGAAATCCTATTATCCTGTTTTCCCTACATGAAACAGAACCTTGCATTTCAGTGAGAGAGTCTTGACTCTCCAGAGGAAATGTAGGAAGAGAACTCCAGATATCTACCAGACATTGTGCTTAGTGCTTTCCACGCATCTATCCTCAATTAATCCTCACAACCACCTGTGAGCCTAGTTATTCCCATATTTAAAATGCAAAAAGTGAGGCTCAGAGAGCTTATGTAATTTTCTTAAAATCACCTTGCCAGTGAAAGCTGGAGAAAGGATTTGATCCCAGGTCTGTCAAGTTCCAAAGCCCCCATAACCAACGTGGTTTGGGGAATTGAAAGTTGCCATGCCACTGATACTGCTATTGATTGCTGTTACAAAAACCTCACAACCAGAATATTACTTCCTGAAGAGTTATATTTTTTAAACAAATTTTTTTACAATTTTTTACAATGTTTTTCTTTTCAGTCGCTGTTTATATGATTCATGTCATTTCTTGTGTTTGTGCAACCATCACACAAATACGGTGCAACATCACTGTCCTGACGGCTATTATAAATACCAGAGGGTATGTAATAGTGATAACAAGCAAAGATCAATATCAACTTCTCTATTCCGTCAGTAATATTACTTCAGTTAAAATTAATACCATGCACACGTAAAGACTCCTAGTCTAATCAACCTTTTATATATTTTCAGAAAGATTAAATGTGTTTGCAAATACTTTGGGAATTTGAGCCTGTGTCCGAATTGTTTATAGGTTTATTACCTCTCAAGGACCCCAAAGGTCCATGTTAAACTCATGGCTTCAAAATCTGAGAAAGCTGGATTAGACTAAACCCTTCAATTCCTCCACTATGTCTCTAGATAATTTCATTTTCAGTTATTTTGCTACAGCATAAAAAAATAAAGCTTCGTAGATTCATTTTTTTACATTTCTACAAACTCCTTCATGTGTTTACTTGAAGAAATTTTAGCAATTCAAAAAACTCAACCTGGCCTGTGCAAAGTACAAGTGTTTACATAATTCTTTTGAGTATTCTTAAAAAAGCACACCCTTTAGAGATGTGTTTAGTTATGAGACACTCAACAAAGATATGAGGATAATTCAAAAATTTGAAGGGAACTCTAAGAGAGGAAAACAGCATGCTCTGTTAAATGAAACTAACTTGAAATAAACTACATAATTATTAGCGAGGACTAGAAGAAAATCTGTCACTCTCCCCGAAATAACTCTTTCTGCGAGGTTACAAGTTAAAATGAAGGTTAAAGCTGAGTATACATACATTTTGTAAACCTTTTTCTGTCTTGGTACTGAATTATTAGCTTAACTTTCGTTTCTGGAACTTCTTTTTCTTTCTTCCAGTTTTATTGAGATATAATTGATACACAGCACTGTATAAGTTTAAGGTGTGCAGCATAATGATCTGACTTACATACATCATGAAACGATTACCACAGCGAGCTAACATCCATCACCTCATATAGATGCAAAATTAAAGAATTAGAAAAAATATGTTTTTCCTTGGGATGAGAACTCCTAGGATTTATTGTCTCAACAACTTTCATTATATATTTATCATGTCGTTTATTATATACCTAGTACTTCCTTTAGCTTGTAACTGGAAGTTTGTACCTTTTAACTACTTTCCTGCCCATCCCCTACATCTGGTAACTACAAATCTGATCTCTTTTTCTATGAGTTTGTTTGTTTTTGAAATATAACTGACCTACAACACCATTTTAGTTCCTGTTACACAACATAGTAATTTGATGTTTTTACACGTGTTTCTGAAATTTCTTAATGCATTTGGCTTACTAAATTTCATTAAAGTTCTTCAAATAATTCAGCTATTAACTTGGGGTAGTACTTGAAGGGGAAGATGTAGTGTCAAGAAAGGGCTTTTGCTGATGTCATTGTTATGGCCTTATCAAATTTATGGTTCACCAAGGATTTTTTTTTTCTTTTTTTTTTTTTTGCGGTACGCGGGCCTCTCACTGCTGTGGCCTCTCCCGTTGCGGAGCACAGGCTCTGGACGCACAGGCTCAGCAGCCATGGCTCACGGGCCCAGCTGCTCCGCGGCATGTGGGATCTTCCCGGACCGGGGCACAAACCCGTGTCCCCTGCATCGGCAGGCGGACTCTCAACCACTGCGCCACCAGGGGAGCCCTCACCAAGGATTTTTTCATTCTTTTTCAAATTTTTTCCCATTCAGATTGTTCCATAATATTGAGCAGAGTTCCCTGTGCTATACAGTAGGTCCCTGTTAGTCATCCAGTTTAAATACAGCAGTGTGTACATGTCAATCCCAAACTCCCTAACCATCCCTTCTCCCCCTCCACCCCCACCCCATAACCATAAGTTTGGGGACCTAGAGATTGTCATACTGAGTGAAGTAAGTCAGACAAAGTGAAATATTGTATGATATCGCTTATATGAGGAGTCTATTAAAAAATGATATTTTGGAGATTAATCCTTTGTTGTTTCATTTGCAAAAAAAAAATGATACAAATGAACTTGTCTACGAAGGGGAAAGGAGTCACCAAGGATATTTATAGCTCCTACTTTATACATAATATCAATTACTTTTTCCTGAAGAAATGTATACTGTTTGGTAAAACTTTTTTTAGATAAGGCTGATAATGAGAGTGTATCTTCTTTTTATTTATTTATTTAGTTAGTTTTGGCTGTGTTGGGTCTTCATTGCTGCACACGGGCTTTCTCTAGCTGCAGCAAGAGAGGGCTACTCTTCATTGTGGTGCGAGGGGCTTATCATTGCGGTGGCTTCTCTTATTGCAGAGCACAGCCTCTAGGCACACGGGCTTCAGTAGCTGTGGCACGTGGGCTCAGTAGTTGTGGCTCGCGGGCTCTAGAGCGCAGGCTCAGTAGTTGTGGCGCACGGGCTTAGTTGCTCCCCGGCATGTGGGATCTTCCTGGAGCAGGGCTCAAACCCGTGTACCCTGCATTGGCAGGCAGATTCTAAACCACTGTGCCACCAGGGAAGTCCCGTGTGTCTTCTTTTAAGGGATGTCTTCTCTTAAATAAGAATCCTTAGTTTTGGCAGGGGCTGGAAGTGATGGTAGAAGGATTCTGAGTTTACCTCTGTTCCCGTGTTTTACTTGTTGTTTCAATAACAGAATAATATTAATAAGATGAAAGGAAATTAAATTGCACTTGACCTATAATGTTGCTTATATCTTTCATTCTCTACATCTCAGTAAGATAATTTGTTTTATTACCGCTACTTGGAAAATAAAGAAATTGAGGTTTGGTGAAGTTGTATAACCTGCCCAAGGTTCTACAACTAATGAAGGGCATCACTGAGACTGAGCCCAGGACTTCTACATTTGTGCTTCCTCCACGATACTAAACTGTTCCCTATCCCCAAGATTCCCCGATAGATATTGATCATTTATTGTCATGGGTCTGACTTTGTTTTACATTTTTAAAAACTTTCATTGAAGTATAGTTGATTTAAAATGTGTTAATTTCTGCTGTACAGCAAAGTGATTCAGTTATACATATATATATATTCTTTTTCATATTCTTTTCCATTATGGTTTATCACAGGATATTGAATATAGTTCCCTGTGCTATACAATAGGACCTTGTTGTTTATCCATCCTATGTATAATAGTCTGCATCTGCTAATCCCAAACTCCCAATCCATCCCTCCCTCCCGGAATCTCTTTGAATATGGGAAAAATAAGATTCTTTTCTCACTATATAGTTAATCAAACACTACAGACTCTTCTCCAGATCTGATTGACTTCAGAGTGACGAGATCATACTTCTGTTTTATGAGTTACTGTAATGACATTCTGTTTCACAAGATCTCATTATTAACACCTTTATCCAAAGACTTCTGTACCTTTTGTTACTGTAGCCATGTTTTTTTAAAATCCAAACTGTGAGACAAAGAATATCACCTTCCTGGGGCTTCTGGACTCATAGGAATATCACTAACTAGGGAAGCTTGCCTCAGCCTTGACGTTCAGTGTTTTTATTGGAGTTTCATTTCATAGACATGATGACTGACTGACTGCATGATTGAACTCAATCTCTAACTCTCCTCCCCTGCCTAGAGGTCAGGCTGATATAAACTAGCTCAAAGCCCCAACTCTCTAATTGAATGGTTGGTCTTTCTGGCATGGCCAAACTCTGAACTGAGTCATTTTGTTAACATAAACTCAGATCTTTGGTCTCAGGGACCCACCATGAATAACAAGACATTCTTATAACTTAGAAAATTCAAAGGATTTAGGGCTTACCTCCCAGCAACCAGAGATGATGAAGACCAGCCAGCTTTTTAATTATACAACAGCTGCCGACAGAGGATGATTTTAAACTCTTAAACCAAATCTATTAAAAACAACATGATCATCACTGCAGATTTTTCACATACCAGCTGGCAAACAGAATTTATATTATGAATTAAAGAGCACCCTGTTTAAAAAAAAAACTAGAAAGAAATCTAGGGGCCAGTTCTATAAATATTAACCAAATTTATGTAAATATGCCTATCACATTTTAGAGCATTATCACTTACTTAAATATGTAGGAAGAAAAGTACACATGTTACTTTAAGATTGGATCATGGATTAAAAATAGTGCATTTATATTTAGCATCCAAATATGACTGCTTCTAAAAGCACAAAGATTATGTCAAAGAAACACAGGATTTTAAATCTGAATCTTAGTGACTACTTGTACAGCCCCTTTATTTCACAGTTGAAAAAAATGAAAAATCAGATTCTTATACTAAGGTAATTATTTCTTTCAGGATCTTTCATTTCATACCACGCCAGAAGTACTTCCATTTATCACAGGAACATATTCTAATATTTACACTCTTAGCATTCAGTACCAAACCTAATTCCCTAACCTAAAGATAAATCCTGACTTGCCTGGTTTTGTCCTAGATGAAGAAGGAAGTAAGACTCCTTCAAATAGTAACTTTAGGTACATTGGGTCACCATTGCTGCCATTTCTTACTTCTCCCGAGTCACAGCAACTGCTAGAGGACTCCTTTAAGTGCCAGAGGCCCCACAGTTTCTCATAAAATTCATGTGTGGCTCATCAGTATTACCTTAGGAAAACAGTCTTTAGAAGATTTAAAATGCTTCTCAAATTCAAGGGCATAGTTTCATAAATTTGTTTTCTTGGGCTTCCCTGGTGGCGCAGTGGTTGATAGTCCACTTGCCGATGCAGGGGACACGGGTTCGTGCCCCGGTCTGGGAAGATCCCACATGCCGCGGAGCGGCTGGGCCCGTGAGCCATGGCCGCTGAGCTTGCACGTCCAGAGCCTGTGCTCCACAACGGGAGAGGCCATAACAGTGAGGGGCCCGCGTACCGCAAAAAAAAAAAAAAAAAAAAAAAAAAAAAAATTTGTTTTCTTCACATACTGTGTGTGTATGTGTTATGTACATGCATATGTGTATGTGTATGCATGTGTCTTTTAGTGAAAAGGTTCTAATTCCACTCCAAACAAGCTCCTATTATCTGGAAAAATGTATTATTTTCTACGTGAAATAATACCTCAAACAGCCATAGCTTTTAAGAAAGGCACTCTAAAAATCTA
The DNA here is from genome assembly GCF_963455315.2 of Globicephala melas. Lineage (NCBI taxonomy): Eukaryota > Metazoa > Chordata > Mammalia > Artiodactyla > Delphinidae > Globicephala > Globicephala melas. Next base: position 22,597,232 of record NC_083318.1, on the reverse strand, counting down.
TTTTTAAAAAGCAATTTTTTCTAGAAACAACTCCAAAATATACCACCAATATAAACATTGGGAAACTTTATTGCAAGCCCATTTTTAATTGTAAATGTAAATTCTCAATACTACAAGATAGTTAACCAAAGCATGAACTTCTACATACTGAGGAAATGGGACATTCTAACCCAAATGTACTATAGGAAAGCATTTAGAAGTATTTTGAAATTATGTGGTAATGAAGTTTTAGATTTTTTCGACTGTAGAGTATAGAATGTCTGTTTGACTTCCTATCACTGAGCATTTTTTTTATTACATTAGTTTGTGTTCTTGCTAATCTGAGAAATATGGAAATAGGCAACAAATCTTCAGGTCATTAGTGTAAATTTAAAATGTCCTCTTTAGAAAGATTGAAATAGAGAAAAATATTAAAGTAAAGTATCATTCTTGATAATTAGCAAGAATTTAAATAAAGAAATATTATCAAGGATAGTAAAAAACAATGATTTCTTCAGGAATGAAGTTACTGTGTTTCTCAAATACCTAAATGGCAATTTTTTTTTTAGTTTTGGGGAAGTTTTTCTAAGAAATTTTGAATATCATTATTGAATATCAAATATCACTCTTTGCTTGATAAAATTGTGTTATCTTCACATTCTCCATGTGGAAACATCTGAATACACAATTTAGGAAAATCTTGCAATTTTTAATTCTATACAGTATAATTTAAATATAAATTCATAATAATAAGTGTCTGTTTTTCACTTGAATCATTTTTAACTACAGTCTCAAAAGTGTTTTCAAGTATTACTTATCTAGATGTTAAATTTCTCTGTGAGTTACCATATGTCCATTCTGCAGATGAACTGACAGTTTGAGATAATTGAGAAAGTGAACATCAGAATGAGAGGAAGGTAGTCAGAATCAGTTCACACAGTTGTTCACTGATATTTGTTGACTGCTTATTGTTGGCAAGGCACTGGCCATATAGCAATGAATAAGACAGAACCCAGAACTCACGGAGTTTATTGTTTAATGAGGAAGAGAGACATTAAAAAACAATTATATGAAGTAATATTCACTTACAAACTGTGCTGTGTACCATGAAAAACAAATGAATGCTGCTAAGAGAAGTCTTAATGTGGACTTCATTTACACTGAGACTTGTCAGTGGAGCTTCTCTGAAGGTATCACAGAATAAAGTACCTAAAAGAGGTGCCAAATTTATCTAAGTGAAGAATTGGAGTAGGGAAATTCCAGTCTGGGAAAACTACATATGGGAAGATGCTGAGGTAGGAAATTGCTTGGTGAGTTTTGGGAAAAGATTAATGTAACTAAAATACAATGAAAGGTGGAGGGTAGTGCAAAATGAGGCAAGAGAGATAAGCACGGTCATACCATGCAAGGCTCATGACCACCCTAAGAATTTTGTATCTTATCTTAAGTGCAAGGGGAAACCATGGAAGGATTTTGAGTAGAAAGTCACATGGTCATATTCGGGTCTTTTAAGTATTACTCTGGCTGCTATGTAGAGAATGGATTGGAAGCAGGCAAGAGAGGAAATGGGTAGAATGGTTAGGAGCCTATGCTTGAAGGCCATGGGATAAAATGGTAGGTTGGATTAGGGTGATGGTGATGATGATGATAGAACTGGAGAAAAGTGGATGGATTTAAGATTTATACTAGAGGTATACTGATAGGACATGATAATGAACTAGATTTAGGAGAGAATGAGGAAACAGGTGTCAAGAATAGCCTCTATCTTTTTGATATGGCAACTAGTTGGTTGATAATACGTCATCTAGTGGCATGGAGGAACCCTGGGGAAAGAGCATTTCTGGTAGAGCTGCGAGGTGGAGATGAAGAGTTCAATTGTGAGAATAATTAATCCCACTTGTGTTCTAAGTATTTAACATACATTTTATAGTAAATAGCCATATTCCCTAGTCTTTTTGGTCCATTTCCTTTTTTAGGGAAGTTTTTACATAGGTTACAGAGTTCCTAGATCTAAGATGCTAGTTTCAATCAAGGATTCATAAAAAGAATAAGGAGAATTAACTTTTAAGCTAAAATATCTACTCTTTTAAACTTTTTGCCCCCAATTCCAAAATAATAATGTACTTAATTTCAAATTTAAAAATCTGGAAGAGAATAATCAGTCAAAAATTTAGCATTACAGGGCTTCCCTGGTGGCACAGTGGTTAAGAATCCGCCTGCCAATGCAGGGGACGCAGGTTCAATACCTGGTCCAGGAAGATCCCACATGCCGCAGAGCAGCTAAGCCTGTGTGCCACAACTACTGAGCCTGCGCTCTAGAGCCCGCGAGCCACAACTACTGAGCCCACATGCCACAACTACTGAAGCCCACGCACCTAGAGCCTGTGCTCCACAACAAGAGAAGCTGCCGCAATGAGAGGCCCGCACGCCACAACGAAGAGTAGCCCCCACTCACCGCAGCTAGAGAAAGCCCACGTGCAGCAACGAAGACCCAATGCAGCCAAAACTAAATAAATAAATTAAAACATAATTTAAAAATTAAAAGAAAAGAAATTAGCATTGGGACTAAATCTTCTGAAACATAGTAGTCTGCATCCCGGAACATACAGACCTGCAATCTTAGCCCCAACTTTTCTACCCAGTGAGATTTCAGGTGTTCTCCCTGGTATTGAATGAAAATTTGGGGGCCGATTTATGTTGCCTGCATCTCATTTAAAAGAGACCAGCTACTAGCTAATGTTAAGTGATTCACAAGCCGGAGGCACATGGTTGCGGGTATTTAGATCAGGAGGAAAGCGGGCCCAAGAAGGGATAGTGGGATAGAAGTCACAGAAGCCTCACAAGGGAGAATCCCCAGATCTACCCTTTTCTTTTACTGAAAAAAAGGGTGGCCCAGTATTTTCATAATTTCCACGTTAGAGTTGAGCTAAGTAGGACGAAAGCTTATTTTACAATGGAGGCAGGCCAGCAATGACGACAATAATAAACAACATTCATTGAATGTGTATCATGTTTCAGGAACTGCACTAAATGCTTTCCGTGTATTACATTATTTAATTTCCTCTTAACCTCTTATGAGGCTTAGGGGTCATAAATCATTCTCCAAAGGCCACACAGGTTGTAAATGCAAGAGTGAAACAGCCAGTTGTGTTTGACTCCAGGAGGGGAGTTTTCCGCCACTGTGCCACAATGCACCAGCACACAAATAAAAGATGAGACTGAAAAACCTCAGTATTTCTTTAGTGTTAAAAGCTAAAAAGAAAAACACAAATTGTGTATATGATGGTTTGCAAATATTTGGGAATATTCCAAAATAAGGGAAATGTCTCTGCTGTGCTGGACCGTCCTTTTCTTACATAGTGTTCTGAAGAGATAGCTGACCACTTACAGGTATTTAAAACTACCTTGAGCTTTCTGTCAGCATAATTTCTCACAAATTTGGAGGTATTTGAATTTTATAATGTAGTTCCTGTCATGGTGAATTTCATTCTTGCTTCTTCCTATACCCTTTTAAAAACTGATAACCCATAATTCTTCACAATTTTTCTTTAAATTTCTGTGATTGAAATTCATTTTCTTTCAACTGTTCCATTATCACTGCACCCCTATTCTTAAACCACTTTAGATGAATACTTCACTGAACTTTTCTAACACAAAGTATGTGCTGGTAAGTAATTTTTAGTTGAAAAAAATTGCCTTAGTTTTTAAAAACAGGGGGGAAAGAAAGCAATGAGATATTTCAATTCACTTTGTAGTGAAATTCTAAATGATAACAATAATTGCCTAGTTATGGTAATTTCTAACAAAGATGAAAATAAAATGAAGAACATGAAGCTTCCCTCTCACCCTTCAGGAACACAAGTATAATCTACTCCACCCATTCTCTTCCTCATAGCAACAGTGTGGCATCTCCCCTTTCCAGCATCCTCAACTACAACTGTCTGAGATGAGTTTTGAATGATGAACAGTTTACAAGATAAGAGGAAAGGGGCATTCCAGTTGGGTGGACAATATGTACAGTGTACAGCAAAGACATGAAAGAAATCATCAGAAACTGGGGTGGGGAGGATGAATGCTGACAGGAGATCGGCTATGTTAGGTTGGTTGTGAGCCTTTTATGCCGT